>NC_044031.1:764627817-764927817 GCF_901765095.1 Microcaecilia unicolor | reverse complement strand
CTGCACTAGGGATCTGCTTCTTACTTTCCGTGCTGCTTTTATACGTTTTTTTAAAAGGTAATAAATGCAGGGGCGTAGCCAGACAACAGAATTTGGGTGGGCCTAGGTAAGAAGTGGGTGGACATCAAATGTTCTCCCCCCCCCCCCCACCCACACCACTACCACCACCACCACCACCAAAAAAATATCTCAGCTGGCAGGAAAATGCTTCTTTCCACCTTGGCAGTCTGCAGCAGGCATGCGCTGAAAACTGAGCATGCGCAGGTGCCGGTATTGTGGAGAGTGGAATTTTGTTACTATCAGGGGAGTCTTCAGCTGACAGAGCTTGGGATCTCAGAGTCTCTTGGCAAGTCATGTAGCCGGAGTAGACAACGTCAGTGCGGATTTTCTGATAGGCTTCTGAAGATGAAGTTCTGCCCAACGCATTAACTCCGTCGTCTCCTCTGACACCTCTCGATTCTTGGTACCCTTCGAGAAGATACTGAAGAGACTAAACATGAGCTACTGTTGGGTGGGCCTGAGCCCTAAGTGAGTGGGCCCAGGCCCACCCAGGCCCACCTGTGGCTACGCCACTGGTTTAATGTAAGTAACTGAGAAGGGAGGGATGAAGGAAAGTAGTCAGGCAGTGTTGCAAATCGTTACACATTCAGTGGTCTGGTGATTCTCAGCCCATTAAGCTGCTCCTCTGCTTCATCTGTCCTTTTGTGTATTTTAATACCATCCACAATGAGGCAAACCTTACTAACCAGCCTTTCCGCAATATTGCATACAAAAATGTAGAAAAGAATTGGACTAAAACCAATCCCTGTGGCACACCACTGGTAGCATCTTTTTCCCCAGAGTGAACTTTATTTACCATAACCCTTAGTCACCTTCTAAGCAACTAGTTTCTAATCCATAAACTGAGTATTTTTCTTTGTTGCATTTGTACTCCACGCTTTCCCACTCATGGCAGGCTCAATGCGGCTTACATGGGGCAATGGAGAGTTAAGTGACTTGCCCAGAGTCACAAGGAGCTGCCTGTGCCTGAAGTGGGAATCGAACTCAGTTCCTCAGGACCAAAGTCCACCACCCTAACCACTAGGCCACTCCTCCACTGCTGCTACTATTTGAGATTCTACATGGAATGTTGCTAGTGGAATAGCAACATTCCATGTAGAATCTCCAATAGTAGCAACATACCATGTAGAATCTCCAATAGTATCTATTTTATTTTTGTTACATTTGTACCCTGCGCTTTCCCACTCATGGCAGGCTCAATGCGGCTTACATGGGGCAATGGAGGATTAAGTGACTTGCCCAGAGTCACAAGGAGCTGCCTGTGCCTGAAGTGGGAATCGAACTCTGTTCCTCAGTTCCCCAGGACCAAAGTCCACCACCCTAACCACTAGGCCACTCCTCCACTGTTGCTACTATTTGAGATTCTACATGGAATGTTGCTATTCCACTAGCAACATTCCATGTAGAAGTCGGCCCTTGTAGATCACCAATGTGGCCGCGCAGGCTTCTGCTTCTGTGAGTCTGACATGCAGGACGTCAGACTCACAGAAACAGAAGCCTGCGCGGCCTTCCACATGGAATGTTGCTATTGGAATAGCAACATTCCATGTAGAATCTCTAATAGTAGCAACATTCCATGTAGAATCTCCAATAGTAGCAACATTCCATGTAGAATCTCCAATAGTATCTATTTTATTTTTGTTACATTTGTACCCCGCGCTTTCCCACTCAAGGCAGGCTCAATGCGGCTTACATGGGGCAATGGAGGGTTAAGTGACATGCCCAGAGTCACAAGGAGCTGCCTGTGCCTGAAGTGGGAATCAAACTCATTTCCTCAGTTCCCCAGGACCAAAGTCCACCACCCTAACCACTAGGCCCTTATGTGGGCCTAAAGTGACTGTAAGTTTCTTATATGAATCTGTGTCAAAGTCTAAGTACAGTTCATCTAGTTCACTTCCTCAATCCAACTCTCTGGTCCCCCCAGTTTGACAAGACCTACCTGTTGTAAAATCCTGTTGCCTTGGGTGCTACAATCCATTGGATTCCAGAAACTACGCTATCCTCTGTTTTAGAAGTGTTTCCATTAATTCACTCACCACAGAAATCAGATTAACTTTCTAGTGGTTCCCAACCACCACCTCCTACTTTTCTGGAGAAGGACCACATCCACCTTTCTCCAGCCCTCCAGGGCCAATTCTGACTCTAAAGAAGCATTGAAAAGGCCACCCAGTGGAGCCGTCATAACGTTCCTAAGTTACTCAGTACCCTTGGATGTATTCCCCTCTGGCCCCATCACTTTACCTATCTTTAGTTTAGCCAGCTTTATGAACACAGTCTTCTGAAAATCATTCATCTGCCTCACTTCCATTCCTGTTTGTCTTTGGCTTTACTCGTATTCCCAGTCCTTCATTTGTGAACATAGAACAGAAATATTTGTTAAGCAATTTTGCTTTATCCTCAATAATTTCTGCATATTCCTTCCCTTCATCCTTGAGTCTCACAATGTCATTTTGCACTTCCTCCTATCACTAACATATCTAAAAAAAACAAACAAAAAAAAAACCCCATCCTTGTCCCCCCCACCCCTCATTTAACTGTATTGGCTATTTTTTCCTTCCATTTGCATCTTTGCTTTCTTGACTACTTTACTAGGTTCTCTTAGCTTTTCCAGATATTCTCTTAGCTTTTCCTGTCTTCCTCTTTCTGCGATCTCTAGTTGTTTATGAAAGTTAACCTCTCTTTTCTTACCTTTTTTTTACCTATGTGTGAGAACCAAAGCAGTTCTTTTCCTCTTACTTTTATTTACTTTTCTAACAAAAAGTTTAGTTGCCTCTAAAGCTCTTTTCAATTTTGCCCACTGCTTTTCTACTTCCCCCCATAGGCGCCCGGTATAAGAGGCTTGGACAGGCTAAGCCTCCCCTGCTGTGCTCTGAGGGGTTTAAATTGTTGATTTACCTCCATCCTCACAGCAGGAGCTGCAGTGACAGCCCTCTAGCCTTGTCCAGTTGTAGAAATTGGTTTATGGTTTGTTTACCTTACTGCTGGGAGAGTGGGGGGGGGGGGGGGGTGACTCACCAGACAGCAAAGGTAGAAAAGATCATTTTATTTTCATTATAGTGTTTGGAATATGTCCACTTTGAGAATCAGGTGCTCAACATTAAATGTTTATATTTATTTACTTATTTATGGCATTTTATCCCACATTAAACATGAATTAGGGTGTTTTGTGGCTCTACATGAGAATTGTGATGATATGATCCCTTGTTTCATATTGTTGACAGTCTGCATTTTCCGTATGGGTGGTATATTGATGTATTAGGTTCTGCCCAGTGTAATATTTATGGTACAGTAAGGTTCTGAGTGTGTTTTTGCACAAAGTTGTGCATAGTGTTTTGCAGTTGAGTGATTGTGGTTAGAATATGCTTTGAGCAACCACTTTATTCTTTGACATATGATACATATCTAATATCTAAATTTAATAAGAGGTATTAATTGTGATTATTTTATTTTTATTTATTTATTTTTTTCTCTGTGTTATCAGACAATTATGTATATAAGCTCTGCCCGTGGCTCCACCCCCTAACCCCGCCCCCTTTAGCCTCCCCAAACAGTTGGGCCACCGACCGCTTATTCTTCCCCCAGCTAACAACCCCTGAGGTATTTCCACATCTTCACAAAGTTAATGTTTTTGAAGTCTAGAACCTCCACTTTTGAATAAATCCCTTGAACCAGATGGTGTGATCAACAACTAACATCAAATGCTGTCCTCCCATTTGTAAGCATTAGATCCAGTATGGCCCCAACCCATATGGGTTTCATTACTGCCTGCTGGAACAGCTCCCCTAAACAACACCAGGGCCGTAGCAAGCTATGTTCAGGTGGAGTGGCCGTACAGGGTGCAAGGGAAGCCGGAGCATGTTATGTAGGGTGCATGCTGGACTTGCTACGCTATTGGACAACACCACAGCAGGGTGTCCCAATCAGCATCCAGCACAGGGGTGTAGCCAAACACCCAATTTTGGGTAGGCCTGGGACCAAGATAGGTGGGTAGGAACTCGGCCTTGTCCCACAAGTGATTTGGTCTCGCCCTCTCTCACCTGCATGCCATATGGTCTCTCAAACATCACCCCTCCCCCGCATACCTTTCAAATAGCAGATTGTCACTGGCAGCGAGCAGCAACTAATACACACTTCTCATGTTGACTCCACAGCCTTCCATCTGATGCAACTTCCTGTTTCCACATAGGCAGGAAGACATCAGAGGGAAGGCTGTGAAGCCAGTGCAAGCATATATATCAGTCGCTGCTCGCTACAGGCAAAGATCTGCTATTTAGAAGGTATGTAGGAGGGACAGTTATTGGGAGTTTTTGGCTGGTGGGGCTTGGGGATCCCTGCCAGCCACATCATAGGTGTGCTGCTACTGGGTGGGCCTGAGCCCAAAGTGGGTGGGCCTGGGCCCACCCTTGGCTATGCCACTGAGTCCAGCATATTGAAATCACCTATCAATATCACTTCCCCTATCATAGCTGTATTGTGAATGTGTTCAATTAAACCTCTGTCTGTTTCTTCTGCCTGTGTAGGAGGCCTGCATATCACAATAATGTATATAGATGGTCCATTACCTCTTTGGATCAACCCACATTGCCTTCTAAGTACCTCAGACCTCCAGCAATTCTGTTGCTTTAATATTATCTTGATCATATAATGTCTCCCTTCCTCCCTTTCTTCCTATCACTAGCCATTGAGCCCGTAAAAACGAGCTAGTAAAGGAAGGGGGGGGGGTTGAACCCCCCCCCCCCGAAGTCCCCTCCGCCACCCCTCCACCCGGGCCGGGTACCTGGCTTCACTATTCAAACCGCCGGAACACAGCACACAGCTCATCTGAGCTGCTGTCGGCCTTCCTTCTTCTCTGCGTGTCTTCTGCCCTCGTGTGACGTAACGTTGGCGAGGGCGGGACACAGGCAGGTAAGGAAGGCCAACGGCAGCTCAGATGAGCTGTGTGCTGTGTTCCGGCGGTTTGAATAGTGAAGCCAGGTACCCAGGCCGGGTGGAGGGTGGGTGGCGGCGGCGACTCCGGGTGGGTGGGGGGAGTGGTAGCGGCAACCCTGGGGGGGGGGGGGAGCGGTGGCAACGGCAGTTCCCTCACTCACAGGTGCGCAGGTTCCCTCTGTCACGCCCCGTCATCACGTATTGACGCAGGGGCGGGACAGAGAGGGTCTCTACTGCGCATTTGCGAGTGAGTACGCCTCTTGCCATTTATATGTTTGATGTCCTTCCTGAATAGGTTATAGCTTGGTATAACTATATGCCATTCATGATTCTCCGTGAATCACATCTCTGTAACTGCCTTGTGATGAAACAGGGGACTTAAGTCTGTGACTTCTTATGTGAATGTATGACTTGTTTGTTCCCCAGTTCATTTCCCTTGTTTGGACAGCAGATGGTGACTGTCTTTTTTTTTTTTTTTTGCAAAGCTGTTACAGAAGTGAACGTTTTTCCTGCCAGAACTTTGAGATAATCTTTAGTCTCAGTATTGGGAACACAGAGGTAAACACCTCTGTCCTGAGACCCTGTTCAAGACTTGTGAGCAGTTATTATCCTGAAACTCCCCAGGTGCTACCCAGGTAGTGACAAAGTGTTTAGACAGTTTTGATATTGATCCTTATTCAGTTACCTGTTATTGTCTTCTACTTTTCCATCTGTTTTATATGGTTCACTGTTCTAATTCTGTGACAATAAACCTTGTTAGTTTATTGGCTCTGTTGTCCTGGGTTGGCTAAGAATCTTGATGGTTTGTGTGTTAGGTCTGTGGGTGCTTTCTAGGAACTGTGGGACCCCTGGGAGTGTGGCCCCAGTAACCCCAGTAACCTAGAAATCACCAGAGAATAACAAGAGTGGCAGACTCGCCCGTAGGCAAGTGGGACCCAGTTGGTGGGGTTGAGGGTTCTAGTATAGAGCACATGCCCAGGTGCAGGTAGTCCTGAGCAGTGCTGAGAGCAGACCCTCCAGGTGGCCACTGGGTTAACCCCAGGTGGGTGCTAGGCATTTCGTAACACCTCTAGAATAGATCAAGAACCTTATTTTCCACACCAGGTTATTAATATGCACAGCTTTCCAGATTTTGCTCTTTTTTTCCATTTCCATACAGGCGCTTAATATTTTACTTACCTGAAGGATTTTACTTATCTATCCGAAACAATCCTACTTTAAAGCCCTCCAGTAGGTTAGCCTGTTTGCTGCAGAAGATATTTCATCCATTCTTTAATAGGTGGACAATGTCAACATCTGCTCAGTGGCCCTTGGAAAATCATCCCATTGATTAGGAAGCCAAAACGCTCTTGATGACACCATCTATTAAGTCATGTATTCTTCCCCAGGATGTGATCCTCTCTGCTTTGGCCTTTACCCTCAGTAGGGAAGATCAACGGGAACACCACCTGTGGGCCTATCTGCTTCACTCTCTCTCCTTGAGACATTAAGTCAATTTTATATGTTCATTGTGATACCTAGCAGTACCATTTGTGCCAATATGAATGAGCAGCATTGTATAATTATAGGCTTGATGATTTTTGGCAAACTCTCTATAAACTCTCAGATCTTGGCATCAGGGAGACAGCACACCTTCCAGGACATATGTCTGGTCAACAGATGAATCTCTCTGTACCCCTTAGAAGAAAATCAACCACCACCACTACCTTTCACTTCCTAGTAGTCACTGATCTGGCAACTTTTTTTGAGCTCCGGTTTCGTATGTTCTTAAGATGTTCTTGCCTTCTTCACTTCCAGGGCTGTATTCTGGTTCTTCAGTTTGAGGTAAGTTGGAGTCATTGTTGATTCTGCAGGCTCTGGTGATCTGTATCCAGTTGTCCTCTTCCAGCACTTTCTGCTGGAGATCTTTGACACCTCAAGAAGCATTTCATTGCCATTGATGCTTCTCAATCTCACCAGCTGCTCTTTCTGTTCCTCCACTTGTTTCATAAAGGATTCCACATGTAGACATCCTGCATAGAGAACCAGTCCATCACCTTGGATCACACTTTGGATAGAGGCAGAAGGTGTAACAGAGACAAAAATTTTGGTGATATTCGGGCTCATTTTCGAAAGAGAAGGATGCCCATCTTTCGACACAAATCTGAAGATGGACGTCCTTCTCACAGGGTCATCCAAATCAGTATAATCAGTTTTTAATAATGACTAATCCACTTTAATAACAACTAAGACACAAAAACATTCCCTAAATGACAAGATGACCACTGGAAGAACAAACGAATGACCCCCCTTACTCCCCCAGTGGTCATTAACCCTTTCCCACTCCCCAAAGATGTGAAAGGAACAGTACATACCAGGCTCTATGAGTGCATCAGATGTTATGGCCAGTCCTGTTAGAGCAGCAAGCAGGTCCCTAGAGTAGCCTAGTGGTCGGTGCAGTGCACTGTAGAGAAGGGGACCCAGGCCCATATCCCACTCTAACTAGAACACTTGTGGTGGAAAGTGCGAGCCCTCTAAAACCCACTAAAAACCTACTGTACCCACATATAGGTGACACCTGCAGCCATAAGGGCTATTGTAGTGGTGGTCAGTTGGGTACAGATGGTTTTTGGTAGGTTTTGGAGGGCTCACTATACAATATAAGGGAGCAATGGTGAGATGTGTACCTGGGATCCTCTTTATGAAGTCCACAGCAGTGCCCCCTATGATGCCCCACTGCTCTTCTGGAATGTCTGTGTGGCCAGTCTGCTAAGAATTCTGGCCCCGCCTACATCCCAATAACTTGATTTTGTGCATTTTTCACTTGGACATTTTTTTTTTTTGTAAATGGGTTAAATAGATAAAACGCTCAGAGCACAAAGACATCTAGCAAGTGGCCATTTTTGAAAAAAAAAAAAAGATAAATAGTTTGTTGTTTCGAAAATGGCTATATTTGATATTCGGATTCTGGACGTTTTGAGCAAAATGTCCAAAGTTGGACTTAGACGTTATATCGAAAATGCCCCTCCATGTCCCTTTATGAATTCGGAATTGGTTATTGCACCGAAAACGGAGGGTAGGGAATAAATGTCCATTTTTCTCAGTGGAGGAAGGTGAATAGTGGAATGCCGCAGGGATCTGTACTGGGATGGGTGCTATTTAACATATTTGTAAATGATCTGGAAATATGAACAAGTGAGGTGTTTAAATTTGAAGATAATGCAAAACTATTCAAAGTTTTCAAAACATATGTAGGCTGTGAAAAATTGCAGGAAGACCTTAGGAAACTGGAAGTCTGAGCATCAAAATGGCAGATGAAATTTAATGTGGACAAATGCAAAATGATGAACATTGGGAAGAATAATCCAAATCATAGTTATCTGATGACAGGGTCCACCTTAGGAGTCAGCACCCAAGAAAAAGATCTAGGTGTCAGTGTAGGCAATACGCTGAAATCTTCTGCCCAGTGTGCGACAGTGGCCAAAATAGCGAACAGGATGCTAGGAATTATTAGGAAAGGGATTTCAACTAAGACCAAGAATATTATAATGCCTCTGTATTGCTCCATGGTGTGACCTCACTTTGAGTATTGTGTTCAGCTGTGGTTACCATATCTCAAAAAAGATGTAGTAGAATTAGAAAAGGTTCAAAGAAGAGTGACCAAAATGACAATGGGGATGGAACTCCTCTCATATGAAGAAAGGCTAAAGAGGTTAGGGTTCTTCAGCTTGGAAAAGAGATGGCTGAGAGGGGATATGATTGAGGTCTACAAAATCCCAAGTGGTGTAGGATGGGTAAAAGTGAATTGATTTTTCACTCTTTCAAAAAGTACAAAGACCAGGGGACACTCAATGAAATACTTTTAGAACAAATGGGAGGAAATATTTTTTCATTCAAAGAATAGTTAAGCTCTGGAACTCGTTGCCAGAGGATGTGATAATAGCGATGAGCGTATCTGGGTTTATAAAAGGTTTTGACGTTTCTGAAGGAAAAGTCCATAGTCTGCTATTGAGATAGACATGGGGAAGCTACTACTTGCTTTGGGATTGGTAGCATGGAATGTTGCTACTAATTGGGTTTCTGCCAGGTACTTGTGACCTGGATTGGCCACTGTTGGAGGCAGGATACTGGGATGGATGGACCATTGGTTTGACCCAGTATGGCTATTCTTATGTAACTCCTGTGTTGTAGATCACTTTATTGTTATGTGCTGTGAGTGAGGGTGCTGTGGAGCTCAGGAGAAAGAGGAAGACATCTTGACTGGTAAGTTGACTAATGTCAGCAATACTTGGAGATGGTATGTGGTTATAACCAAGACTTCATCATGTTTGGCTGCCTATATGTTCGCATGATGGAGATGACAACCAGTGTTTTAGTTGGGGTGATTGAGGCCTGTGCGGAGTGGTTGGGGGTGGCTCTGGCTACTTTGTTTGGCAGACTGGATGGACCATGCTGGTCTTTATCTGTCGTCATTTATTGTGTTACTGTGTGTAAATAACTTCTCTCCCCCTGTAATGAGAGGGGATCTCTCTGAGGAGGGGCAGGACTTACTGAAAGGATCATACTGGGAGAGGGAACGGGGAGCAGAGGAGGAATGTGCTGGGTTGAGGAGGGACAGATAGCATTACCCCAAAAGTTAGGGACGGAGGTAGGGGAGGATCAGATTGGATGAATGAGGGGCAGAAGTGGAAGAGAGTACTGGCAGTGTTACCGTGTGCTCGCGGGACCGAAAAGGAAGGGACCTTTCGTTTATGATGGGACACCCTTTAGTTGCAGACATCCTTTGTTTGTGATGCCTTTAGTAACATGGAAAAGGAGCCCTGGGGATGTGAGTTCAGTCAGTAATTTGATCCTTTGCCCTCACCATTAATCAATCCTATTGCTTATCCAGGTCTTCTCAGCTTCTAGCACTGAAAAATTGAGCTGTTCCTGAAAGAAGGACCAAACGTAGTGGGACTCTGTCCTTCGCCAGTGCCCTGAAATAACGCATAAAGGTAGGAAAGCAAATGTGTGCATTAAAACTTGGCATCCCTGCCCTGTGACCCTGCAAATCATCATGTTATCTATCTGTTATTAGTGAATGCGTGCATGTGTTGCATCGTTAATAAGGTAGCTTATTCAGCAAGAGTGGTTGACCTATAATCAATGAATGAGACTGGAGATTGTAAATTAAACAGCCTTTGACTAACACCTGGGATTTGGCACTGTGTAATGGAGTGTTCTGCGGTGTCATCTTATGAATTATACAGCACTCTAGTAGCCAGTGAAGACATTGGGCTGCAGCTGGGCTGTACAGGACAGGCGCAGTGGTGGGGGGAGAAAGTGGGCCATCCTTTGCAGCGTTAGGTCAGAAATAGCTGGAAGGCTTGTGGCAGGGTAAGAGGAGGGAAAGTGATTTTGGACTATAATTTGTGACCCCGGTGGGATGACCCAGGCTTTTGCTGTGCACAAAGAGAAAGACTGGGAACATTTTATCTCTCTGGACCAAGGTCGGTAAGTGCGAGAGGCTTATGTGTGAACCAAAGCATGGTGTCTGTGCGGAGGGCTGAAAGTATTTGCCGTCTGATAGGGAGTTTTTTTTTTCTTTTTTGTTCATTTTGTCTCCGACTCGCTTTAAAAAGTAGAGCTGCTGTTTGTCCAGGCTTCTGTCACCTATGCAGAGTGAATAAAAACCCAAGGTTTCCAGTTTGTGTGATATAAATATTACAAAAATTTAAAATAATTTCTTATTTTCAAGATTCTGTTCTTTTTATTTTTTTTTAAATTGCAATGCTGCTGACATGGCAAGAGGTATATGCTGAGAGGTATCATCTTCTCTTCAATATAAGTTCATTAGACTAGTCTTACGGATCATGATTCTTAAAAAGAACCCATGAGCAAACAGTAAAATGTTAATAAAACACAGCTACTTCAGTTCACTGCTTAAGAAAGTGATACATGCTTGTTTTTCGTTATTTGTTGACCGGTGGAGTAAGATTAAGACACCCTGCTTGTTTTTTTTGGTTAACCCTTGGAGGTGGAATTAATAACCGAGGGTTAGCTCTATAGGCAGCCGCCTAGTTGTAGGTTGCAAGAAAATGTGTAAACTTCCGTCTTCTAATCTCTTGTCTACATACATGTGTGAATAACTTCTTACTGAATACATAGTAACATAGTAGATGACGGCGGAAAAAGACCTGCACGGTCCATCCAGTCTGCCCAACAAGATAAAACTCGTATGCGCTACTTTTTGTGTATACCTTGATTTGTATCTGCCATTTTCAGGGCACAGACCGTATAAGTCTGCTCAGCACTAGCCCCACCTCCCAACCACCAGCCCCGCCTCCCATCACCGGCTCCGCAACCCAATCTCGGCTAAGCTCCTTAGGATCTATTCCTTCTGAGCAGGATTCCTTTATGCCTATCCCACGCATGTTTGAATTCCGTTACCATTTTCATCTCCACCACCTCCCGCGGGAGGGCATTCCAAGCATCCACCACTCTCTCCGTGAGTCTGCCCCCCTTCAATCTCATTTCATGTCCTATAGTTCTACCGCCTTCCCATCATTTTGCAATACCGGCCAGCAGAAACGTCTGTGCTGTGATTTGATGGCACATTCTTGACGGTGGCTGTGGGCATGGGCAGAGTTTTTAAGCAGGATGCACAGAAACTTGTGTAAATGTTATTATTGACTTGCATTTAGATGTGGGCATTTTACACCCGCTAAAGGGCTATTGTAAGTGATCACTCCTTACGTCTGCGGGTCTTTCTACTACTACTACTACTACTTATCATTTCTATAGCGCCACTAGATGTACGCAGCGCTGTACACTTGAACATGAAGAGACAGTCCCTGCTCTACAGAGCTTACAATCTAATTAGGACCGACAAACAGGACAAATAATGGATAAGGACAAAGAATAGCAAGATTCCGTGTAGAATCCCAAAGAGTAGAAAGATTCCAGAATCCAACAGGACAAATAAGGGATAAGGACAAAGTGTGGCAAGATTCTGGAATCCTAAAGAGCAGCAAGATTCTGTGCAGAATCTCAGAGTAGCAAGATTCCGGAATCCCAAAGACGACTACTACTACTACTAATTATTTTTATAGTGCTACTAGATGTACGCAGCGCTGTACACTTGAACATGAAGAGACAGTCCCTGCTCAACAGAGCTTACAATCTAATTAGGACAGACAAACAGGACAAATAAGAGATAAGGGAATATTAAAGTGAGGATGATAAAATAAGGGTTCTGAACAAGTGAACAAGGGTTAGGAGTTAAAAGCAGCATCAAAAAGGTGGGCTTTTAGCTTAGATTTGAAGACGGCCAGAGATGGAGCTTGACGTACCGGCTCAGGAAGTCTATTCCAGGCATATGGCCAATATTAGAAATGCAGGTGCCTTCTTTTCTTTATAGAATAGGCCTGAAATAGGCACCATAACCAGTATTTATTTATTTATTTGTTACATTTGTACCCCACATTTTCCCACCTATTTGCAGGCTCATTGTGGCTTACATTATTCCGTGATGGCGATCACCATTCCGGAGTGAGAAATACAAAGTAATCCTATCAATAACAGCATGTTCAGAGAAATACAGAAAGATCTGTCTCCTTATTCAAACCTTTAGGATACACTGAGGGGCATAATTGAACAAAAACGTCTATCTCCATGGGCATTTAGCTCCGAGAACGGGTCCGTGAAGGGGCGGACCGAACTGTATTTTCGAAAAAAATAGACGTCCATGTTTTATTCAACAATTTGTGAGCTGGGCGTTTTTGTTTTTCAGTGATAATGGAAAATGAAAGCGCCCAGCTCAAAAACGAATAAATCCAAGGCATTTGTTCGTGGGAGGGGCCAGGATTCGTAGTGCACTGGTCCCCCTCACATGCCAGGACACCAACCGGGCACCCTAGGGGGCACTTTTACAAAAACAAAAAAAAAGATAAAAGAGCTCCCAGGTGCATAGCACCCTTCCCTTGGGTGTTGAGCCCCCCAAATCCCCCTCAAAACCCACCGCCCACAAGTCTACACCATTACTATAGCCCTAAGGGGTGAAGGGGGGCACCTACATGTGGGTACAGTGGGTTTGAGGGGCGGTTTGGAGGGCTCCCATTTACCAGCACAAGTGTAACAGGTGGGGGGGGGGGATGGGCCTGGGTCCACCTGCCTGAAGTCCACTGCACCCCCTAATAACTGCTCCAGTGACCTGCATACTGCTGCCAGGGAGGTGGATATGACATTTGAGGGTGAAAATAAAAAGTTGTGAAACAGCATATTTTGTGTTGGGAGGGGGTTTGTGACCACTGGGGGAGTCAGGGGAGGTCATCCCCGATTCCCTCCAGTGGTCATCTGGTCATTTAGGGCACTTTTTGGGGCCTTATTCGTGGAAAAACAGGGTCCAGGAAAAGTGCCCTAAATTCTCGCTAAAAACGCATATTTTTCTTCCATTATCGGCGAAAGGCGCCCATCTCTGATCGCCCAATAACCACGCCCCAGTTCCGCCTTCACCACGCCTTCGACACGCCCCCATCAACTTTGTCCGCATCCACGACGGAGCGCAGTTGAAAGCGTCCAAATTCGGCTTTCGATTATACCGCTTTATTCGTTTTTTGTGAGATAAACGTCTTATCTCCCAATTTGGGTTGCAATTATAAGCTGGACTGTCTCCAGATCAAAAATAAATTGTTCTTTACGTAGCAATTGAATATCTATAGGTCCACCTCTCCATGTTTGTCTATGGACAAAAAGTATGCAGAAACGGTAATCCTCAAATTTGTGTCCCAAAGAGATCGAGTGCTCCACCAATGGTTTATCTAAGAAATTACGTTTCAATGCACTCTTGCGCTCAATCACCCATACATTGAATTCTCTTTTGATTTTACGTACATTGAACTTTCTTTTGGTTTTACTATTTATATATAGAGAAAACGTCATTTGGTCTTTTATGTCATGGTATCATTGTATTATCAGCTGATATTGGTTTTATATCTATGTATTGGTTTTATTTCTATACTAGTAAAAAAAAAGCCCGTTTCTCATTGAAATGAAACGGGCGCTAGCAAGGTAATCACCTTCTGCCATTAATGTTTTTAAGGAAAGTTCCAGCGTCCCCCCCCCCTCTCACTCCCTTCTTCCCAGTTCTAGGGTCGTCGTCCCTCCCTCCCTCCCTTCCAGTTCCAGGCCCCCTCCCTCCGAATTTTAAAAGTCATCCTGACTTACCTCGTTGGGGTTACGGCGGCCGGCAGCAGCGGTAAAAAGCGTGCAGGCTCAGCACTTCAGTTTTCCCTTCTCTGTCTCTCAGCTCTGGTCCCGCCCTCATTTCCTGTTTCCGCAAGGGCGGGACCAGAGCTGAGAGACAGAGAAGGGAAAACTGAAGTAAGTGCTCAGCCTGCACGCTTTTTACCGTGCGAGGTAAGTCAAGATGACTTTTAAAATTTGGAGGGAGGGGGCCTGGAACTGGAAGGGAGGGAGGGAGGGACGACGACCCTGGAACTGGGAGGGAGGGGGGACCCTGGAATTGGGAGGGAGGGAGGGGAGACGCTGGAACTGGGAGGGGGGGGGGGACGGACGACAACCCTGGAACTCGGAGGGAGGGAATGAACTTACGGTGGGTGAATATTATATGCAGACTTCCCTTCCCTCCGAGGGCAGGGCAGTGAGAGCGAGTGTGAGGCCTGTGGTTGGTCCCTTCTTCTGATGTCGCGTTTCTTTCCCTGGCAACTATACAGAGTTCCCTCAAGGGTGGGGCGATTACGAATCCTACGAACACTACACCCAAGTCCCTCTCCTCTTAAATGCACAAAAGTTCTTCATCCCCTAAACTGTACTGTTCCCTTGGGTTTTTGAAGCCCAAATGCATTTTTTAGCATTAAATCTAAGCTGCCAAATTCCGGACCACTTCTCTAGCTTCACTAAGTCCTTCCTTTTGTCTACCCTATTTCGGATTTGGTATCATCCACAAAGAGGAGAAATTTACCAGGCAGCCCTTCAGCAATATCACTTCCAAAACGTTAAGAACTGGTTCAAAAACCGAACCTTGCAGCACACTACTGGTAACACCCTTTTCCTCAGAATGAGCTCCATTTACCCACTATCCTCTGTCGCCTTTCCACTCAACCAGTTCCTAACCCATTCAGTCACTTTAGGGCCCATACCGAGGGCACTCAGTTAATTTATTAGTTGTCTGTGCAGAACCATGTCAAAAGCTTTGCTAGAATCTAAATACTCCACATCTACCACTCTCCCTCAATCCAACTGGTCACCCAGTCAAAGAAATAAATCAGATTTGTCCGACAAGACCTGCATCTAGTGAAACCATGTTGCCTCAGGTCTTGTAATCCATTGGATTTCAAAACCTGTATTATTTATTACTAGTAAGAAATGCCCGTTTCAGGGGAAAATGAAACGGGCGCTAGCAAGATAATCCCCCCCCCCCCCACCGTCCTTCCCTCCCGAGTTCCAGACACCCCCTCCGTGCCTCCCTTCCGAGTTCCACACCTCTCCTCTCCTTCCCTCCGTCCCTCAGTGACGTGGTTGCGAGTTTGCGAAGTTCCGTGGCTCTCCCAGCAGCTGTCAGAGAATGTGTAGAAGTCGTCCGTTGTGTCTTCGCCGCCCCGCCCTCTGCGTCATCGCGTGTTGAGGCGAGGGCATAGGTACACTGACTGCAGACCCGGGCCGCCCTCAACGTCATCGCGTTTTGACGCGAGGGCGGAGCTACAGTGACTGCAGCCTGCAGGCCAAACTGAATATCTCGGGCGCCTCAAGTTTCCGGCTTGAGGCTTCAATGGAACGTTGGAGGTGCCTTTTATATATATAGATTATTTGTAACACTTATACCCCGTGTTTTCCCACTCATTAGCAGGTTCAATGCGGTTTACATAGTATAACAGGTTTACAAAGTAACATAGAATGGATACAACTGTAATATAGTGAATAAAGAGGTGGTCAATTAGATGTGGGTAAGTAAGATGGGTAAGGGAGGAGGATGGTAGAGGTTGAGGAGTGGGAGGAGGGTGTGTGTAGGATCACGTGTTGTTAATTAAGGAAGAATGTAAAGTGAGGGGGGTCGGAAGAGGGATGAACTTAGAATGTTGACAAGTGCAAAGTGATGCATGTGGGTAAGAGGAACCCGAATTATAGCTACGTCTTGCAAGGTTCCGCGTTAGGAGTTACGGATCAAGAAAGGGATCTGGGTGTCGTCGTCGATGATACGCTGAAACCTTCTGCTCAGTGTGCTGCTGCGGCTAGGAAAGCGAATAGAATGTTGGGTGTTATTAGGAAGGGTATGGAGTCCAGGTGTGCGGATGTTATAATGCCGTTGTATCGCTCCATGGTGCGACCGCACCTGGAGTATTGTGTTCAGTACTGGTCTCCGTATCTCAAAAAAGATATAGTAGAATTGGAAAAGGTACAGCGAAGGGCGACGAAAATGATAGTGGGGATGGGACGACTTTCCTATGAAGAGAGGCTGAGAAGGCTAGGGCTTTTCAGCTTGGAGAAGAGACGGCTGAGGGGAGATATGATAGAAGTGTATAAAATAATGAGTGGAATGGATCGGGTGGATGTGAAGCGACTGTTCACGCTATCCAAAAATACTAGGACTAGAGGGCATGAGTTGAAGCTACAGTGTGGTAAATTTAAAACGAATCGGAGAAAATTTTTCTTCACCCAACGTGTAATTAGACTCTGGAATTCGTTGCCGGAGAACGTGGTACGGGTGGTTAGCTTGACGGAGTTTAAAAAGGGGTTAGATAGATTCCTAAAGGACAAGTCCATAGACCGCTATTAAATGGACTTGGAAAAATTCCGCATTTTTAGGTATAACTTGTCTGGAATGTTTTTACGTTTGGGGAGCGTGCCAGGTGCCCTTGACCTGGATTGGCCACTGTCGGTGACAGGATGCTGGGCTAGATGGACCTTTGGTCTTTCCCAGTATGGCACTACTTATGTACTTATGTACTTATAAGGATTAAGTAGGGGAGCATAATCCAGGTTCTGTCTTTATAGTCTGATCCAGGTTGTGCAGAAGGACTCCTAATTTAAGTCAGGTCATACGTATAGGCTTGCTTGAAGAGGTAAGTTTTTTAGCAGCTACCGGAAGGGTACTATTCTCTGTTTTAAAAGCGTTTCCATTTATTTACCAGAGAAGTCAGACTTACTGGCCTGTAGTTCCCAACCTCTTCCTTCTGCTTTTGTAGACCACTTCTTCTCCAGTCCTCCAGGACCATTGTCGACTCTAGAGAAGCATTGAAAAGGTCAGCCAGAGGAGCTGCTAGAACTTCCCTGAGTTCCCTCAGTACCCTTGGATGTATGCCCATCTGGCCCAATTGCTTTATCTACCTTTAGTTTTGCCAGCTCCTCACAAACACAGTCCTCTGAAAATCATTCCGGGACTACCACCCCTCCATTCTTATTTGTGTTTGTCTTCTGTGACCTTTCTCACAGCCCTTCAGCTATGAACATAGAACAGAAATATTTGAGTCTCACAATGCGACTTCTGCACTTCTTCCTATCTCTAACATACGACCTAATTTTTACTTATATTTCTAACCTGCATCATCTACAGTCCTGAGTGGGTAACAAAATACATTCACAATTTTATACATAGACCATAAATACAAAAAAAAAACCAAACTCAAATAAAAACGAGAGAGGAATAATCGAAAGCAGCAATTCCGGCCTGTAATTCTCATCCTAGGAAATAGAAAATACCCTCTGGAACAACACAAGTTTTTAAAACCTTCTTAAATTCAAGCAAACTTTTCACGTTCCTACCTCAAGAGGCAAAGAATTTCAGAACTTCGGTCCTGCAGAATTAAAAAATCGAGTTCCTGTACTCACCTAAATAGACCAATTTAAAAGAAAGAGCATCCAAAATATTACGAGAAGCTGGATGAACAGACAGTTGTAGAAATGTTATAAAAAAATTAGGGAGGCTAAAAAACTGGGGAACACAATAATAATGAGGTGATTTCAATATTGACTGGGTAAATGTAACATCAGAGCATGCCAGGGAGATATGATTCCTTGATGAAATCAAGGACTGCTTCATAGAGCAGCTGGTTGAGGAGCCAACAACATAGTAACATAGTAGATGACGGCAGAAAAAGACCTGCACGGTCCATCTAGTCTGCCCAACAACATAAACTCATATGTGCTACTTCTTGTGTATACCTTACCTTGATTTGTATCTGCCATTTTCAGGACACAGACCGTAGAAGTCTTGCCCAGAACTAGCCCCATTTTCAGGACACAGACCGTAGAAGTCTTGCCCAGAACTAGCCCCACCACCCAAACATCAGCCCCGCCTCCCAATCTCGGCTAAGAGGAAGAACAGTTCTAGATCTAGTCCATAGTGGAGCGAATGATCTGGTACAGGAGATAATGGTGCTGTGGTCACTTAATAACAGTGATCATAACATGATCAGATTTGATATAAGCTCTGGATTAAGTACACACAGGAAATCCAATATGTTAGCGTTGAACTTTGAGAAAGGAGACTATGATAAAATGAGAAGAACAGTGAAAAAAAAACTTAGATGAGCAGCTGTGAAAGTCAAAAATTTACACCAGAAGTGGATGGTGTTTAAAAATACCATCCTGGATGCCAAGGCCAAATATTCCATGTATTAAAAAAAGGAGGAAAAAAGACCAGCTGGCATAGTTAAAAAAGTAAGGTGAAGGAAGGTATTAGAGCTCTAATAGAAAATCCTTCAGAATATGGAAGAAGGATCCGACTGAAAATAATCCATGGGACCGTTAGATCACGAAGGAGCAAAAGGGGCGCTCAGGGAGGACAAGAGATCTGCTTGTACCGGAAATAGTTTTCAAGTGTGATGATGTGGAGGAACTGAAAGAAATATCGGTGAATCTGGAAAATGTACTGAGCCAAATTGACAAATGAAAGAATAGTAAATCACCTGGACCAGATGGCTGTTAGTAATATGTAACCCCTCGTTAAAATCATCCATAGTACTTGAAGATTGGAGGGTGGCCAATGTGATGCCGATTTTTTAAAAGGGTTCTATGGGTGATCCAGGAAATTATAGACTGGTGTCAGGCAAAATAATGGAAACTATTATAAAGAATAAAATTACAGAACACGCAGACAAACATGGTTTAATGGGACAGAGTCAGCATGGGTTCAGCTGAGGGAAGTCTTTCCTCACCAATTTGATTCATTTCTTTGAAGCTGTGAATAAACATGTGGATTAAGATGAGCCAGTTGATGTAGTGTATCTAAATTTTCAGAAAGCTTTTGATAAAGTTCCTCATGAGAGACTCCTGAGAAAAATAGAGTCATGGGATAGGAGGCAAGGTTCTGGTGTGGATTAGGAATTGGCTATTGGAGAGAAAACAGTGGGTAGGGTAAAATTATCATTTCTCTCAATGGTGGAGAGTGGAGTGCCGCAGGGTTCTGTACTGGGACCGGTACTATGTAACATATTTATAAATGATATGGAAATCGGAACGACGAGTGAGGTGATCAAATTTGCAGATGACACAAAACTGTTCAAGGTTCTTAAAACACATGCGGACTGTGAAATATTGCAGGAAATTGGAAGACTGGGCATCCAAATGGCAGATGAAATTTAATGTGGACAAATGCAAGTTGATGAACATTGGAAAGAATCCAAATCACAGTTACCTGATGATAGGGTCCACCTTGGGGGTCAGCACTAAAGAAAAAGATCTGAGTGTCGTTGTAGATATATTTTTTTATTTTTGTTACATTTGTACCCTGCGCCTTCCCACTCATGGCAGGCTCAATGCGGCTTACATGGGGCAATGGAGGGTTAAGTGACTTGCCCAGAGTCACAAGGAGCTGCCTGTGCCTGAAGTGGGAATCAAACTCAGTTCCCCAGGACCAAAGTCCACCACCCTAACCACTAGGCCACTCCTCCACTGTTGCTACTATTTGAGATTCTACATGGAATGTTGCTATTCCACTAGCAACATTCCATGTAGAAGTCGGCCCTTGCAGATCACCAATGTGGCCGCGCAGGCTTCTGCTTCTGTGAGTCTGATGTCCTGCACGTCAGACTCACAGAAACAGAAGCCTGCGCAGCCTTCTACATGGAATGTTGCAACATTCCATATAGAATCTCCAATAGTAGCAACATTCCATGTAGAATCTCCAATAGTATCTATTTTATTTTTGTTACATTTTTACCCTGCGCTTTCCTACTCATGGCAGGCTCAATGCGGCTTACATGGTCGCAATGGAGGGTTAAGTGACTTGCCCAGAGTCACAAGGAGCTGCCTGTGCCTGAAGTGGGAATCAAACTCAGTTCCTCAGTTCCCCAGGACCAGAGTCCACCACCCTAACCACTAGGCCACTCCTCCACTCTATTAGGCTGAAATCTTCTGCTCAGTGTGCGGCAGTGGCCAAAAAAGCAAACAGGATGCTAGGAATTATTAGGAAAGGGATGGTGAATAAAACTGAAAATAATGTAATGCCTCTGTATTGCTCCATGGTGCGACCACACCTTGAGTATTGCATTCAGTTCTAGTTGCCGTATCTCAAAAAAGATATAGCAGAATTTCAAAAAGTACAGTTCATTTTTGTTTTGTTTTTTTGTGTACAGCAGGATCTTGTTAAGCAAGGTGTAGGCCAGTTTCTTAAGACACCCGTCTCCCCTCGTCCTCTGACCCAGCTTTGCAGTTCGTAGGGGTTTTCTGCTGTCAGTGCTGAAAGTGGAACACTGATTGACTTTTCATAGGGCCTGCCAGTGCCATGAATCTTCAGCTATTGTTATATCACCCTGCTGCTAATAAGGCTTTTGCGGCTTTAAATCTCCCTTATTAAAACTTCAGCTCTAGGTTGTCAGTGCTGGCCTTAGGGATTTTGCAGCCCAGGGCAAGAGAGTCATTTGGGACCTTAGGGCTTAAATTTGATGACCTACAAGCCTGTCACTTAGGGCATCTATAAAGACTCACCTCTTCCCACAGTCCTTGGGTGCTATGGCCTGACCCTTCTTCCCTCTCCCCTTTTCTGATGCTGTTCCTTTTGGATTTTATGGCGTTCTTTTACATTAACCCTTGTAAACCTGCTTTGTAAGAAAGACCATACTTTAAATGACAATAGATGTAAACATTTACCTATGGATGCAAGTTGTACGAGGAGCGTAGCAGTAAATTTGAGAGGCAGAGATCATACGTCATATCTCAAAACAACTAATTATTACCTGAATTGGTTATTACTCTGTTTACCATTAACTTTCTCTTTGCTTCATGTACAATTTCTACTACTACTACTACTATTTCGCACTTCTATAGCGCTACAAAGCGTACGCAACGCTGCACAAACATAGAAGAAAGACAGTCCCTGCTCAAAGAGCTATGTAATAAAAGTGAGCCAAGTATAGGACAATCAAGCCATTGTGACATCACTGATGAGGTTGGCTCTTATTGGTGGCCTGAGGCATTATGACATCACAATATCACCTCTGATTACAAGAGACTACTACTACTACTTATCACTTCTATAGCACTACAAGGCATATGCAGCGCTGCACAAACATAGAAGAAAGACAGTCCCTGCTCAAAGAGCTTACAATCTAATAGACAAAAATAAAGCAAATCAAATCAATTAATGTGTACAGGAAGGAGGAGAGGAGGGTAGGTGGAGGCGAGTGGTTACAAGTGGTTACGAGTCAAAAGCAATGTTAAAGAGGTGGGCTTTCAGTCTAGATTTAAAGGTGGCCAAGGATGGGGCAAGACGTAGAGGCTCAGGAAGTTTATTCCAGGCGTAGGGTGCAGCGAGACCTAATAATAGATTTTCTAAATGTTAAACTTCCATAGTTATCCCAGTATGTTTATGATACTGTATTGTGTAAAATTGGATTCTTACACCAAATTACTTTCTTATGTGCATTATTGTAAGCCACATTGAGCCTGCAAAAAGGTGGGATAATGTGGGATACAAATGTAATAAATAAATAAATTAACACTCCCTATACCGTGTCCAGGTACTGACATCTATTCCTATCATGATATGCACAACACTAACCCATTTGGAGAAACTGTCCCAAGGAACAACAATGCGGAAGGTGGTTGCAAAGTTTCCTTTTGAAATTCCCCCATTGTTTTCGCACCATACTTTTGCAGCTGTGCGGTGCACAGGGTAAAGGAGGAGCTCCAGCATTATTTGCTTTTGCTTGGCATCAGCATGAATCCAGTACAACTCAGGGAGGGGCTGTGGATTGGGGGCGTCTGGTTTCTAGACTAGAGGAGGGGTTACGGATGGTGTTTTCTCCCCTCCTGCTCTCCTGTTCACCCTTTGCCTTTCTCTCCCTTTTCTTCCGCCTCCCCCTCCCCCATCTGAGAGTGAGCAACCGTGTGTCTGATGATGTTCTGTCCCTACCTCTATTTTTTCTCCCCTCTTGTACGCAGGGGCGTAGCCACGGGTGGGCCTGGGCGGGCCCGGGCCCACCCAATTTGGGCTCAGGCCCACCCAGCAACAGAGCACCCAATGGGCCTTCTTTCCCCTCCCTCCGTCGGGCAGCCCCGCCTCACCTCCGATACTCTTTCTGAAGAGGCAGGGCTAGTGCAGAGGAAGCAGTCGCAGCAGTGTACAGAGAGACAGCCCTGGCACTGCGTGGATCCGCTGCAGATTTAGCAGCAGAACTAACACCTCTGCCAAAAGATGACAAGGTAGGAGCTAGCGGCAGCATGCTGACGGACCCGGTGCCGTGCAGCTTTGTTGTACAATTAGGCTGGCGCTGCCCGACGGAGGGAGGGGAAAGAAGGCCCATTGGGTGTCGGTAGGTGGTGCCGGAGAAACCTGCATCGGTGGCTTGGGGGGGGGGGGGGGGGGGTGCGGGGCAGTGGGTAGCCAGACAGCCAATTTTGGGGAGAGGGGGGAGAGAGAAAATTTTGTGCCCACCCACTTTGTGCTCAGGCCCACCCAAAATTGGCTGTCTGGCTACGCCAGTGCTTGTACGTAACCCTCTCCCTTGCATTCGCTCCCTTTCTCTCCCCTTTTCCTCTCACTTGTACTTTCTCCTTTTCTCTCACGGTTACATTTTACCCCTCCTCCTCCCCCCCACCCCCCGTATGCTCTCCCCGTCCCTCCTTTTTTCTCTCTCCTTCCTTGTCCTTCCCCACCCCTGCAACCTTCCAATTGCCCTTTTGCTACCCCATCACTACCAAGGGGGCTATTTTTGTGGCTTGACCCCATAGTAATATTAGCTCAAGACTACCGCTAGGAGGCTGAAGTGGCCATTTTGAAGCTGGGGGCCACTTCAGGGGAACGTTCAGGGATTCATCCCGCCACCCACCCCCCCACACTGTTCTCCAGGGAGACTCTAGTAATTGCTAGTGGGGTTTAGAGGTGGGGGTGAGATAGTTCGGACGGAGGATCATGACGTGGGAGTTGATGGAAAAGGTGATATTGTTGGGAGGGTGGAAAGGTCTTTAAGTTGCTCCCTGGGTGCATCAGGTCATGTTAGCAGCCTGGGGCTTCCAGGTAGGAAACATACCATCATCTCAGAGGTGGATATAATATGGCAGCTTGCAAGGTTCCACTTAAAATGCATCATTCATTTTACATAATAATGAGCTGCTTTGCTTGATTTGCATCTCATTAATATGCATTGTGGTAAAAAATCGTCCTATTAGCAGTGGGTTAATATTTCTCACCTCTGATTTAGATTCCCTTTCTGATGACGATTCATACATAGTAGATGACGGCAGAAAAGGACCTGCACAGTCCATCCAGTATGCCCAACAAGATAAACTCATATGTGCTACTTCTTGTGTATACCTTACCTTGATTTGTATCTGCCATTTTCAGGACACAGACCGTAGAAGTCTTGCCCAGAACTAGCCCCATTTTCAGGACACAGACCGTAGAAGTCTTGTCCAGCAGTAGCTCCACCTCCCAACCACCAGCCCCGCCTCCCACCACCGGCTCTGGCACAGACCGTATAAGTCTGCCCAGCACTATCCCCGCCTCCCAACCACCGGCTCTGGCACAGACCGTATAAATCTGCCCAGCACTATCCCCACCTCCCAACCACCAGCCCTGCCTCCCACCACCGGCTCTGGCACAGACCGTATAAGTCTGCCCAGCACTATCCCCGCCTCCCAACCACCGGCTCTGGCACAGACCGTATAAATCTGCCCAGCACTATCCCCACCTCCCAACCACCAGCCCTGCCTCCCACCACCGGCTCTGGCACAGACCGTATAAGTCTGCCTAGCACTATCCCAGCCTCCCAACCACCAGCCCCGCCTCTCACCACCGGCTCTGCCACCCAACCTCGGCTAAGCTCCTGAGGATCCATTCCTTCCGAACAGGATTCCTTTATGTTTATCCCACGCATGTTTGAATTCCATTACTGTTTTTGTTTCCACCACCTCCCGCGGGAGGGCATTCCAAGCATCCTCTACTCTCTCCTTGAAAAAATACTTCCTGACATTTTTCTTGAGTCTGCCCCATATCATGTCCTCTTGTTCTATCGCCCTCCCATCTCCGGAAAAGGTTCGTTTGCGGATTAATGCCTTTCAAATATTCTGTCTTTTTCCTTTTGTTGTGATTTCCTGATTTTTCTGATATTTTCTTTTGGAATTGCAAATTTCAAATTATTGTAATAAACTAAATCATTCGTTAAGGGCAAATAGTGTGTGTTTTTTTTGCCAACTAATGTAGATTCCATATCCTGCTAGACTAATGCATTTCAGTGGCATCATCACTTGCCAGTATTTCAGTCGTTTGTGCTGTTGATGTAAAGATTCTTTCCCTCTGGAAAGGGGCAGTGTCGGGGATTACAGTGCTTGGGGTGGTTCTCTATCAGTTCTGTCGCTGGGGTAGGTCCAGTTCTGGCCTTCGAGCGTTCTATGAGTGGTCCAGCCAGAAGACTGTTCCATGGACAGGAATGAACTGAGGGATTCTGGTAGTTCACTGGTGCCCTCCTGACCCTCCCCCTCCCTCTTTTCTTTCCCTTGGTTTTATATGAAATTGGAATGATTGTTTCATCTTTCTTGCCTGAATTTTGTAGTTCCTTTTCCTCACTTTGATGTATATATTGTTTCTGTTTTGTAAACCACTGTGAACTTCCAGTTAGGTAAGGCAATATATCAAACACTAATAAACCATAAGCCATAAGGAGGTCAATGGGGTTTGTCCTAATGTCCCCATGATGGGCTTGGCAGCAGCTCTTAAGGTGTCTTCTTATCATTTAGAAGGACTTCTAGGCCAGCAGGGTGTAGTGGAAGCAGCTAAGCTAAGCTTTTCTTTGGCTCTTGACAGTTTCATTTCCCCCCTATCAGCTTGACACATTTGTGGAACAAACAAGGGCTGCATCCAAAGACAGCAAGGACAGACGCAAAGGTCCTGTAAGTTCCAATATCGGCTTCTTCCAGCCTATTACATATAACCTGTATATGCTATGTAAAGCGCATTGAATGTATTTGCAGAAACTACAGAAAGGCGGAATAGCAAGAGATTCTCAATGGAATGTTGCTACTATTTGAGATTCTACGTGGAATGTTGTTAGTGGAGGAGTAGCCTAGTGGTTAGTGCAGTGGACTTTGATCCTGGGGAACTGGGTTCAATTCCCACTGCAGCTCCTTGTGACTCTGGGCAAGTCACTTAACCCTCCATTGCCCCTGGTACAAAATAAGTACCTGAATATACTATGTAAACCACCTTGACTGTAGTTGTAAAAACCTCAGAAAGGTGGTATATCAAGTCCCATTTCCCTTTCCCTTATGACATCACAATATCAGAAGTCAATCAAGCCATTGTGACATCACTGATGAGGTTGGCTCAGGCATTGGTGGAATGAGGCATTATGACATCACAGTATTAGCTCCAGTGGAGGAGTAGCCTAGTGGTTAGTGCAGTGGACTTTGATCCTGGGGAACTGGGTTCAATTCCCACTGCAGCTCCTTGTGACTCTGGGCAAGTCACTTAACCCTCCATTGCCCCTGGTACAAAATAAGTACCTGAATATATGTAAACCACTTTGAATGTAGTTGCAAAAACCACTGAAAGGTGGCATGTCAAGTCCCAGTTCCCTATTTGAGATTCTACATGGAATGTTGCTACTATTGGAGATTCTACATGGAATGTTGCTACTATTGAGATTCTGTTGCTACCATTTGAGATTCTCCATGGAATGTTGCTACTATTTGAGATTCTACATGGAATGTTGCTATTCCAGTAGCAACATTCCATGTAGAAGCCTGCCCTTGCAGATCAGCAACGCGGCCGCGCAGGCTTCTGTTTCTCTGAGTCTGATGTCTTGCACATACAAACAAAAGCCTGTGCGGCCGCGTTGCTGATCTGCAAGGGCAGGCTTCTACATGGAATGTTGCTAGTGGAGGAGTAGCCTAGTGGTTAGTGCAGTGGACTTTGATCCTGGGGAACTGTATTGGGCAATCAAGCCATTGTGACATCACTGATGAGGTTGGCTCTTATTGGTGGAATGAGTGGAGGAGTAGCCTAGTGGTTAGTGCAGTGGACTTTGATCCTGGGGAACTGGGTTCAATTCCCACTGCAGCTCCTTGTGACTCTGGGCAAGTCACTTAACCCTCCATTGCCCCAGGTACAAATAAGTACCTGTATATACTATCAGGTTTATTTTTGGAAGAGGAGGACGCCCATCTTTCAACACAAATCGGAAGATGGGCGTCCTCACAGGGTCGCCCAAATCGGCATAATCGAAAGCCGATTTTGGGTGTCCCCAACTGCTTTCCATCGCGGGGTTGACCAAATTTCATGGGGGCGTGTCGGAGGCATAGCAAAGGCGGGACATGGGCGTGCCTAACACATGGGTGTCCTTGACCCATAATGGAAAAAAAAAAGGGTGTCCCTGACCAGCATTTGGATGACTTTACCTGGTCTTGTTTTTCTTATGACCAAAGCACAAAAACGTGTCCAAACTGACCAGATGACCACCAGAGAGAATCGGAGATGACCTCCCCTTACTCCCCCAGTGATCACTAACCCCCTCCCACCCTCAAAAAACAACTTTAAAAATAATTTGTGCCAGCCTCAAATGTCATACTCAGGTCCATCGTAGCATTATGCAGGTCCCTGGAGTAGTTTTAGTGGGTGCAGTGCACTTCAGGCAGGCGGACTGAGGCCAACCCCCCCCCCCACCTGTTACACTTGTGGTGGTAAATGTGAGCCCTCCAAAACCCACCAGAAACCCACTGTACCCACATGTAGGTGCCCCCCTTCACCCGTAAGGGCTATGGTAATGGTGTACAGTTGTGGGTAGTGGGTTTTGGTGGACTCAGCACACATGATAAGGGAGCTATGCACCTGGGAGCAGTTTCTGAAGTCCACTGCAGTGCCCTCTAGGGTGCCCGGTTGGTGTCCTGGCATGTGAGGGGGACCAGTGCACTACGAATGCTGGCTCCTCCCATGACCCAAAGGGCTTGCATTTGGTTGTTTCTGAGATGGGCGTCGTTAGTTTCCATTATCGCCAAAAATCAGAAACGACCAAGTCTAGGGACGATCATCTCTAGGGACGACCTAAATGTCAAGATTTGGGCGTCCCCGACTGTATTATCGAAACGAAAGATGGATGCCCATCTTGTTTCGATAATACGGGTTTCCCCACCCCTTCATCGGGACGTTTTGCGAGGACGTCCTCAGGAAAACTTGGGCGCCCCTTTTGATTATGCCCCTCTATGTAAATCACTTTGAATGTAGTTGCAGAAAGGCGGTATATCAAGTCCTTTTCCCTTTTGAAGCCTAGTTGCTCCCTGGTCTAGTCATGAGAGCACTAGGAAGGCGTGGCATGTCATGAATTACCTCCTTGACTGAAGAGTCCAGAGGGCCAGAGGGTGCTGCGGTGGTCTCCTTCTTTGGGGAGTCAGTCTATTTATTTCTCTGTTTCGCAGTTGGGGTCAGTACATTGATATAGTCTCCACCTAGGCTGTGGCAGCTCATCTCCTTAGGTCCCTGGTAGTGATATTGGGACAATTGGATTTGTAAGGTGCACTTTTGTGACTCAGCTCTCTTCCATGGATATTTGTTTTTGGTTCTTGTAATGGGATCAAAACGTTGTGGATAGAACTGGCCTTCTTGCTGGGGATTGCAGCCCAGTTATGGGTAGGTCTTGTTCACTCATGGCTCATCCCATCAGTTTGTTCTTGGGGGTTCTTCAGGTGGTCTGAGTAGCACTTCTCTGGCTATGTTTCATGATGGTGTTTTGATCCACTCTGTGGACAGCATGGTGCACAGAGGTGTGGCTGGTCAAGAGCTCTGATGTTTTGGGGCCATAGGCCCTCTTGGTTAGCTTGAATATATGTTTTGCAGGCTCTCCTCATTCTATGAAAGCTTGATACCATCTTTGTCAATGTCTTGAGCAATGTTGCTGGAGTCTTTGAAGTTGGTCACAATCCTAGTCTTGCTTTATTTCTCCCTTGCTTATGGATTCTGTAGTATTTCTTGGGGAAAGAGGTTGGCACCATTGGGAAGTGGTTTACAGGAGATTCTTGTCTTCTTCTCAGCTGGGGCCTTAGACATGTAGTACATCCCACTCATCTGGACTGGTCTAGCAGGATAATAAGAAAGGCGAACTTTGTTATTACCTGCTAATTTCCTTTCCTTGAGTCCTGCTAGACCTGTCCTGGAAGACTACAGGTGATCATTACTGCCCAGTATCTTCTAGCTACTGGGGCAGCTTCTCAGACCTGCTTAGGTGAGGGTTCCATTAGTTTGATTAATAATGCTGCTCTAGTGTTGCAGATTTGCTTTGACAATAGTATACTGGCAAGTCTCAGGGTTGCCCTGCACCTTACTCTGGTGATGATATCACTGAAATCATTGCTATGCGCCTCCATCTGCTGGTTGGGGGACCTGACTTACTCATCTAGACTGGTCTAATAGAACTCAAGGAAAGCAAATTAGCAGGTAAGAACTTATTTAAGTGTATTTGGCAAAAATTATTATTCCATTAACAGAACTTATTATTTTCCCTGTACTTTTTTATCTGAGGCAGTGAAAGGTTAAGTGACTTTAAGACAGAGCTTTCCAAACTGTGGGTTACAACCCCAAATCAGGTCACCGCCAACTCCAGGCTCCGCTCATTCTGCCTCGCCTCACCCTATGCTTGGAACAACCTTCCTGAGCCCTTACGCCAAGCCCCCTCCCTGCCCGTCTTCAAGTCTTTGCTTAAAGCCCATCTCTTCAATGCTGCGTTCGGCACCTAACCCTTACCGTTCAGTGAATCCAGACTGCCCCAATTTGACTGCCCCTATCGGACCGACCATTCACTTGTCTATTAGATTGTAAGCTCTTTGAGCAGGGACTGTCTCTCTTTGTTAAATTGTACAGCGCTGCGTAACCCTAGTAGCGCTCTAGAAATGTTAAGTAGTAGTAGTAGTAGTTGTGATGACATGGGTTGATGCGTCATAGGACATCATTGTCCTGCACTGCTGAGGGGTCACATCAGGGCCGGACTGCCCCGAAGAGGTCGCTAGACCACCAGGGCAGTAGTAAGGTAAGGGGAGAGGGGTGACTGGGAGGGGGGGGTGACGGGGTATGTGACGAGGGGGGGAATGTGACGGGGGGAGGGAAGCGAGGTGTGACAGGGCGGAGCGAGGGTGTGAAAGAGGGCGTGGTGTATGTGTGAAAGGGGCGGGGCACATGTCCTCCTTTTGGGGGGACAAAATAAGGTAACCCTAACTGGGGAGGAGGGAGCGTCTGAAAGCCCTGCAGTTCCTTAACCTTTTTACAGTGAATGAACGTTTCTGTGCTGTAGCTACTGGAACTGCTTTTCCCATAGAAACACGTTGGGCCACGTTTGGTGATTTTATTTCTCTGACTTATTGTTGAATTTGATGTTGCCTTTTTACCACAGTTTCCGCTCACCAGATTTGGTTCTTTTTCCAAACTTTTTGGAAAGTTATTTTGCCTCAGACAGACAGGCAGGCAGGCATTTTTATCAAATCCTTATTTATCATTTTCCCAACTTTCTGTTAGGTTGGAAAGAATAAAACTGTGCATGAAACGTGAATAAAAAGATGCGGTTAGCTTAGTGTTCCCTAAGAAAACTTAGTGTAGCTTCATAGATCTTCCCTGTTATCTAATCTGCAGACGTAAAGGGATTATTTTATTTTTTGTTACATTTGTACCCTGCGCTTTCCCACTCATGGCAGGCTCAATGTGGTTTACATGGGGCAATGGAGGGTTAAGTGACTTGCCCAGAGTCACAAGGAGCTGCCTGTGCCGGGAATTGAACTCAGTTCCTCAGTTCCCCAGGACCAAAGTCCACCACCCTAACCACTAGGCCACTCCTCCACTGTTGCTACTATTTGAGATTCTACATGGAATGTTGCTATTCCAAGAGTAGCAACATTCCCTGTAGAATCTCCAATAGTAGCAACATTCCAATATTATCTATTTTATTTTTGTTACATTTGTACCCTGCGCTTTCCCACTCATGGCTTACATGGGGCAATGGAGGGTTAAGTGACTTGCCCAGAGTCACAAGGAGCTGCCTGTGCCTGAAGTGGGAACTGAACTCAGTTCCTCAGTTCCCCAGGACCAAAGTCCACCACCCTAACCACTAGGCAGAAGCCTAGCCAAGTTTTGATGGTAGGAGCAGCAGATCATTTGTAATATAGGGGCTGGTGGCCCAATCCACATAGGCACCATTTTGTCCAAAATCCGTTTATGGGAGCAGCTGCTCCCTTTGCACCCCCTCCCCCCGCTACACCTCTGGATCTAGGCTTTGCAGATACAGCCAACAATCCCTTGAGTGCCCTCAAAGTCCTTTCTCAGTTCTGTTTCTTAATTTTTCTCAGTTCTGTTTCTTAATTTTAGGACAGAGAATTACCATATAAAGAGAATTGTTTAAAAAAGTTGAAGAGAATTGGATTACTAAACATAAACCATGCTTAATATACAGTGACAACTAATGGTTCAAACTTAGCTCACCCTTTTTCATTGGTAGCTGAAGGCAAGTTTCCTATCATCCTGCTAGACCAGTCCAGACTGACAGGTTATCTCTCCCTATGGGCAGATGGAGGCAGAGACTTGAACATTCCAGTGACATTATCGGTATCACAGGTGGTGCAGCAAGGAACATTCCAGTATTTCTCTGCTTCCGGCAGGTGGTGCAGGTTGAATATTTCTTCTGTGTCGGCCTGTCTCCCCAGGGGGGTGCAGTCCAAATCCTGGAACCCTTGAGATTGAGCCTTGGCCTAGGTGTTGCTCCCAGGGGACTGGTCCACAAACCTTTCTCTGGTTGAGCTCAGAGGTGTCAGTCCCTTCAAGCTCTAGTCCACAGGCTTTGTTCGTGAGGTCAACTGGGGTTGATCCCAAAGGGCTTCATCTGGCGGGGTGAGTAGCTTCCGTCCCCTCCTTCTGCTCTTATCCCTCTGGTCTGATCCCTTACAAACCTAAAAATAAATTGAAGGGAGCAGGTGCCTTGTAGTCTCCAAATTCTGTCTTTTTTTTTTCTGTAAGCAGTTGTCTGTCTACTTGAAAAAAGGACCTCTTGTAATTTTTTTCTAGGGGCTTTCCCGTAGCTTAATTGAATACAGGCAGGCAACTGTGGAGTAGGATAGGCCTGTGTGAGTCTCTGGGCACACCTCTAATTGTTTTCTCAGCAATGGCTGTACCAGCTGTTCATACCAGGAGGCAGGTGGTGTAGGGATGTAAGAGCCAGCACGCGAATATTACAGCCAGTTCCTACTGCCTCATTTGTGATGGGGAAACAATTTTTTTTATTCCTTAGAGCTGATGATTATGTGGTTATTATTTATTTATTTTTGCATTCTTGTATCCCACTGTTATCCAAAAGCAGGTTTTGGTTCAAAAAGGCTTACAGTTTTCATTTGGTTGGAGTTACATTACTGTTTTGCATTTGTGACATAGGGAGATTGACGATAGTTTATGTGGTTAGTTGTTGAATAGTTTGAATGGGTAGGTTTTCATAGCTTTTCTGAACAGGAGATAGTCAGTGATACCTTTTATGGCTTTTGGTATTGAATTCCACCATTTGGAACCCAGGTAGCTGAATCCTGCTGTGTATATAGTTTTGTAAGTTGCGTTTCTGCAGTTGGGTAGGTGAAGACGTAGGTAGCCTGTGTGCACCATGCTGTCCACAGAGTGGAACATGATCGAAACACCATTAAAATAAAAAATGAATTGAACATCACAAGGTGGGAAGACCAATGATGATTATGTTTAATTCTGTTTTTATTAGAACATATCAACTTCAGTTTGACAATTGTCAGTATTTTACAGATAATCAATAAAACATCAATTTAACAATTATCTCACTAAGTAAACCAATTATGGATATTCTCGTCTTTTATCTTTTTCTCCCCATCCCCCCCTCCCTTTGCCACCATTCTACATTTTATTCTTGTAACGATAATACAACTTTATCTCATATCTTAACTTATCTATTCCTTTACCTATACACGTTTCTTTTTTCCCCCCCCTCCCCCCCCTTCCTTGTTACCTACCCCTTCACTCCTCATCCCCCCTAGTACCAACCCTCCCCATCTCCTACCTACCTCCCTAACCCTCCCTCCCTCCCTCTCGTCCATGCTTTAGAGTCTATATATTCAGGAGGTAGCTCCTGGCTGGTGCTGTCAAAGTATTCCAGAAGGGGGACCATATCTGTTGTAATTCTTCGCCTGCAGTCGAATTCATGTCTTTTACTCCTATTTTTTCCATACGCATCAAATGTATCATCTGCATGCGCCACTGCTGTACTGTGGGAATTTTGTGCGTCAGCCATTCTTTCAGTATGACTTGTCTAGCGACCACCACCGCTTTGTTGATGAAGCTTTTATATCCTTTTGGAATCGGGTGTCTGATTTTAAATTGACCAAATAATAACAATGGCTCACACTCCCACTGTTGCTGCCATAATGTGGATATGTTCTGTGTCAATACTTTCCAAAATCTGTTTATTCCTTGGCAGGACCAAAACATGTGGCCCAGTGTTGCACCTTCTGATCTGCACTTAGGGCATTCTCCCCATGGCGAGAGTCCCATGTAAAAAGCTCGTCGAGGTGGTATATAAAGACGAAAAGCAAACTTATATTGTTGTTCCCAATGTCCCACCCAGACCGAGCGCCTGGAAATGGACAAAACAAATGTCTTAATTATTTCTGATGTTATATTAACTTTTAAGTCCTGTTGCCAGTCCGTCTCCAATTTTTTATAGTTTGGTTCTGGCATTGTGTCTCTGATGTGCCTATGGTAAAAGGACAAAGGCACTTTCTGTTGTGATCCCAGTGAAAGGGCTGCTGAGAGCTCCTCCTGAACATCTTCCGCCAGGTGCTCCCAACGCAATGATGCCACATAATGTTTTAGCTGAGCATAATGAAAAAACTCTGTATCTGACAATGTAAATTCCTCTTTCAAAACTGAGAAGGGTTTAATGCGTCCCTCCTCTGTAACCACTTGCAATACATACTTTATTCCCTTTTTCTCCCACCTGCGAAAGACTGAGTACAACTGCCCTGGGACAAACGCCACATTATCACATATAGGGAGGAATGGTGTTACTTTTGGGTCGAACCGGTGCATACGGCAGACCCATTTCCACGCTGCTCTGGCCGTCTGCATGATACCAGTTTCCCCCAATACAGCTGGAATACTGACTCCGGTCCCGTGTAAATAATTACTAAAATGCACCCCTGGTGTTAATTGTAACTCTAGGTCTGTATTGGAGTATTCTTGAGTGGCTCTGAACCAATCATTTATGTGTCTTAACCCGCAAGCCACGTTGAAATATCTTATGCTAAGCAGTCCCAACCCCCCATACTCCACCGGGATCTGCAACGTTTCTATTGGTAAGCGTGCCCTCTTTCCCCGCCATAGGAATCGCTGTGTCAGTGTATTTAATTTTTTCTCATCTGATCTTTTTAAATATACTGGTATTGTCTGCAGCACATACAGCCATCTAGGAACGATCACCATGTTGTATAGTGCTATTCTTCCCCTCAGGGAAAGCGGCAAAGAGGCCCATGTTGCTAAACTTAACTCAGTATCTTTAACTATTCGACGTATGTTTTGTTCATATAGTTTTGTGAGGTCTGAGGGAATATGTACTCCTAAGTATTTAATTGTTTCTGTCGCTCTCTGCAGTGACATAGTCCCACCCGCGACTGATGGCGTCTCTGGGCCCAATGTAAGAACGTAGGACTTGGCTTTGTTTAGTTTGAACCCTGATATCTGACCATATTGATCTATACTCTCCAGCAGTACTTCCAACGATTGATCTGGATTTGTTAAAGTTACCATCAGATCATCTGCGTATGCTAAGATCTTCACCTCATGTGTTGCCATCTTTACACCCTCAATTTGCTTTGTAGCTTTCACCACTCTCAACAGTGGTTCCAGCGCCAGTATAAAGAGCAAGGGCGACAACGGGCAACCCTGCCTTGTCCCCCTCTCAATTACAAACTCCTCTTCACTGATCCCATTCACTATCACCTTCGCCTTTGGGTTGCGGTATAGTGCCTTAACCGTCTGCACAAACCAGCCCTGTATGCCCATTTTCTCTAATGTTGCAAATAGGAAGTCCCACCTTACAAGGTCAAAGGCCTTCTCCGCGTCCAAACTTATCACCATTGCAGGCTCTCCCTTGTTATGACATGAGGCTATTGCGAGTAGTAGCTTCCTAACATTATGTGTTGTCTGTCGCCTCCGCACGAACCCCACCTGTTCCGGGCCTATAAGTGTAGGTAACCACTGGGCCAGTCTCTCTGCCAGAATCTTAGCTAACAACTTCACGTCTAAATTTAGCAGTGAAATTGGCCTATAAGAGCCCACCTCATCTGCCGGCTTTCCAGGTTTGGGGATCATTGTAATAAGCGCCGCATTTGTATGCAAAGGAAATTCCCCAGCTCCCACTATCTCTTCAAGATATTCCAGCAGGGATACTAATGCATCTGGGGGCAACATTTTATAGTATTCCCCAGAATATCCGTCTGGTCCTGGCGCTGAGTACCGTTTTAAGGATTTAACTACCTTCTGTACCTCTAACAGTGTTATTGGACTGTTTAGCCCTTCTTGCCCTTCCTGGGATATCTGAGCCAGGCCTGCTTTCTTAAGGTACTCAGAAAGGTGCCTATTTACCGGCCCCTGCTCTACCGAGTATAGATTAGCAAAGTAATCGGTGAACATTTTCCCGATGCCTTTCTGATCTGAAATTATTTTCCCTTGCGGGTCCTTAAGTGCTGCAACTGACCTAGGCCCCCCCCAGTTTTTAATTAGCCGCGCTAAAAGTTTCCCTGACCGGTTCCCATATCTCTGTAGCTTGTATTTGTAATACAACATTGATCTGTTCTCTCTCTCATGTAATAGTGAATTAAGTGCCACTTGCGCAGCTTTCAAATTCTCCAGTGTTACTCTGGTTGGGTGTTGGATATGCTTTTGTTTAGCTTTTTTCATTTGCTCTTCTAAATTCAATATGGCTTGTGCCCTTATCTTCTGCTTACGACTACAATAGGCAATAATCTCCCCCCGTAGTACCGCCTTCGAGGCGGACCAAAACAACGCGGGCTGGTCACGTGCATGCTCTTTATTATTCTCTGCATAATTCTCCCATTTTTCTTTTAAATACTCTTGAAAATGAGGGTCCATGGCCAGATGCGTTGGGAAACGCCATCCCCTCCCTCCCCTCTCATTGTTCAATACCTCCAGATCTATCCATATTAACGCATGGTCAGAAATCACCTCAGGGCCAATAGTTGCGGCCTTTACCTGTGGGAACATTGTACGTTCTACTAATATGTAATCTAGTCGGGCCAGTGTGCCATGTGCTCTAGACCTATGTGTAAAATCTTTTTCCCCAGGATGTAATGTTCTCCAGACATCTATCAAACTGAGAGCCTGTGAGAGGGTCCGAAACTCCTGTGTTCTATTCCCCGCATAATGCTGAGATGTGGGGTTTGTGCAGTCTATCTCAGGGTCCGCCACCATATTAAGGTCGCCCATTATAACTGTTTTCTTCTGGTGGCTTCCCATACAGTGACCTATGATTGTGTTATAAAACTGTGGGTCATGTGTCGTTGGCCCATAAATTCCCACCAAGATAAATTCCACTCCTTGCAACCATACTTGCAATATTATGTAATTTCCTTGCACTCCTTTAGCCAACAGTTGAGCTTTATAATTTAGCCCCTTCCGGAACAATACTGCCACTCCTCCTCTCCTACCCTGTGGGGTCGCTGCAAAACTCTCCCCCACCCAGGATCTCTTTAGCTTAGCATGTTCTATCTCTGTGAGTCGGGTTTCCTGTAAACACACTATGTCTGCTTTGTGTCGTTTTAATTCAGTCAATATTTTAGATCTTTTTATGGGAGAACTAATACCCCCAACGTTCCAAGACACCAATCTGACCATCATAATGCCGTGTGTATGACTAACAATGGGTTGTCACCCTCTCTGCAGTTTCTTTTTATTTTGCTCCTTGCCCTGCTCAGTGTTTTTATCTTTCTGGATAAACTCGGTAATATCATGATCTGTACTTTTTTCTTACTCGCACCCTGCCCCCTCAGTCTTTCACTTGTTATTGCCCCTTTATTACAGTTATTCCTTATAGCCCACAACCAGGTCCCCTCTTTACAATACCAATGCTTGGACGAGTTCCCCCCCTTTTCCCCCATCCCTACCCCTTCCTACGGTCTCCCTTCTTTCTTTTACCCCTATTCCGCAATCTACTCACGGGTCTAGAATTCCGGATTTTGCAGAGGGAGTCCCCGCTTTCGCTCAAACAAACCAAGTTTTACCAGTCACTTTTGTCAATAAAAGGCACTGTATCTTGTTCTTCCGCCCTCCATTTATGACGCTCATGGCTGTTTGCCTAGTTTGTGGTCAATTGTAAAGGCCTTAGCCTCTGCCACGCTTTGAAAGTGTTTCCATGTGTCCTGGTATCGTATTTTCAAATGTGCGGGATACATCAACGCAAATTTTACATTCTTTTGTGCCAATTCCTCACAGAGTGGATGGAATGCCCGCCTCTGTTCTTGTACTTTCTGTGAGAAGTCTTGAAAAATCATTATCTTCTGCCCCTCAAAGCTTAAAGACTCTCTTTTCTGGCGGTATCCCTGCAGTATTTCAATTTTATGTCTGAAGTTCATGAGCTTTGCCACTACTACTCTGGGACGCTGAGCATTTTCCATTCGGCGCCCTACTCTATGTGCCCTCTCAACAACCAAATGTCCTGTAGAGTCAGTCAAAGCTAATTCTTTTGAAAGCCAATTCTCCAGCCAGTCCGACAAGTTTCTATCTTGTATCCGCTCTGGAATCCCCACCATTCTTATATTGTTCCTTCTGGACCTATTTTCTAGGTCCTCCAGCTTAGCGGCTTGTTCCTCTAGCTGCTGCTGTAGTTGGGCGATATCGGGGCCCTGCGCACGTGTATCATCCTCCAAAGCCGCGACTCTCACTTCCAGGTCTCCCGTTCTGGTCTCCAGTCCGTCAAGCCCAGTTTGGATGGATTCCAGGCGCTTTGACAGTGCATCCCAGCGCGGGTCCATCGCGCGAACCACTGCTGATGTTAGTTGTTCCAACTGCATCTCTGTGAATGCCGGCGCCGCGACCGCGGGGCCGTCCGCCATTTTGTTTTCTCCGCTTCCGACCTTCCCCCTGGATTTCGTACCGGTTTTCTGCGCCATTTCGGTGGGGGATTTATGGACGAACTTGTCCATGCAGCCAAGAACTTAAATTCGCGAGGGAGGGCGTTTCTGAGCGCGATGTGACTTGTTATTGTCAGATTTAGAGCGGGGGTTCCCGGAGCTTCAAACAGCTGCTGCCGCTTCGCTCACTGCATAACCGGAAGTCTCGACCAATGATGATTATAACAACCCCAGTTAAAAACGCGAAAAGTTTTGATAAGCGTCCGGGTGTATTGAGGTCTCCCCCTTGTTTAGAATTAACACAAGTATATCTTGTAGAAATACTGGACTCCTCAATTTTTTGGTATGCTTGATGTGTTAGAGCCACAGTTGTCTTTCTCACCTTTTGATCTTTGGACAGGATGGAGTTGTTCCATGGATATGGATGATGGTTCTCTGGTGAGGAGACTTTTCTGTTTGGAGGAGCTTGCTGCCTTAATCGATCAGATCTTCTCAACTCTTTGCATTTCTGCACCTACGTGTGAGGGGCCCTCGAATGAGGATCTCATTTTGGATGGTCTCAGTAGATCTTCAGGTGCCTTTCCATTTCATCATGCTCTGTCCCAAATGGTGTTAGCTGAGTGGGAGATGCTGGACGGGGTTCTCTGGGGCACTGAGCTCATGGGCAGGCTCTATCCTGTTCTGCAGAAGGTTTATTTATTTGTTACATTTGTATCCCACATTTCCCCACCTATTTGTAGGTTCTCAATAAGTTTCTGTGTCTCCGTAGAGTAGATGTTCCAGTGACAACAGTTACTAAGAGGAGTACTATCCTGGTGGAGGGCGGTTCAGCCCGTAAGGATCCCTGCTTCAGCTCTTGGTATCTAGGTTCCTGTTTGCAATGGCCAAGGCTTTCTTTCATTTGACACCAGCAGTTACTTACCTTGCAGTGGGATAAAAGTTTGGTACATCCTATCAGTCTGGACTGGTCTAGCAGGGATCATAAGGAAGGTGAAATTTACCTTTATCTGATAATTTCCTTTCCTTGATTGAGTCCTGCTAGACCAGTCAAGGACCCACATGGGAAGACAGTGGAGTCCTGGTAGCCCTTGACTTTGGGTTGCTGATTCTTCTTCCTTATACATAGTTTTCTTTAATATTCTGGGGTCTGCAGAGGGCTTTTGGTTCATGATGGGTTCATTTAGTTAATTCTTGACTTTAAAATCTCTACCTCCATCTGCTGATAGGGGGAGATAACCTGTGAATCTGGACTGGAAAGGAAATGGGAAGGGTAAATTTCACCCTAACTTAGGTTTGCTTTTCTCTCTGAAACGTATTTTGGATTTTAGATTTAGTATTCACGCTTTCCAAACCCAAGCTTCAGGTGCAATACAATACAATATTTATAGTCCGTACAATCCATAGCATAGTTCAGAGTGGATTACAATTTAAGAAGCTAGCCATTAGCTAGGAATAATACAATACACATTTCTAGTTCAAACAATAGAAAACAGAAAACTGAATACTTTTTTCTTTCAAAATGTTTGCAGTTTATTTTCTTCCTAATAACAATGATTGAAGTTAGGTCTTAGACATAATTTCTTGTACTGATGGGAAGTCTAGGTAAAGATGACGCGGTGGATCGCTGCATTCTATTTGTAGATGGTCAAATGATCAAGGATGTCATGTAATTTGAAGCCAGACCTGGTAAAATGAAAAAAAAAAAAACAGTTTACACAACTTAAATTCTGTACTTGCTCTTCCTGGAAGCCAATTTAGTTCTCTCATAGTAACATAGTAGATGACGGCAGAAAAAGACCTGCACGGTCCATCCAGTCTGCCCAACAAGATAACTCATATGTGCTACTTTTTGTGTATACCCTACTTTGATTTGTACCTGTGCTCTTCAGGGCACAGAACGTATAAGTCTGCCCCGCACTATCCCTGCCTCCCAACCACCAGCCCCACCTCCCAACCACCGGCTCTGGCACAGGCACAGACCGTATAAGTCTGCCCAGCACTATCCTCACCTCCCCCAGCCCTGCCTCCCAACCCCGGCTCTGGCACAGACCGTACAAGTCTGTCCAGCATTATCCCCGCCTCCCAACCACCAGTCCCGCTTCCCACCACCGGCTCTGACACAGACCGTATAAGTCTGCCCAGCACTATCCCCGCCTCCCAACCTCCAGCCCCGCCTCCCGATCTTGACTAAGATCCTGAGGATCCATTCCTTCGGCACAGGATTCCTTTATGCTTCTCCCACGCATGTTTGAATTCCGTTACCATTTTCATTTCCACCACCTCCCGCGGGAGGGCATTCCAAGCATCCACTACTCTCTCCGTGAAAAAACTCAGCAGAGGAGTCACTGTATCAAATTTTTAATGCATTACAAGCCAGCCGAGCAGCATTTTTTTTCTCTGTCCGAGTTATTTCTCTGTCCAAGTGCTTATAATATAGGGGTCCTTTTACTAAGGTGTGCCGAAAAATGGCCTGCGCTGGTGTAAATGTGTGTATTGGATGCTCGCAGGTCCATTTTTCAGCACGCCTGCAAAAAAGAAAATTTTGGGGGGCCGTAAATGGACGTGCGGCAAAATAAAAATTGGCACACGTCCATTTTGAGCCTGAGACCTTATCGCCACCCATTGACCTAGTGGTAAGGTCTCACACGTTAACCGGGTGGTAACAGTCTACGTGCATACAATGCCGATTACTGCTCATTTAGCGCTGTGCCAGAAAATTTCCGGCACACTTAGTGGACACGTGTAAAAAATGAAGTTACTGCCTGGGCCATGCGGTAGCTGAGGGGGGGGGGGGTAGTTCAAAATTGACGCGCTTAGGATGCGCATACGCGCCTATGCGGCTTAGAAAAAGGGCCCCCTAATTTGTACCTGAGACAGTGGAAGATGATGTGACTTGCTCAGGGTCACCAAGAGTGTTAGAGGAAATGGATTTGAACCCTGGTTTCTCTGATTCGCAACCTGCTACTCTAACCAATCAGCTGCTCCTTCATCCCAGCTGCCGGAGATGTATGTTTTTAGATGAAAGAAATGAGATCTTAGCGGAGATTTGGGTGGCGACGCTGGTAATTGGGAAACAAAATGGGAGCTGGGCACACTTCTATGGTCTACGCCCTGATCGTAACTGAATAGATAGGGATGGGCTGGAGTGTAAATTTTAAGGGGCTTCGACGTTAGCTTCAGAACTTAGTACAAGAACAGTGCTGGGTAGACTTCTATGGTCTGTGCCCTGAGAAAGGCAAGGACAAATCAAACTCAGGTATACATATAAAGTATCTTGTTGGGCAGACTGGGTGGACCGTACAGGTCTTTATCTGCCATCATTTACTATGTTATGTTACTATATAGATCACAGCGTAACTAGGAAGCTTTGAGAAATGACAACTGATTTAAATCAGAACCGCTGTAACAGGCATGAAAACACACATGATATCAGCGTCACCTGGAAGGTTTGGGATGAATATTGAGAAGCCTATTTTCAGAGCTCATTGTAGAGAGACGACAGTTTAGGGGAAACAAGAAAAGTGTTAGTCTGGAGGAAGAAATGGCTTATGGCTTTGCTTCACTCCTTTCCACTTAACCAAGGACGGGGCATCTTTGAAAGCACCACCCAATGTTGCATCGGCACTGGCTGAAACTGACAGGATTTATTTTAGCTATTACTGTGAATGAATAATTTTCAATTCAGCAGTGATGTGGGTTCACAGCAGGTTAATTGGTAATAATAGGTTTCATTGCAAAACATCAAGGCAGTATATTCTGGTAAGAAAAAAGAAAAGCATGCTTTGCACCAGCAGGCCCAGGATATCCTTGCTGGGTTGTCTTCAGGATACCTCGTTGCAGGATGTTGCTAGAGTGCATTCAAAGGAATTAATGCCTGCTTAAAAAACTTCACGTATTGAGTGTGATCCAAGCGCTTTGGTAAGGTGGCAGTAAAACAGAGGAAGATGATGTCTGCTTACCATTCCTCTTCTCTGTTATGGAATGTGATTTGCTATTGATTTAAGAAGCAGCAGGAGAGAGATCTGGGGGTATTAACATAGTAACATAGTAGACGATGGCAAAGAAAGACCTGCCCCAACAAGATAAACTCAAATGTGATACTTTATGTGAATACCTGACCTTATTCCTTTATGTTTATCCCACGCTTTTTTGAATTCCGTTACCATTTTCATCTTCACCACCTCCCTCGGGAGGGCATTCCAAGTATCCACCACTCTCTCCGTGAAAAAATACTTCCTGACATTTTTCTTGAGTCTGCCCCCCTTTCAATCTCATTTCATGTCCTCTAGTTCTACCGCCTTCCCGTCTACGGAAAAGGTTCGTTTGCGGATTAATACCTTTCAAATATTTGAACGTCCGTATCATATCACCCCTGTTTCTCCTTTCCTCCAGGGTATACATGTTCAGGTCAGCAAGTCTCTCCTCATACGTCTTGTAACGCAAATCCTGTACCATTTTTGTAGCTTTTCTTTGCACCGCTTCAATTCTTTTTACATTCTTAGCAAGATACGGCCTTCAAAACTGGACACAATACTCCAGGTGGGGCCTCACCAACAACTTGTAGAGGGGCATCAACACTTCTTTTCTTCTGCTGGTCACACCTCTCTCTATACAGCTTAGCAATCTTCCGGCTAAGGCCACCGCCTTGTCACACTGTTTTGTTGCCGTCAGATCCTCAGCTACTATCACCCCAAGATCCCTCTCCCCATCTGTACATATCAGACTCTGACCTCCTAACACATACGTCTCCCGTGGATTTCTACTCCCTAAATGCATCACTTTGCATTTCTTCGCATTGAATTTTAATTGCCAAACCTTAGACATTCTTCTAGCTTCTGCAGATCCTTTTTCATGTTTTCCACTCCCTCCGGGCTGTCCACTCTTACAAATCTTAGTATCATCCACAAAAAGTCAAACTTTACTTTGTAACCCTTCGGCAATATCACTCACAAATATACTGAACAGCATCGGCCCCAGCACTGATCCCTGAGGCACTCCAGTACTCACCTTTCCCTCATCCAGTTCACCACGTCGGGTCCTATCTTCAGCCTATAAAGTTTATTCAAGAGCCTCCTGTGGGGAACCGTGTCAAAAGCTTTGCTGAAATCTAAGTAGATTACGTCCATAGCTCGTCCCTGATTCAATTCTCCTGTCACCCAGTCAAAGAATTCAATGAGATTCGTTTGGCATGATTTAACTTTGGTAAAAACCATGTTGTCTTGGATCTTACAACTTATTGGCCTCCAGGAAATTCACTATCCTTTCCTTCAGCATCGCTTCCATTACTTTTCCAATAACTGAAGTGAGGCTTACCGGCCTGTAGTTTCCAGCTTCTTCCCTATCACCACTTTTGTGAAGAGGGACTGCTGTTCTCCAATCCCATGGAACCTCTGCCGTCGCCAAGGATTTATTAAACAAATCTTTAAGAGGACCCGCCAGAACTTCTCTGAGCTCCTTCAATATTCTGGGGTGGATCCCATCCAGTCCCATGGCATTGTCCACCTCTAGCTTTTCAAGTTGTTCATACACACTCTCTTCTGTGAACGGTGCTATATCCACTCCATTCTCATATGTACTTTTGCCAGTCAATTGGGGTCCTTCTCCAGGATTTTCTTCTGTGAAAACAGAACAAAAATATTTATTTAGCAAATTTGCTTTTTCTTCATCATTATCTACATAGCGGTTTACAGCATCTTTCAGTCTCACAATTCCCTTTTTAGTCTTACTTCTTTCACTAATATACCTGAAGAAATTTTTGTCACCCCTCCTTATATTTCTCGCCATTTGTTCTTCCGCTTGCGCTTTTGGCAGTCGTATCTCTCTCTTGGCTTCTTTCAGTTTCATCCTGTATTCCTCCTTGTGTTCCTTTTCTTGAGTTTTTCTGTATTTCAGGAACGCCAATTCTTTAGCCTTTATTTTCTCAGCCACTTGCTTGGAGAACCATATCAGTTTCCTTTTTCTCTTGCTTTTATTTACTCTCCTTACATAAAGGTCTGTGGCCCTGTTTATTACTTCTTTTAGCCTGGACCACTGTCCTTCCACTTCTCGTATGTCCTCCCAGCCCATCAGCTCCTTCCTCAGGTATTCCCCCATTTTAATAAAGTTAACATGCTTGAAATCCAGGACTTTGAGTTTTGAGTGGCTGCCTTCACTTCAGCTGTTATATCAAACCAAACTGTTTGATGGTCACTGCTGCCCAGGTGGGCACCTACTCGGACATTTGACACACTATCCCCATTTGTGAGCACCAGATCCAACGTCGCTCCATCCCTCATGGGTTCCATCACCATTTGTCTGAGCAGAGCACTTTGAAAAGCATCCACAATCTCTCTACTTCTTTCCGATTCCGCAGACGGAACCTTCCAATCTACATCTGACAGATTGAAATCTCCCAGCAACAGCACCTCTCTCTTTTTTCCCAACTTTTGAATATCTGTAACCAGATTTTTATCTAGTTCCTCCGATTGTGTCGGAGGTCTGTAGACAACACCCACGTGGACAGAAGTTCAATCATCTCTTTTTAAGGTGATCCATATCGCTTCTTCCTTTCCCCAGGCCCCTGTCATTTCAGTCGCTGCGATATCATTTCTCACATACGTAAGTACATAAGTAATGCCACACTGGGAAAAGACCAAGGGTCCATCGAGCCCAGCATCCTGTCCACGACAACGGCCAATCCAGGCCAAGGGCACCTGGCGAGCTTCCCAAACGTACAAACATTCTATACAATCAAGCCATTGTGACATCACTAATGAGGTTGGCTCTTATTGGTGGAATGAGCCACTATGACATCACAATAGGTTAAATCACTGCTCTATGTAATAAAATTGAGCCAAGTAGAGGACATAAGTACATAAGTAATGCCACACTGGGAAAAGACCAAGGGTCCATCGAGCCCAGCATCCTGTCCACGACAACGGCCAATCCAGGCCAAGGGCACCTGGCAAGCTTCCCAAACGTACAAACATTCTATACATGTTATTCCCGGAATTGTGGATTTTTCCCAAGTCCATTTAGTAGTGGTTTATGGACTTGTCCTTTAGGAAACCGTCTAACCCCTTTTAAAACTTTGCCAAGCTAACCGCCTTCACCACGTTCTCTGGCAACGAATTCCAGAGTTTAATTATGTGTTGGGTGAAGAAAACTTTTCTCCGATTTGTTTTAAATTTACTACACTGTAGTTTCATCGCATGCCCCCTAGTCCTAGTATTTTTTGGAAAGCGTAAACAGACTCTTCACATCCACCTGTTCCACTCCACTCATTATTTTATATGCCTACTACTACTTAGCATTTCTATAGCGCTGCCAGGGTTACGCAGCGCTGTACAAGTTTAACATGGGGAAGGACAGTCCCTGCTCAAGAGAGCGTACAATCTAAAGGTTACAAACTATGTAGTCTGTGTAGGTAGCATGAATGGGGAAGGTGGTTAGGCGCCAAAAGCAAGGGAGAAGAGATGGGCCTTAAGTAAGGACTTGAAGATGGGCAGGGAGGGCGCTTGGCGTATGGGCTCGGGAAGTCTCTATCATGTCTCACCTCAGCCATCTCTTCTCCAAGCTGAATAGCCCTAGCCTCCTTAGTCTTTCTTCATAGGGAAGTCATCCCATCCCCGCTATCATTTTAGTCGCCCTTCGCTGCACCTTTTCCTATTCTACTATATCTTTCTTGAGATGCGGCAACCAGAATTGAACACAATGCTCAAGGAGCTACTCCTCCACTTTTATGACCATCTCTATCCTTCCTAAATAGATTAGAGCCTGGTATGTTTGCATCCCATTCATGGGAACCATTGAGCCATGTCTCTGTGATTGCAGCAACCTCTAAGTCTGCCTCCAACATCAGGGCTTGAAGGTCATGAACTTTATTGCTTAGTCTGCGAGTATTTGTGGTCATCGCTTTCCATCTACATTTCAGTGGAATTTTTATCTTCCGTTTGGTTTCTTGTTTAGTCTCACTTCCTGCTGTGTTGGTAAGAAGTGATTTGCTAAGATTGTTGTTTTCATTGCTTTCTTTTCTACTGTCCCATCTTGTCTTTAGCTTTAGCTGGGGGTGACCACTTGAAGTGAACTGCCTCCATATGCCACCCCCGCCTTCTAGTTTAAATGCCTAGAAATGTATTGTCTGAATTTCTCCCCAAGTGAGTCAGCCAAGTGCTGTATCAAAAAAAGTTCTCTAGGTATGACCAGAAATGGTACAGTCTGATCAAAGAATTTTCAGTTGATTTAACTTTCAAATTCCACTAGAATATAACTTTCCTTTAGTAAATAAATCTAAATATTCCCAATAATTATGGCAGTTTCATCACCTGTTACACTTGTGTTGGTAAATGGGAGTGTTCCAAACCGCCCCCAAACCCCACTGTACCCACATCTATGGTAAAGGTGTAGAGTTGTGGGCAGTGGGTTTTGGGGGGGATTTGAGGGGCTCAGCACCCAAAGGAAGGGAGCTATGGACTTGGTAGGTATTTTACTTTTTTTTTTAATTGTTACAAGTGCCCCCTAGGGTGCTCGGTTGGTGTCCTGGCATGTGAGGGGGACCAGTTCACTATGAATCCTGGCCCCTCCCACGACCAAATGCTTTGGATTTGTTCGTTTTTGAGCTGGGGGCTTTCGGTTTCGATTATTGCTGAAAAACAAAACCGCCCAGCTCAAATCTGATGCATTTGCCCGGCACAAACCGTATTATTGAAAAAAAAAGATGGGTGCCCATTTTTTTCAATAATACGGTCTGTCCCGCCCCTTCACGTACCCGTTTTTGGACATAGACGCCCATGGAGATGGGTGTTCGTGTTCGATTATGCCCCTCCACTACTACTACTACTTATCATTTCTATAGCGCTACTAGACGTACGCAGCGTTGTTAGCTATTAGCCGCCAAGTTCATACAAAGTTAATAACGTTCAGTAGAAAATACATTTGTTGCCTGTGGCTGCTTGCTATATGAATATTACATCACTGTTTCATTATTGCTACCAAGTATTACATATTAAGGGCATATACTTTAAACTTTGTTTTAATTCATTTATCCATTCCTTACATTACATTGTTTTGCTTTTAAAACCCAAAGGAGAATCCTAAGGGTGGTTGAACAATTAAGTATAAACTATGTTGTTTCTGACTTCACTTCTTTTGAAATTTGGACTGCGTTGGGTCCTGTCCTGATCTGTACATCTGCTGTCTTAGAAGAGTATAGAAGAACATAATTTATGTTACTTTTACGAGTATTTTTACTGCTTATAGAATCTAGCTTTCTTGGGGGGGTCAAGGTGACTGCGGCACAGCAAGGTTTTGGCGGGCTGGAGCTGGGATGGAGGAGATTATTTGCGATGGAGACTGACGGGGATGGGTTAGATTGCCCACAGGGATGGGCGGGGACGGGTTAGAGTCCATCGGGGACGGGTTGGATTTCTGTCCCCATGCAACTCTCTAGTGGAAACTGTGAGCCCTCCAAAACTCACCAGAAACCCACTGTACCCAAATAAGTGCCCCCTTCACCCATAATGGCTATTGTAGTGGTGTACAGTTGGTGGTAGTGGGTTTTTTTTTGGGGGGGGCTCATCAGACAAGATAAGGGAGCAATGGTAAGATTGAGAGTATTTATTTTAAGTCAACTTTAATGCCCTCTAGGGTGACCCTTTGCTCTCCTGGGATGTCTGTATGGTCAGTCTACTAAGAATGCTGGCTTCTCCTATATCTCAATGGATTGATCTTGTGTTTTTCTCACTTGGACGTTTTTTTTTTTTTTTTACGAAAATGGATCAGAAAGATAAAACATCTAGCAAACAGCCATTTTCGAAAAATAGACCTTTTCTGTTTTGAAAATGGCTATGTTCCCCATTTGAATTTTGGACATTTTTTATCAAAACGTCCAAAGTTGGATTTAGATGGCATATCGAAAACACCCCTCCATTATCTTATCTACAAATTGTTTGTTGACCCTTGCTTTTGCTTTGTAAAGAGCTTTAGCAGGACTATTGAGCTGATGGCAATCAGATTTTTAAAATGTTGGACCACTGCCTTCGCTGAAATTATGCTTAGATATACAGTTTCAAACCTTTTCCAGGTACCACCATTAAATATCTCAGTATGTGCGGACACAGTAGTTGTTCAACCCATAACCCATCACAACAAAAAAAAAACTTTTCGTGCGTTACTGGGCAAAAAACATTTGTCCTATACTAAATTCAGTGTGCATATTCCAAATCCAAAGTCAGAATTGTTGTAACACGTCAGGAAATTTTGTTATGCATAAGTTTGCCCAATGGAAAGCATTGAATAATTTTTTACAGAACGAGTTTTACTCCAACAATCTACATCAAAGTTTTCGTAGTAAACAGTATATGAAAATGTAATGGAATAACAACATTTCCAAAAAGTCTCGTATTCCAGTTTAAGAGGCAGATGCAGCAACCAAACGTAAAAAAATCTAAATCGTTAAAGTCCCTAACGATTTTAAAATAACGAAAAATGCACCAAAAAAAAAAGTCACACATGCTGAGATCGGTATTGAAACGTACAATGTATCAAAGAATCACAATACACATCGTTAATCGGCCCCCAAATCATGCGCAGAGCAGCCAAGCGTTATGTTAGCTGCTCTGCGCATGCCACAAACAGTCAAAACACAGTCAAATCACAAGCACATGGCTCCCAAATCAAAACAAAAATAAAAAAAAAGGGTCGGGAGGGGGCAAGGGCGCTCATCAGGAGCGTCCTGTACGGATGGCCTTGCCCCCCCCCCCGCTGCTCCCCACTTTCCGCCGCTCCCCCACCCCGAAAAAGCAAAATTCAAGCAGCCCCTGCCCCCTCCCTTCCTCACTCTTCTGTCTCACCTCAGCTCCGCCTCCCGACATCCTCCGCCCTGTGCACCGCCCCCTTTTGGGGTCGTCGCCGCCATTCCCCTCCTCCATCGGGCCCCCCTCCCTCTTACCGGGCCCGTGCAGCGCCTCTCTCCTCTGTCCGAAGGCGCTGCACGGGCAAGAAGAAAGCTGATGCCTGCCTTCGCCCAGCTTCGGTCGCGCGTCTTTCTCCTGCTGCGCCCGCCCCTGTCTGACGTCAGTAACCTACGTAGGTTACTGACGTCAGACAGGGGCGGGCGCAGCAGGAGAAAGACGCGCGACCGAAGGCAGGCATCAGCTTTCTTCTTGCCCGTGCAGCGCCTTCGGACAGAGGAGAGAGGCGCTGCACGGCCCGGTAAGAGGGAGGGGGGCCCGATGGAGGAGGGGAATGGCGGCGACGACCCCAAAAGGGGGCGGTGCACAGGGCGGAGGATGTCGGGAGGCGGAGCTGAGGTGAGACAGAAGAGTGAGGAAGGGAGGGGGGCAGGGGCTGCTTGAATTTTGCTTTTTCGGGGTGGGGGAGCGGCGGAAAGTGGGGAGCAGCGGGGGGGGGGGGGGCAAGGCCATCCGTACAGGACGCTCCTGATGAGTGCCCTTGCCCCCTCCCGATCCTTTTTTATTTTTATTTTTTTATGTGTTTTCTGACGTCCTTTGGACCAATCACAGCGCTTTAGCTCTGCTAATGCGCTGGGATTGGCTCAAAGTTTGTTTATTTTTTCACTTAATGATTTTTCCTGGCACAGAGCTGTCCTAACGAGAGGTCCAGACCTCTCGTTAGATTTCCTGCCTTTTTCCTGCGTAAAGGCAATCGGAAAAGGTTAGTGCATGTCGTTTCAATGGGGTTTTCACACTAATTGCTCATCTCCATTCCGTTTTCGTTAGCTGCTACTGTCGTCGGAAAATAGGCTTAAGTGCATGGAAAGGATAGGAAATTCTTCCCTGAGGGCTCATTTAACGATGAAAAACGTTTAGTGCATCTAGGCCTAAAAGTCTTACTTCAGCAAGGCCCAGTACTGTTAAAAGTGCTTCAGGCATCTGCTTTTGCGTTTGTGACTGGTCATATAGTCCCCCATCATGTTGGGATTCCAGCGGCCTTGATATCTGTTCTCCATTGTAGAAATGTCTTTATGGAACCTCTCTCCATGTTCGTCACTTACGTGTCCCAAATTGGGTGGGAAAAAGTCAAGATGGGAATGTAAGAAATGCGTTTTCAATGACATTCGGCAGCCAAGTTGTTCATATGCTTTAAGCATGTTGTCTACTAGTTCAGCATAGTTTTCAGCTCATCTGTTCCAGTGGCGTTCCTAGGGTGGCTGACACCCGGGGTGGATTGCCAATGCGCCCCTCCCGCCGGGTGCAGTGCGACACCCCCCCCCCCCCGGGTGCATTTTTACCTGCTGGGGGGGTGCCGCGCGCCTGTCGGCTTCGCTCGTTCCATGCTCCCTCTACCCCGGAACAGGAAGTAACCTGTTCCGGGGCAGAGGGAGCACGGAATGAGCGGAGCCGACAGGCGCGTGGCACCCCCCCCAGCGGCGTGCACCTGGGGCGGACCACTCCACCGCCCCCCCCCTTGGTACGCCACTGGTCTGTTCCCAAGGAAGTTCTGCACTACTAGCACAAATACATCCCAAGCATTAATATTATAAGTGAATAGGCTTTGAATGTATAACTTAAAATCTAGACGTGTCAGGCAAATTCGGAGTTCATATTTGGAATCGGCGGGTTCAATTTCGTATAAATCACATGTTTTTCTCTCAGTAGCAAAATCATTGTTGCGTTGTCATAACCGGATAATTTAAACTGGATAAAGAAGGACTTCTATTTATGTGATCTTGTCTGCCCGGTTAAATGCCAACTCCGCCCCAGACCCTTCACACAATAGCGGGTTTTGGCTTCGTTTTCTAGCTATTGCCGCTGAATATTCCCTCAGCGCCTGGTCAGCGTGAGTGAACTGGATAAAAACCTCACTTTGAATATCAATCACTTCCTATTGTCTCATTGCCATTTAATATATTTCATTTAAATGTATCGTAACATACTTCCCTTTCTTATGTATAGGAAAAGGATATAAGTTTTAACCTTCCTTTGAGGACTGTGGGAAAGATCGCCCCGTGTTCTCCTCTGGGAGCCGACTGGAGCTGCCGGCTAGAGCTCGTCAGTTCTGTCAGAGAGATAACTCAATAAAGCCTTTTATTATTCTGCTGACTGCGTACTGTACGTTTATTTATCATTCCCCGCCAGGCACTTGACAGCACAGAGAGAGAGAGAGGAAGGAGGCAGCCACCTTTTTTAGGGGTTATAATAACATAATTAGTTGGTTACTCATACTGGGCCCGGACGCATTGATGAGTTTTTTTTTTTTCCCATTTTTGTGTCTGTGACAAAAAAAAAAACTTTGTGCATTTGCCTCACTGTCACTAAGGGTCCAGAGTGGGGGATTCAGCCAACCCTGACTTTGTACTAAATGTGGTGCTTTTCACTCTTTCTTCAGGACACCAACTTGTGATGCAGTATAATTGTAGTAAAATTAGTTTTATTTATTTAAAACGTTTGTGGCCTGTATTATATGTGATTCTAAGTGAGCTACAGTTTAACATACATACCTATGCAGCAGCAATAAATAATATCTCATTACTCCTATCAAATAATGAGTGGAGTTGAACGGATAGATGTGAAGCGTCTGTTTACGCTTTCCAAAAATACTAGGACTAGGGGGCACAGGGCCATGCCTAGGGTCTCTGGCGCCCCCCTGCAGACTATCAGTTGGCGGCGGCGGCGTGGCGCCCCCCCCCCCCCCCCCGTGAAAATGATCGCTCACCACTTGCCACACTGACAGGAATTGTCAGCAATATTCTTAGAAACAAATTGCTATACATTGCAAAATAAGATAGTAGATGTAAATTCTCAAAGTGGACATATTCCAAACACTATAATGAAAATAAAATGATTTTTTCTACCTTTGTTGTCTGGTGACTGTTTTTCTGATCATGCTGGCCCAGTATCTGATTCTGCTGCTATCTGTCCTCTTAACTCCGTTTCCAGGGCTTCCTTTCCATTTATTTCTTTCCTTTCCTCCTTTCTTCTTCATTTCTGGTCCTCAGCTTCTGCCTATTTTCTTCATCCATGTGCAGTTTTTCTCCTCTCTTCCTTTTCCCTCATTTCATCTCCTTCATCTCTCTTCCCTCCCCTCTATGTCCAGCAATTTCTCCTCTCTCCCTGAGCCCTGCCCTCCCAATCCATGCCCCTCTGTCCCCTGCCCCTCCATTCATCCTTTTCCAGCAATTCCCCTCTCTCCCTTCCATGACCCCCCCTCGCATCCATGCTCCTCTCTCTCCCATGTCCCAGCCTGGCCCGCCCCCCCCTTCGCATCCATGCTGTCATTTCTCCCCTGCCCTCCCGCTCCCATTGTTCAACTGCCCACCCTCTTCTCTCCCCCCAACATCCCTTTTCTTTTTTTTCTTTTTAAATTTACCTCTGTGGCGGTTCCGGCAGCGCAGCGTCAGTGAAGGAGGCGGCGCTCCCGACGTCGCTAGCCTTCCCTTCGCTGTATTCCGCCTTCTGACGTCAGAAATGACGTCAGAAGAAGGCGGAACACAGCGAAGGGAAGGCTAGCAACGTCGGGAGCGCCACCTCCTTCACTGACGCTGCACTGCCGGAACCGCTACGGAGGTACATTTGAAAAGGAAAAAAAAAAGAAAAGGGATGTTGGGGGGAGGGTGAGTGAGGTGAGCATGGTGCGGCGGCGCCCCCAGAGGGAAGCGCCCCCCTGCCATGCTTACCTCGCTTACCGTGTTGGCACGGCCCTGAGGGGCATGCGATGAAGCTACAATGTAGTAAATTTAAAACGAATCGGAGAAAATGTTTCTTCACTCAATGTGTAATTAAACTCTGGAATTTGTTGCCGGAGAATGTGGAAAAGGTGGTTAGTTTAGCGGAGTTTTAAAAAGTTTTCAACGGCTTCCTAAAGGAAAAGTCCATAGACCCGTTATTAAATGGACTTGGGGAAAATCCACTATTTCTGGCATAAGCAGTATAAAATGTTTTGTACATTTTTGGGATCTTGCCGGGTATCTGTGACCTGGATTGACCACTGTTGGAAACAGGATGCTGGGCTTGAGGGACCTTTGGTCTGTCCCAGTGTGACAACAGTTATGTACTTATGTGCTTGGGATTCTGAATGGAATCTTGCTACTCTTTGGGGTTCCACATGGAATGTTGCTACACTTTGAAATTCTGCATGGAATCTTGTTAGTCTTTAGAATTCTAGAATCTTGCTATTCTTTGGGGTTCTACTTGGAATGTTGCTACTATTGTTTACTTGTGACCTGGATTGGCCACTGTTGGAAACAGGATGCTGGGCTCGATGGACCTTTGGTCTTTCCCAGTATGGCAATACTTATGTACTTATACATTAAAGCAATCAGACAATAAAAGTTAAATGAGCAAATGTCTGCATAATACACAAGCAGAATAGTCTTAGCATATTAGGACATACATATAACAGAAAAGGAGTAGGATCATGATCCTAAGAGAATCATGGAGAATGGAGAAATTGTGTTCACACTGCGATTCCAACCAATAAGAAACTCCATGCAAAATAACCAGACAAATCTGTAGTTGTAAAGCAGAAAAACATGAGGACAATATTGATAATAGAGTGTCAGTAGCTCGTGATTATTCTGTGCATTTTATGGAGAAAGAGAAAATCTGCCAATCAATTCAGTCAGAGACCAAGAAAATGTGGAAGAAAGCTACAGAAATATTTCCCTTCATAGTGGCTGTGTTATATACTCCCGTCCACCCCTTCCTGGAAACCCTTCTCATGTAAGGAGTGAGTCATACCTACCTCTCGCCCTTTTCAGCCATCACGAGTTGCATCTTGAGTTGGCTTGCTCTGATTGGTTCCCTGAAGCTACTTAAACTTGAGAACTTTGCCCTTTGATGGTTCTCATGTGTGAGTTCCTGAGTGTGTTGTTACTTCTGTGTGTCTTTTGTTACTGACCTTGCTTGCCCATCATTCCCATAAGTACATAAGTATTGCCATACTGGGAAAGACCAAAGGTCCATCAAGCCCAGCATCCAGTTTCCAACAGTGGCCAATCCAGGCCACAAATACCTGGCAAGATCCCCAAAAAGTACAAAACATTTTATACTGCTTACCACTGTTCTGTCAGCCCCAACCACTGGCTGATTCCTAACTATGATTTTATCTGCCTATTTTGACATTCCTGACCTTTGCCTCTCTACTTCTCCAGCCTCCTACTGTCTGGCGACTGCAAATATGTTAAACTTTATAAGGAGCACCTCGGGCTTGGTCCTGCTGGCCTCTGAGTACCGGAGGGCTGAATGCAAAGGGAAAGGAAGCTGTTGTAGGTGAGCAGGCACAGCCTAGGCCTGAGGCCCCTGGTGTTCCCCATCTGGGTTCCAAGGTCACCTTGACAAGTTTCATATACATATTACATCCTATGCACTCCTGAAGGAAATTCTCCTTTGTAAGAGGCAAGTGTTACAGTGAACATTAGCAGTAGGGTTACCATATGTCCTACCAGAAATCCGGACAAACGGACAGATTGCTAGCCTCCCCTTCCCTTACTTACTAGTGCCCTGGTGGTCTAGTGACCTCTTCCGCCTTTGAGGCAGGAAAGAGCCCCCTCTTTCCTGGCCGGAGCGCTGCCCTGCATGCATCCTTCCTGTTGGTGATCCTCGGTGCCGATTCAAAATGGCCACCGAGAGTTGAAGTGACCTCGCGAGACTTCAACTCTCGGCGGCCATTTTGAATCGGCACCGAGGATCACCAACAGGAAGGATGCATGCAGGGCAGCACTCCGGGCAGGAAAGAGGGGGCTGTTTCCTGCCCTGAAGAGGTCACTAGGGCAGTAGTAAGGTAAGGGGAGGGGGGTGACGGGGAGGGGGGTGACAGGGTATGTGACAGGGGGGAGGGGAAAATGTGGCAGGGGGCGGAGCGAGTGTGTGTCAGGGGGTGGAGCGAGTGTGTGAAAGGGAGCGGGATGGGGTGTGTGGTGGGGGCAAGGCATGTGTCCTCCTTTTTGGGGGACAAAATATGGTAACACTAAGTGAAAAGATCAAGCTCCGTTTCCCAGCCAAAACTTGAGCTTTCAGGCACCTCCAGTGACTGAGTTTCACAGGGTGAGAAGATAAAGACTGTTGATGATGAGCTGATGAGAAATGACTTCCAGACATGAATGCTGGATCTGAAAACCTCTGGTTTCACTAGTGGTGACACTGGCAGGAAGATTGAGCCCAAGATGGTGGAGACTGGTGGCGAACACCCGGGGGATCAGGCGCCAATGTGCTCAGCAGATGGACCAGTAGTTCCAGTTGATAGATCAAGTGCCACTAGAATGGATATATAGCTTTGCTTCAGTGAAAGCTGAAATAGGGAAAACGAGAGGTGAGATGAATGCTGACATTAAATAAATCGAACATGGCATAGAGAAGCTAGAGAAGGGTGAGGAGGACACATAGCTGAAACTCGAAGTCCAGTCCTGGAGTACCCATTGAGGGGCATAATCGAACGGGGCACGCCATCTATAAGGATGGCCATCTTCAAGGCTGGCCCCGTAAAGCGGCATCCTGACCGTATTATCGGAACAAGATGGTCGGCCATCTTTCGTTTCGATAATACGGTCTGAGCCGGCCAAATCTCAACATTTGGGCCGGCTTTAGAGATGGCCGGCATTGGTTTTCAGCGACAATGGAAAATAATGCAGCGATCTCAAACCCGGCCAAATCCAAGGCATTTGGTCGTGGGAAGAGCCAGCATTCGTAGTGCACTGGTCCCCCTCACATGCCAGGACACCAACCGGGCACCCTAGGGGGCACTGCAGTGGACTTCAAAAAAAGCTCCCAGGTGCATATGTCCCTTACCTTATGTGCTGAACTCCCCAACCCCACATGTACTGTACCCACATGTAGGTGCCCCCCTTCATCCCTAAGGGCTATGGTATTGGTGTACAGTTGTGGGGAGTGGGTTTTGGGGGGGGGGGGTTGGAGGGCTCCCATTTACCACCACAAGTGTAACAGGTGGGGGGGGATGGGCCTGGGTCCACCTGCCTGAAGTGCACTGCACCCACTAAAACTACTCCAGGGACCTGCATACTGCTGTCATGGAGCTGGGTATGACATTTGAGGCTGGCATAGAGGCTGGCAAAAAAAAATGTTTTTTCCCGCCTTCTGTACTCTGCTGACACGCCCCCTTGAAGTTTGGCCGGCTCCGCGACGGGAAGCAGTTGAAGCCGGCCAAAATCGGCTTTCGATTATACCGATTTGGCCGGGTTTAGGAGATGGCCGGCCATCTCCCAATTTGTGTCGGAAGATGGCCGGCCTTCTCCTTCGAAAATAAGCAGGATTGCCAGTCAGGTTTTCAAGATATCCACAATGAATATGTATAAACTTGATTTGCAAGCACTGCCTCCATTATATGCAAATCTCTTTCATGCATATTCATTGTGGACATCCTGAAAACCTGACTGACAAGGGGTACTCCAGGACCAGACTTGGGAAACACTGACATAAAGAATAGAACTTGGAGACGTAACTTGTAACATCCAGTAAAGAACTGTAATTAGTTCTTCTCGGCCTAAGAGGAATGCTGCGTGAACTGCTTGAGACGTCCTATTTTTGGTAAAAATTTGAAGACGCTGAGAGGAATTAATTACAAAGCTTTGCGGGATGTCTGAAATTGCAACATTGTAACATCATACACCCTGAAGCAGGCGTGAGCCGAAACGTGGCTGTAGCAGACACGTGAGTTTTCTCTACTATAATAAAAGCACCTCCAACGTTCTGAAGCTGACTCCATGGCTTCACTGAAGTGTTCGTAAGGTTCGTCAGATTCGTGAATCTGTCACCATCTCTGTCGGCCCCGCCCTCACGCCTCTGATAGGTCCACCGTCCGTGACGTCATCACGTTTTGACGTCGAGGGTGGCGGACCTATTAAAGTCGTGAGGGTGGGGCCGAGTGAGATGGTGACAGACTGACGAGTCTGACGAACCTTACCAACCCTTCACTTCAATGAAGCCACGGAGTCAGCTTCACAACGTTGCAGGTGCGTTTTGTTACACTACACAGCTCCCTAATTTTTCACTTAAACATCACAGGGTGGCTGGGGGGGGGGAGAGAGGGGGAGGCAACTACCCTGGAACTGGGAGGGAGGGAGAGAGGGGGGCAATGACCCTGGAACTGGGTGGATGGGAGGGAGGGAGGGAGGGCCAACCCTGGAACTTGGAGGGGGGCCAGGTGACCCTGAAAGTGGGAGGAAGGGAGGGAGGGGGGTGACCCTGAAACTGAGAGGGAGGGGGAGAGGGGGGGCAACAACCCTGGAACTGGGTGGGTGGGAGGGAGGGCGGACCCTGGAACTTGGAGGGGGGGGGGCGGATGGACCCTGAAAGAGGGAGGGAGGGAGGGGCCCCTGGCACACACTCTCATTCTCACACACACACACACTCTCGCACACAGTCTCACTCCCTCTGTCACACACATCACACATTCACTCTCTGTCACACACACACTCACACATTCACTCTCTCTCTATCACACACTCACTCTCACACACACTCTGTAAAACACAAACACTCCGAGGAAACCTTGCTAGCGCCCATTTCATTTGTGTCAGAGACGGGCCTTTTTTCCTAGTATTTCAATGAAGAACATTATTACCATACTGCTGCTGTTTATGGATACTATCCAACTCTTTCTAACCTGTGGACTGTTTGTTGGATTTTTGCTTCTTCTTTGACTATTTGGTGGTCTTAAGGTACTACCCTCCTGGGAATAAATCAGAGCTCTTATGAGGGATCTTTTGGGAGGGTTAATACAGGACTAAGGTGTTGGCGTAGAGGAGACTTTAGTACTCAACAATTCTCAGTGTCCAAAGGGAAATCGATCCAGACGAATCTCATTGAATTCTTTGATTGGGTGACAGGAGAATTGAATCAGGAACAAGCTATGGACGTAATCTACTTAGATTTCAGCAAAGCTTTGACACAGTTCCCCACAGGAGGCTCTTAAATAAACTGATGGGCTGAAGATAGGACCCGAAGTGGTGAACTGGATTAGGAACTGGTTGACGGACGGATGCCAGAGGGTGGTGGTGAATGGAATTCGCTTGGATGAGGGAAAGGTGAGTAGTGGAGTGCCTCAGGGATCGGTGCTGGGGCCGATTCTGTTCAATATATTTGTGAGTGACATTGCCGAAGGGTTAGAAGGTAAAGTTTGCCTATTTGCGGATGATACTAAGATCTGTAATAGTGTAGACAACCAGGAGGGAGTGGAAAACATGATAAAGGATTTGAGGAAGCTAGAAGAATGGTCTAAGGTTTGGCAATTAAAATTCAATGCGAAGAAATGCAAAGTGATGCACTTAGGGAATAGAAGTCCACGGGAGACGTATGTGTTAGGCGGGGAGAGTCTGATAGGTACGGGCGGAGAGAGGGATCTTGGGGTGATAGTATCTGAGGATCTGAAGGCGACGAAACAGTGTGACAAGGCGGTGGCCGTAGCTAGAAGGTTGTTAGGCTGTATAGGGAGAGTGTGACAAGCAGAAGAAAGGGGGTGTTGATGCCCCTGTACAAGTCGTTGGTGAGGCCCCACCTGGAGTATTGTGTTCAGTTTTGGAGGCCGTATCTTGCGAAGGATGTAAAAAGAATTGAAGCGGTGCAAAGAAAAGCTACGAGAATGGTAAGGGATTTGCGTTACAAGACGTATGAGGAGAGACTTGATGACCTGAACATGTATACTCTGGAAGAAAGGAGAAACAGGGGTGATATGATACAGACGTTCAAATATTTGAAAAGTATTAATCCGCAAACGAACCTTTTCCGGAGATGCGAAGGAGGTAGAACGAGAGGACATGAAATGAGATTGAAGGGGGGCAGACTCAAGAAAAATGTCAGGAAGTATTTTTTCACAGAGAGAGTAGTGGATGCTTGGAATAACCTCCCGCGGGAGGTGGTGGAAACGAAAACGGTAACAGAATTCAAGCACGCGTGGGATAAACATGAAGGAATCCGGTTCAGAAAGGAATGGATCCTAAGGAGCTTAGCTGAGATTGGGTGGCACAGCCGGTGGCAGGAGGCGGGGATAGTGCTGGGCAGACTTATACGGTCTGTGTCCTGAAAAGGACAGGTACAAATCAAGGTAAGGTATACACAAAAAGTAGCACATATGAGTTTATCTTGTTGGGCAGACTGGATGGACCATGCAGGTCTTTTTCTGCCGTCATCTACTATGTTACTATGTAATGTGTTTATAGCAGCCCCGTTACCATAGCTAACAAGTAGAAGCAATAAGAAAGATCCAGGTTTGCAATATTTGAGCATACTGGTGGAAAAGCATATGGTTGATGTCTAGGTTAGCTGTAAAGCTCTACAACCATTTACAAAGCTTCGATTATGGAGGCTTTAATAGCAACCTACCTACCTGTTGAATATTGATCGGGCAGTTAAGATGGAGCCTTCTAGTTAGTTATTCATTGATTGCAATTTGTAGCCCACATTTTCCCACCTCTTTGCAGGCTCAATGTAGCTTACATACATGAATGGTGGAAATATATTAGTAATAAACATTTAGTGTTCCAGAAGGATCTGGTCACATGATAATGATAAAACATGATAGTAGTGTTACAAAGTAGATATTGTTAGATAGTCCTGAATATATGTGAAGCCAAGTTAAGGCTGAGTTTTGATGATGGTGTTGAATTCATCTTCCTATTGAGGATGTTAAAGATGCCTTGAGGTTTCAAGGCGGTGAGGGATGGGAAAAGACCAAGGGTCCATCGAGCCCAGCATCCTGTCCACGACAGCGGCCAATCCAGGCCAAGGGCACCTGGCGAGCTTCCCCAACTTACAAAACATTCGTATACGTGTTATTCCTGGAATTGTGGATTAGCTTTCTGTAATTGATGTCTTTATTTGAAGTTATTTGGTTATTATGCGATACAGTAAATGGTTGATGTTCAAAGCAATTTAACTAGGCAGAAATGGCTACTGGCCGGTTAAATCGCCTGTTTCTGGGTTAACCACGGCTACTGCCGTTGAAAGTATCAGTTAGCGTCAAACGAAAAAACTGGCTATTTTGGGGACATTCTGGGGGATGGGTCAGCACTTGGCCAGTTATTGAGGAACTTAACCGGCCAAGTTAACTGCATAAAATATGACCGCATAAAAGTCAGGACCCCTATCTTTATGTTGTAACCAGTGCTTTTTTTGTGCCGGTATGCAACGGTACGGCGTACCGGCACCTTTTTTTTTGGCTCCCCCCGCCCTGTGAGTCCATGTCCCGCACGTAGTGCCAGCCCTCATTTCCGGCCGCTGCTGTTCTCCCTGTGAGCAGCAGCGGCCGCTACACAAAGAAAAAGATTTTTAAAAAAAAAACTTCAAACCTGGCTGAAACGCGGCACCCCGGCACTGTAGACAGCCATTAGGCATTGGGCTGTGGCCCCGCAGCCGCTCCTCCTCTTGCCTTACGTCACTACGCTCCTCCGGGGTCTTCCTCCAGGGCAGTGACGTAGAGGCAAGAGGAGAGCGGCTGCGGGGCAACAGCCAATGCTAATGGCTGTCTACAGTGCCGGGGTGCCGCGTTTCAGCCAGGTTTGAAGTTTTTTTTTTAATCTTCTTTTTCTTTGTGTAGCGGCCGCTGCTGCTCAACAGGAGAAGCAGCAGCGGCCGGAAATATGGGCTGGTGCCGCGTGCGTCGCGACTTCGCGCCGTTCGCGGGAAACTTGGCAGGGAGAGGGAAACCAACAGAGGGAAGGATTGGAGAGAGAAAGAGGGAAACCAACAGAGGGAAGGATTGGGGGAGAGAGAAAGAGGGAAACCAACAGAGGGAAGGATTGGGGAGAGAGAGGGAAACCAACAGAGGGAAGGATTGGGGAGAGAGAGAAGAGGGAAACCAACAGAGGGAAGGATTGGGGAGAGAGAGGGAAACCAACAGAGGGAAGGATTGGGGAGAGAAGGGAAACCAACAGAGGGAAGGATTGGGAGAGAGAGAAAGAGGGAAACCAACAGAGGGAAGGATTGGGGAGAGAGAAAGAGGGAAACCAACAGAGGGAAGGATTGGGGAGAGAGAGAAAGAGGGAAACCAACAGAGGGAAGGATTGGGGAGAGAGAGGGAAACCAACAGAGGGAAGGATTGGGGGGGGAGAGAGGGAAAAGAACAGAGGGAAGGATTGGGGAGAGAGAGAAAAGGGAAACCAACAGAGGGAAGGATTGGGGAGAGAGAGAAAAAGGGAAACCAACAGAGGGAAGGATTGGGGAGAGAGAGAAAGAGGGAAAACAACAGAGGGAAGGATTGGAGAAAGAGGGAAAAGAACAGAGGGAAGGATTGGGGAGAGAGAGAAAGAGGGAAACCAACAGAGGGAAGTATTGGGGAGAGAGAGAAAGAGGGAAACCAACAGAGGGAAGGATTGGGAGAGAGAGAAAGAGGGAAAACAACAGATGGAAGGATTGGGGAGAGAGAGAGGAAAACAACAGGAGGGGAAGGATTGTGGAGAGAGAGGGGAAAACAGAATGTAGAAGGATGGGGAGAGAGAGGGAAAAACAGATGGAAGGATTGGGGAGAGAGGGGAAAAACAGATGGAAGGGATGGGGAGAGAGAGGGGAAAAACAGATGGAAGGATTGGGGAGAGAGGGAAAAACAGATGGAAGGATGGGGAGAGAGAGGGAAAAAACACAGATTGGAATGGATTGGGGAGAGAGGGAAAAACAGATGGAAGGATGGGGAAAGAGAGAGAAAAAACAGATGGAAGGATTGGGGAGAGAGGGGGAAAAAACAGATGGAAAGGATGGGGAGAGAGAGAAAGAGGGAAAACAACAGAGGGAAGGATTGGGGAGAGAGAGAGGGAAAACAACAGAGGGAAGGATTGGGGAGAGAGAGAAAGAGGGAAGGATTGGGGAGAGAGAAGAGAGAGGGAAAACAACGAGGGAAGGGGGATTTGGGAAGAGAGAAGAGGGAAAAACAACAGAGGGAAGGATTGGGGGAGAGAGGAAGAAGGGAAAAACCACAGGGAAGGATTGGGGAGAGAGAGGGAAAAAAAAGATGGAAGGATGGGAGAGAGAGGGAAAAAACACAGATGGAAGGATTGGGGAGAGAGGGAAAAACAGATGGAAGGATGGGGCAAAGAGAGAGGAAAACAGATGAAGGCATAGGGGGAGAGAGAGAGGGCAAAACGGAAGGATAGGGAGAGAACAGAGGAAGACACTGATTGGAAGAATGCAGAAAGAATAGGGGAGACACTGGAAGGAGTGGAGAGAGAAAGCAGACTGCTGGATGGAAAAGGGGAATAGAGAAAGGCTGAGAATAAGAGGAAGGGGCATGGGGAGACAAGGGTGAGGAAATGATAAAAGCCACAGGTAGATGAAGGAATTAAAGAATGGATAGTAAGAATGAATTAAATCTGGACAGAGAGAGAGCCTGAAAAAATATTGAAGAAAGCATAAGAAAACGGAGACAAAATGACAAATGGCACAGAAGAGTTAAGAGCGAAAACCAAGGGAAAGCAGAATCACAGACGGGTACCAACCAAAAATAGGAAAGAAAACCAGGTCACCAGACACAAAGGTAGAAAAAATCATTTTATTTTCATTTTAGTGTTTGTAATATGTCCAATTGAGAATTTACATTGGCTGTCTTATTTTGCACTGGGTATACGGGAGCTGTAAGAGCTTACAGAGATTATTTATCATGAAAAAAAAGTCACGTTATTTTCTCCTATAGTACTATAATATTTCAATGATGTCTGTTTATATGCGCCATGGCTGGTATAGGGGGTGTGGCTATCATAGGGGTGGAAGCCATATGTGGTGACCCCAGCCACAATGAGTACTGGCACCTTTTTTTCTCTACAAAAAAAGCAACTGGTTGAACCCTAGTGGTTAAGTGCTGAATATCGGATTTATTTGCCTAAGCAACCAGGAAGTTCAATGCCGGTGCCTGGACGTGGCTCAGAACTGAATATTCGGGCTTAACCCCGCAGCAGTCAGCAAAACACCCGATCACCACTGGCTGAATATCTGACCCAATCTTTTAAACTGAACACCCCCCCCACCCCCGGCCCCCCAACAACTCACTAATTTCTAGGTACTTTTATTAGTATAGAGACGCTTTAATGCAAATAGGATGAAGGGTTGTGTGGACTGCTAAAGCTCCTCTGATTGGCATAGACAATTAGGCAGAGCTATCAGATTCAAAACCATTCTCACTAGAAGTACATCCAGCTGCTTCGAAAGTGCCAGAGAACACATCACTTTGAGTCCTATAACGAGAGTCTCCCATGGATACAAAGTGATTTTAATCAGTGGTCGATAGAGCAGCCAGTTGGCTTTGTGGCATCTGAGGAAACATAAGTGATATTTGGGGCTATAGACACTTGAATTAGTGCAGTGTTGCATATGGAAATCATTCAGGCTGAACCTCTTACCTGTGATGTGTCAATTGCTGCTGTGTAGCTATGATGTTGTGTAATCCTCTTTGAATAATGTTATGATCCAATTGGTTAGCCTGATGCTGTAATAGGAATAGAAATTCAAATTAAATGTATATGTACTGTCTGTATGCAAACCAGTTTTTCTTTATAAGTACAGTGGTGGAAATAAGTATTTGATCCCTTGCTGATTTTGTAAGTTTGCCCACTGACAAAGACATGAGCAGCCCATAATTGAAGAGGTAGGTTATTGGTAACAGTGAGAGATAGCACATCACAAATTAAATCCGGAAAAATTCACATTGTGGAAAGTATATGAATTTATTTGCATTCCTGCAGAGGGAAATAAGTATTTAATCCCTCTGGCAAACAAGACCTAATACTTGGTGGCAAAACCCTTGTTGGCAAGCACAGCGGTCAGACGTCTTCTGTAGTTGATGATGAGGTTTGCAACACATGTCAGGAGGAATTTGGTCCACTCCTCTTTGCAGATCATCTCTAAATCATTAAGAGTTCTGGGCTGTCGCTTGGCAACTCGCAGCTTCAGCTCCCTCCATAAGTTTTCAATGGATTAAGGTCTGGTGACTGGCTAGGCCACTCCATGACCCTAATGTGCTTCTTCCTGAGCCCTCCTTTGTTGCCTTGGCTGTATGTTTGGGTCATTGTCGTGCTGGAAGACCCAGCCACGACCCATTTTTAGGGCCCTGGCGGAGGGAAGGAGGTTGTCACTCAGAATTGTACGGGTAACATGGCCCCATCCCATTCTCCATTGATGCGGTGAAGTAGTCCTGTGCCCTTAGCAGAGAAACCCCCCAAAACATAACATTTCCACCTCCATGCTTGACAGTGGGGACGGTGTTCTTTGGGTCATAGGCAGCATTTCTCTTCCTCCAAACACGGCGAGTTGAGTTCATGCCAAAGAGCTCACTTTTTGTCTCATCTGACCACCAGCACCTTCTCCCAATCACTCTCGGCAATCATCCAGGTGTTCACTGGCAAACTTCAGACGGGCCGTCACATGTGCCTTCATGGAGCAGGGGGACCTTGCGGGCACTGCAGGAATTGCAATCCGTTATGTCGTAATGTTGTTTACCAATGGTTTTCGTGGTGACAGTGGTCCCAGCTGCCTTGAGATCATTGACAAGTTCCCCCCTGTAGTTGTAGGCTGATTTCTAACCTTCCTCATGATCAAAGATACCCCACGAGGTGAGATTTTGAGTGGAGCCCCAGATCTTTGTCGATTGACAGTCATTTTGTACTTCTTCCATTTCTTACTATGGCACCAACAGTTGTCTCCTTCTCGCCAGCGTCTTACTGATGGTTTTGTAGCCCATTCCAGCCTTGATGCAGTGTATGATCTTGTCCCTGACATCCTTAGACAGCTCCTTGCTCTTGGCCATTTTGTAGAGGTTAGAGTCTGACTGATTCACTGAGTCTGTGGACAGGTGTCTTTCATACAGGTGACCATTGCCGACAGCTGTCTGTCAGGCAGGTAACGAGTTGATTTGGAGCATCTACCTGGTCTGTAGGGGCCAGATCTCTTACTGGTTGGTGGGGGATCAAATACCTTATTTCCCTCTGCAGAATGCAAATAAATTCATATACTTCCACAATGTGATTTTCCGGATTTAATTTGTGATGTGCTATCTCTCCTGTTACCAATAACCTACCCTTCAATTATGGGCTGCTCATGTCTTTGTCAGTGGGCAAACTTACAAAATCAGCAAGGGGATCAAATACTTATTTCCACCACTGTACATAAGTAGTGCCATACAGGGACATGTTGAAGGTTCCAATCTAGGTTACAAGTACCTGGCAAGATCCCCAAAAAGTACATTTTATGCTGCTTGTCCTAGAAATAAGCAGTGGATTTTCCCCCATTTTAATAATGGTCTGTGGACTTTTCTTTAGGAAGCCAGCCAAACTTTTTTTTAAACCCCGCTAAGCTAACTGGTTTTACTGTATTTTCTGGCAACAAATCCAGAGTTTGATTACACGTTGAGTGAAGAAAGATTTTCTCGGATTCGTTTTAATGCGCTGAGCAAATGTTTGCACTGCAGAACATCATTGAGCAAAGCCTCTAGTTTCAAAAGGAATTTGATAGCACAGGGAAGCAATCTAGAGCAGTACAAGACCGTTCGGTACGTCTGCAATATTGTCACTGATGTAGGACAAGGCTACTATACGCTCTCATCACTTTACTTTCTTCTGGCTAGAGACCTGTGTCTTTCAAAACACATTGACTGGAGATGCCCCGGTCTACATGTCAGACCTCATAGACCCAGACCCTGGTGCATACCCAGCAAGACGGAACCTGGACCAACTTCGAGATATTATCGCATGATCTCATCTCCCAAACGCTCAAAAGATCGCAAAATCTCACAAGCAAATTAGACGTATGCCCAAACAATCTAATGACATCTGGCTCCTCCAACAATTTATAACAGAACCTCGCGAATCATGTAAATTATATGTTACAAATTGACTCTTCCGGAGGAGAAAGGAACATTCTACTCACCCCCATACCCAAAGACGCAAAGGAGAGTGCTAATGAACTAACCAACTACAGGCCAGTAGCATCCATTCCCTTAATAACCAAACTAACAGCAGTGGATGGTAACCAAACAACTCACAAACTATTTAAACAAATTCTCAATACTACACAACTCCCAGTCAGGATTCCGGGCTAACCACAGCACGGAAACGGTACTAGTTACTCTCATGATAACATGTAAACAAAATGATTGCAACTGGCAAGAACATACTAATTCTACAATTTGATATGTCTAGCGCCTTTGATATGGTTGATTCATGGAATACTACTACATATCATCGAGTACTTCAGATTGGAGGTAACGTTCTTAACTGGTTCAAGGGGTTCCTACCACACGATCATACCAAGTGACATCTAATTCGACCACATCAGCTACATGGTCACCCGAATGCGGAGTCCCACAGGGTTCCCCCCCTCTCACCGACCTTATTGAACTTATGATGATACCCTGGCCAAACTACTATCAAACCAAAACCTCAACCCATATATATACGCAGACAACGTAACGATCTACATCCCATTTAAACAAGATTTAAAGGAAATCTACAACGACATCAAGCAAAGCCTATAGACCATGCATACATGGGCGGATGCATTTCAGCTGAAACTCACGCAGAAAAACCCAATGCCTAATACTCACCTCGCAACATAACAGAACAGATTCACCACCATTAACACATCAAAACTGAATCTTCCAATCTCGGACACCCTAAAAATTCTTGGAGTTATAATTGATCGACACCTAACACTTGAGAACCACGCGAAAAATACAACCAAGAAGATGTTCCACTCAATGTGGAAATTAAAAAGGAAAAGACCTTTCTTCCCAAGGACCGTCTTCCGCAACCTGGTACAATCAGTGGTACTCAGTCATCTAGACTACTGCACGCACTCTATGCTGGTTGCAAAGAGCAAATAATCCAGAAACTTCAGACAGCTCAGAACACGGCAACCAGACTCATATTTGGTAAAACAAAATATGGAAAGTGCTAAACCCCTAGGTGAAAGCTACACTGGCTCCCACTTAAAGAACGCATCACGTTCAAAATGTGCACCCTAGTTCACAAAATCATTCACGGAGATGCCCCAGCCTATATGTCAGACCTGATACACTTACCACCCAGGAATGCTAAAAAATCATCCCGCACATTCCATAATCTCCACTTCCCCAATTGCAAAGGTCTAAAGTACAAACTAATGCATGCGTCAACCTTCTCTTACCTGAGCACACAATTCTGGAATGCGCTTCCGCGCAACCTAAAACGATCTACGAACTAACTAACTTCCGCAAACTACTGAAGACCCATCTCTTTAACAAGGCATACCACAAAGATCAATAAATGTGAACTCCTTTACATATATCCAGAACTGTCTTACAATATTTGCTTGTTAAAATACTATCATGTTTTTATTATCATGTTACCCAAAATCCTTCTGTAATACTAAATGTCTATTATCTTATACTAGTAAATAAGGCCTGTTTCCGACACAAATGAAACGGGCGCTAGCAAGGTTTTCCTCGGAGTGTGTAGTGTTTGAGAGAGTTGGGTGTGTGAGAGTGACTTTGTGAGAGAGACAGATTGAATGTGTGTGGCTGCAAGTGTGTCTGTTAGAGAGGGGTGTGTGTGAGATTGACAGTGTGTTTGAGTGGGTATGTGAGCGAGAGCGAGAGTGTATGAGAGGTGATAGAGTGTTTGACAGTGACTGTGTGACACATAGAGAGTGAATGTGATCGAGTGTGAGACATAGCGTGTGTTGTAGACAGTGTTAGAGAGTGAGAGAGACAGTCAGTGTGTGAGAGAGAGAGAGAGTGTGTGTGAGAAGATAGTGTGTGTGACGGAGATACATCCCCCCCCCCCCCCATCCCTATGTTTGGCTGGAAGGACCCCCCCCTCCATCTGCGTCTGCCACTGTGTTGTCGCAGGACCCCCTCATCTCCCTGTCTGGTCAGTCTCCCCCCCTCCTTTCAGGTCTCCCTACAGCCCTTCTCTCACGACTGTGGGTCGCCCTCCCCCTTCACCTGTGCTGTCAGGACCCCCTCCTCCGCCTCCATCTGTGGTCTGTGTACCTGTTCTGGCCCTCATCCTCCCCTCCTTGTGCCTGAACTGTTGCTTAGCCTGTGGCACAGTGGAGAGAGCTGTGCAGGACCTCCTGTTCCAACCCCCTTGTCATGTTTGTAGAGAAAGAAAAGAGGGAAAAAGAGGAAAAGTGGCATAATGTTTGTAAAAAGGAAGAGGGGCACGGCAGCAGCGACCAGCTATCAGCTGTGCAAGTGTAAAACAAAAGAAAACAAAAGGAGTTTTGTGCTGCCTGTTCAGTCCCAGCTCGTATTCTCTCGTATTCGCTGCTTGAAAGGACAGGAGGGGAGGGTGCACAGCAGAAGCTGACTTACTTGCCAGATCGAAGCAAAAGCTCCTGCCCTCGTTAGTTCTACATTCAGCTGCCAAGGCCACCGGAGAAAACAGAGGGAGGAGAAACGGGTGCAGAACTCCTCCAGCACATTGTGCACAGCAAAGCGAGTGACGCTCCTCCCGAGTGACCCCTTCGCCTCTGACGCTCCTCCCTTCTTCTATTGACTTCCCTGATAGGTCCCTCATTGGTGTGATGCTCTTCCCTTTTCCTGTTTCAGTTCCCTTTGATAGGTCAGAGCGGTGCAGCTGTGACGCTCCTCCCTTCTCTGATAGGTCAGGGCAGGGCAGAGATGTACTCTGATAGGTCAGGGCGGGGCAGATTCAGATCATGGCGGCGCACAGATGGACTGTGGTTAAAAGTGGTTACAGAGCTTCGAACATACGAACTTTTGAAGCCTCAAAGTGTGGTTCAGAACGTTCATGGTGCTTTTTATGTCCAGTTGGGGCGTGGCGTAGGTCGCAGATGGGGCGTGGCTGAGGGCGGTGGTGAGTAGTCCGAATAGCCAGGAGGACTACAGCAGTTCAGGACTTCACTGCCACAGTTGGAGGGAGCTTCAGAACGTTCAAGGTGGGATTTATTTATATAGATATTTCCACCATTCATGATGTATTGTAAGCCACATTGAGCCTGCAAAGAGTCGGAAAATGTGGGATACAAATGCAATAAATAAATAAACACTAAAAGATTAGCATGCACATTCCTGAATCTCCACTTCCCCAGCTGCAAAGGACTAAAATACAAATTAACACATGCATCCAGCGTTTTCCTACATGAGCACGCAGTTTTGGAATGCATTATCACTTGACGTGAAAAAAATGCACGACCTAATCAACTTTCGGAAATCACTGAAGACCTACCTCTTCAACAGAGCATACCACAACGATTCATCATATGAACTTTAGCGCATTCCACTTTATCTGTTATTCTGAATGTATACCTGATTGCTTAATTCAACTATCCAGCTTATTTTCGAAAGAGAAAAACGCCTATAGTGCGACCTAAATCGGGAGATAGATGTTTGTCTCGCAAAGGCGCCCAAATCGGTATAATCGAAAGACGATTTTGGGCGTTTCCAACTGCACTCCGTCGCGGGAATGAATAAAGTTGACGGGGGCGAGTCGGAGGCATGGTGGAGGCGGAACTGGGGTGTGGTTATCAGCCGAGAAGAGATGGGCGTCTTTAGCTGATAATCGAAAAAAAAAAGGCATTTTTACTGCGATTTTGGGTCACTTTTTTTGGACCCTTTTTTTTCACGAACAAGTCCCAAAAAAGTGCTCCAACTGCCCAGATGACCACTGGAGGGAATCGGGGATGACCTCCCCGGACTCCCCCAGTGGTCACTAACCCCCCCCCCACCAAAAAAAAAACCCCACTTTAAAAAACTTTTTTTCCAGCCTGTATGCCAGCTTCAAATGCTGGACCCACCTCCATGACAGCAGAATGTGTTCGATCCTGTCACAGCCTTTCCCTGGGTCAGATGTGGCTCTCGGGTGCAGTACAGGGTCACATCAGCATTGCATTGTGGTGGGTGTAGGGTATTGGGCTCCGTGATTTCATTAGCTTGTGTTACAGTCTCACGATGTTGGTAGTTGGTAGGCTCTTCTCCCATGGTGCTTTTCCCCCTGCCTACTGGGTCAGAGTGTGCCCTGTTGTGTTTCCTGTTGTAGTCCATGCGGTAGTGGCCATTTTTGTAAGCCAGTTTTAGTTCCTTTTCCTGTGTTAGCCACGTTAGACAACTTAGTTCTTCCCTTGAATGTGGCTGAAAGAGCATTGTACAGCATTCTGCCAGCTCTGACCTACTGCTAATCTCAGTATCCGGGAGACTCGTTGCCAGTGGGGCACAACCTCTGATCTGCAGTTAACTGTGAGTAAAGGCGGTTATTCCAATAAAGGACGTTTTCGGAGAGATTAGTCTTCAGGTGTCAACTGGTGTGCCAATGTTTTATAGCAGCAACCAGTCCTAGAGGCCTGCGTGTATGCAGGTCCCTGGAACAGTTTTAGTGGGTACCGCAGTGCACTTCAGTCAGGTGGCCCCAGGCCCACCCCCCCCACCTGTAACACTTGTGCTGGTAAATGGGAGGCCTCCAAAACCCACTGTACCCACATGTAGGTGCCCCCTTCACCCCTAAGAGCTATGGTAGTGTTGTACATTTGTGGGTAGTGGGTTTTGGGGGAGGGGGGTTGGGAGCTCAGCACCCGTGGTAAGGGAGCTATGCATGTGGGAGCTTTTTCTGAAGTCCACCGCACTGACCTAGGGTGCCCAGTTGGTGTCCTGGCATATCAGGGGGGCGAGTGTACTACGAATCGTGGCCCCTCCCACGACCAAATGGCTCGGATTAGGATGTTTTTAAGCTGGGCGTTTTTAGTTTCCATTATCGCTAAAAAAAAACCAAAAAACGCCCAGCTCAAAAACGTCCATTTTTTCGAAAATTCGGTTCAGCCCGCCCCTTCACAGACCCGTTCTCGGAGATAAATGCCCATGGAGATAGGCGTTTCCGTTCGATTATGCCCCTCCACGTCACCCATGTTCTTTATGTAATTACCAATTGTATCTTTTACTCTGGAATGGCGATCGCCATAACAGAACAATGTAAGCCACATTGAGCCTGCAAATGGGTGGGAAAATGTGGGATACAAATGCAACAAATAAATAAAACACATTGAACAGGCCAAATGCTGGCATTCACTGGAATGATCAGAATTGGCTCATGGATTTGGACTTTGCTGATGATGGGAGAAACAAGAAAGAGCCTTCAGCATCTGACCATTAGCTTGGAGAAGTCTGATGGGAAGATTGGACTGAGATTGTGCAAGCCTGTACACAAATAATCATTGATCAACAAGCTGTCGAAGATATGGAAAACTTTATGTCCGGTGATGGTAGTATCTAGAGATATTGCAGTTACAGACTTTGCAAGACAGCATCAGTATTTAAGCAGATGCATCAAATATGGGTAATAACAGTCTACATTGTGATAAAAATGAGCCTCTATAAATCTACTCGCCTGTGAACTGTGATCTATGCCTGCAAAACATGGAAAATTACTACAAAGCTTGAATGTATTCCATCAGGAGTGCCTGTGAAGAATTGTTGGTGTCTCCTACCATGACCATATTACCATTGAGAAGATCCTGAAAAGAAGTGACTCATGGAGGCTGCAAGATATTGTAGCTAAGCAAAAGGTCCTGCTGGCTGGCCATATGCTAAGGCTGCTTCATGATTGATATCTGAAAGCCACAATGCAATGGACACCAACAGGTGGGAAGAGAAAGAAAGGGAGACCAAAAAAGACTCGGAATAGCACATTCGAAGAATATCTTCAGTGATACCTCGGTTTTCGTCGATAATCCGTCCGAAAACAATCGGCGAAATGTGAAACCGACGAAAACTGAGGCAATTATTTCCATATGAATCAACACTGGAAAGCAACGGAATTGTTTGGCTAGACACGCGGGGTGATGCACACACAACGAGAAACAATGCCACACTAAGCAGGAGACCGCGTGGGTCGCCCTTTGTTTTCGCATGTCTAGACAATTGCATTTTCTTCTGGCTTATGAGTTTGTTTGTCTTTCCTCTCTTCCAGATGACAGAGGTATTGGAAGGATTTTCCTGGTAACACAATAAAGGGTCTTTTCATGGATGAATTCCTAAAATCTAGGCAGGCTCCAGTAATACACAATGGTTCTCAAGAGAGCACCAGTTTGACCCATCAAACCTAGTTATACATATGGATATGTTCATACTGGATTAAGATTCCGTCGGTATGGTCAATCTGTGTAACCAAAAGACTAGTGAAATGTGAAGCTCATATGGGCAAATGCCAAGTGATGCACATTGGGAAGACTAAGTCAAATGACAGATCACAATGCTAAGTTACACATTGGAGCCACCATCCAGCAAAAGGATTTAGGTGTCATCCTGGAAAATAGGGGCATTTTCGAAAGAGAAGAGCGCCTATCTTCAGACACAAATTGGGAGATGGGCGTCCTTCTCTCAGGGTCGCCCAAATCGGCATAATTGACAGCCGATTTGGGCGTCCTCACTGCTTCCATCGTGGGGACGACCAAAGTTCACGGGGGCGTGTTTGCACTGTAGTGAAGGCGGGACTGGGGCGTGATTAAGAGATGGGTGTCCTCGGCCAATATGGAAAAAAGAAGGGCGTCGCTGACGAGCACTTGGTTGGCTTGGTCCATTTTTTTTCACAACCAAGCCTCAAAAAGATACCCAAACTGACCAGATGGCCACAGAGGGAATTGGGGATGACCTCCCCATACTCCCCCAGTGGTCACCAACCCCCTCCCACCCTAAAAAGAAAAATTAAAAAAAAATTTTTCTGCCAGCCTCAAATGTCATAGCCAGCTCCCTGACAGCAGTATGCAGGTCCGTGGAGCAGTTTTAGTGGGTGCAGTGCACTTCAGGCAGGCGGACCCAGGCCCATTCCTCCCCCTACCTGTTACACTTGTGCTGGTAAATGTGAGCCCTTCAAAACCCACCCGAAACCCACTGTACCCACATGTAGGTGCCCCCCGTCATCCCTTACGGCTATGGTAGTGTTGTACAGTTGTGGGAAGTGGGTTTTTGGGGGCTCAGCACCGAAGGTAAGGGAGCTATGCACCTGGGAGCAATTTGTGAAGTCCACTGCAGTGTCCCCTAGGGTGCCTGGTTGGTGTCCTGGCATGTGAGGGGGACCAGTGCACTATGAATGCTGGCTCCTCCCATTTGGTCGTTTCTGAGATGGGCATCCTCGGTTTCCATTATCGCCGAAAACAGGGAGACGACCATCTCTAAGGTCGACCATCTCAACATTTAGGTCAACCATTTCTAAGGTCGACCTAAATGTCAAGATTTGGGTGTCCTCGACCGTATTATCCAAACAAAAGATGGACGCCCATCTTGTTTCGATAATACGGGTTTCCCCGCCCCTTCGCTGAGACGTCCTTAGAGATGGTCATCCCTGTTCGATTATGCCCCTCCACGTTGAAACCTTTTGCTCAGTGTGTGATGCAGCCAAAAAAGCAAGCTGAATGTTAGGAATTATTAGAAAATGAATAGAGAATAAATCATAGAATATCGTACTTGCCTTTGTATGGCTTCGCGGTGCACCTGCACCTTGATTAATTCTGGTCACCATATCTCAAAAAAGATAGGGAGAAATTGGAAAAGGTACAGAGAAGGGCAACCAGGTGGAACAGCTCTCTTATGAGGAAACATTAAAGAGGTTACGGTGCTTCAACTTGGAGTAGAGGCAACTGATGGGTAGATATGGTAGTCTGTAAATTCCTGAGTGGACTGGAATAGGTAAATGCAAATCGATTATGTACACTTAAAAAAAAACAAAGGCTAAGGGACATGTCATGACAAAATAATGTTTCACTCAATGCATAGTTAAGCTCTGGAACTCATTGTCGGAGGATGTGATAAAAGGAGTTAGCATAGCTGGGTTTAAAAAAAGGTTTGGCTAAATTTCTGGAGGAAAAGTCCATTGATCTATATTAAGTTAGACCTGGAGAAAGCCACTGCTTATCCCTGGAGTTAAGTAGCATGGAATTTGTTACTTTTGGGACTGTTCCAGGTCTTGTGTCCTAGACTGGCCACTGTTGGAAGCAGAATGCTGGGCTTAGATGAATCCTTGGTCTAACCCAGTATGGCTATTCTTATATCTAACTTTCAGGTCATAATCTTTCTCTCTGTTCTTCCTTTCTTTACTCTCTCCTCTTTCCCACCCTCATGTTCTCTCTTCCTCCTTTCTTATTCCTTCAAATGATAGGGCAATGTGGCTCTATCTTTAAAGGGATAGAAGCTAGGAAATTTGTTGAAAGATTAATTAGATTATTTCCTTGGGGGCCCTTCATCATATGTCTTTTTCTTAATTAATATTGCACATCATTAGTAATCAGCTAGGTTTAGCTAATCAAAGACAATGACATTTGTGGTAAGATTTTGAGAACAAACACATAATTTTTAAAAATTGAATTATTGATTTTATAGTTGGAAAGTAGTAATTATGCTTGACTTTCATGGGGTTCATTGAGTTGGCTGCCTGCTGTGATCATGAACAATTTCTGATGATTTCCAGCTGCTGACTGGAACTGTATAAATCACCTTGTTTTCAAAGGTGGCTTCTGAAATAAAAAACGTGCACTTTCCACTTTAAAGGTTTTGTAGATTCTGCATTTTTTTGGCTAACCTGGACTTAGAATTAGGACATAAGTAATGCCACACGGGGAAAAGACCAAGGGTCCATCGAGCCCAGCATCCTGTCCACGACAGCGGCCAATCCAGGCCAAGGGCACCTGGCAAGCTTCCCAAACGTACAAACATTCCACACATGTTATTCCTGGAATCTTGGATCTTTCCAAGTCCGTTTAGTAGCGGTTTATGGACTTGTCCTTTAGGAAACCGTCCAACCCCCTTTTAAACTCTGCTAAGCTAACCGCCTTCACCACTTTCTCCGGCAACGAATTCCAGAGTTTAATTACACGTTGGGTGAAGAAAAAGTTTCTCCGATTTGTTTTAAATTTACTACACTGTAGTTTCATCGCATGCCCCCTAGTCCTAGTATTTTTGGAAAGCGTGAACAGAAGCTTCACATCCACCTGTTCCACTCCACTCATTATTTTATATACCTCTATCATGTCTCCACTCAGCCGTCTCTTCTCCAAGCTGTATAGCCCTAGCCTCCTTAGTCTTTCTTCATAGGGAAGTGGTCCCATCCCCGCTATCATTTTAGTCGCCCTTCGCTGCACCTTTTCCAATTCTACTATATCTTTCTTGAGATGTGGCGACCAGAATTGAACACAATACTCAAGGTGCGGTCGCACCATGGAGCGATACAACGGCATTATAACATCCTCACACCTGTTTTCCATACCTTTCCTAATAATACCCAACATTCTATTCGCTTTCTTAGCCGCAGCAGCACACTGAGCAGAAGGTTTCAGTGTGTTATCGACGACGACACCCAGATCCCTTTCTTGGTCCGTAACTCCTAACGTGGAACCTTGCATGACGTAGCTATAATTCGGGTTCTTTTTTCCCACATGCATCACCTTGCACTTGCTCACATTAAACATCATCTGCCATTTAGCCGCCCAGTCTCCCAGTCTCGTAAGGTCCTCTTGTAATTTTTCACAATCCTGTCGTGATTTAACGACTTTGAATAACTTTGTGTCATCAGCAAATTTAATTACCTCGCTAGTTACTCCCATCTCTAAATCATTTATAAATATATTAAAAAGCAGCGGTCCTAGCACGGACCCCTGAGGAACCCCACTAACTACCCTTCTCCATTGTGAATACTGCCCATTTAACCCCACTCTCTGTTTCCTATCCTTCAACCAGTTTTTAATCCACAATAGGACATTTCCTCCTATCCCATGACCCTCCAATTTCCTCTGTAGCCTTTCATGAGGTACCTTGTCAAACGCCTTTTGAAAATCCAGATACACAATATCAACCGACTCCCCTTTGTCCACATGTTTGTTCACTCCTTCAAAGAATTGAAGTAAATTGGTCAGGCAAGATTTCCCCACACAAAAGCCATGCTGACTTGGTCTCAGTAATCCATGTCCTTGGATGTGCTCTGTAATTTTGTTTTTAATAATAGCCTCTACCATTTTCCCAGGCACCGACGTCAGACTCACCGGTCTATAATTTCCCGGATCTCCCCTGGAGCCTTTTTTAAAAATGGGCGTTACATTGGCCACCCTCCAATCTTCCGGTACCCACGCTCGATTTTAAGGATAAGTTGCATATCACTAGCAGTAGCTCCGCAAGCTCGTTTTTCAGTTCTATCAGTACTCTAGGATGAATACCATCCGGTCCAGGAGATTTGCTACTCTTCAGTTTGCCGAACTGCCCCATTACGTCCTCCAGGTTTACCGTGAAGTCAGTAAGTTTCTCCGACTCGTCCGCTTGAAATACCATTTCCGACACCGGTAACCCACCCAAATCTTCCTCGGTGAAGACTGAAGCAAAGAATTCATTCAGTCTCTCCGCTACGTCTTTGTCTTCCTTGATCGCCCCTTTTACCCCTCGGTCATCCAGCGGCCCAACCGATTCTTTTGCCGGCTTCCTGCTTTTAATATACCGAAAAAAAATTTTACTATGTTTTTTTGCCTCTAATACTCCCTTTTGGCCTTCTTAATCTGTGCCTTGCATTTGCTTTGACACTCCTTATGCTGTTTCTTGTTATTCAGACAGGAAGTGTAATCCTGCTGTAGATTTCGATTCTTTTTTGTGGTTCGTCCTAGCTCTGGTTGTAAGGGCAACTCTGTCTACTCTGGAATGGCGAATGCCATAACGGAGCTTTGTAAGCCACATTGAGCCTGCAAATAGGTGGGAAAATGTGGGATACAAATGTAACAAATAATAATGACTTTTGCTGTTGCGACATGCTCTTCCCTGTCGAATTAATTCCTTTTTGAAGAACATTCCTCATACCAGGTCATAGTAACATAGTAGATGACGGCAGAAAAAGACCTGCACGGTCCATCCAGTCTGCCCAACAAGACAAACGTATGTGTAAACCTTACCTTGATTTGTACCTGCTTATCAAAATTGAAAGATGTTTCTTCCCATTAGACGTGAATTCTGGCATTCACTGTACTGTACTAAGCAAAAAAGGAAGTGAACAAGGTTTGGGGCATAATCGAACGGGGATGACCCTCTCTAAGGGTGCCCATCTCTAAGGATGTCCCGGCGAAGGGGCGGGGAAACCCGTATTATCGAAACAAGATGGGCGTCCATCTTTCGTTTCGATAATACGGTCGGGGACGCCCAAATCCTAACATTTAGATCGACCTTGGAGATGGTCGTCCTTAGAGATGGTCGTTCCCGGTTTTCGGCGATAACCCCACAACTGTACAACACTACCCTAGCCCTAAGGGGTGAAGGGGGCACCTACATGTGGGTACAGTGGGTTTTGGGTGGGTTTTGAAGGGGGTCCGCCTGCCTGAAGTGCACTGCAGTACCCACTAAAACTGCTCCAGGGACCTGCATACTGCTGTCATGGAGCTGGGTATGACATTTGAGGCTGGCATAGAGGATGGCAAAAAAATTATTTTAAGTTTTTTTTTTTTTTAGGGTGGGAGGGGGTTGGTGACCACTGGGGGAGTAAGTGGAGGTCATCCCTGATTCCCTCCGGTGGTCATCTGGTCAGTTCGGGCACCTTTTTGAGGCTTGGTTGTGAAAAAAATGGACCAAATAAAGTAGGCCAAGTGCTCGTCAGGGACACCCTTTTTTTTTCCATTATCGTCCGAGGACGCCCATCTGTTAAGCACACCCCAGTCCCGCCTTCACTATGCCTCTGACACGCCCCCAGGAACTTTGGTCATCCCCGCGACGGAAAGCAGTTGAGGGCGCCCAAAATTGACTTTCGATTATGCTGATTGGTGTCGGAAGATGGGCGCCCTTCTCTTTCGAAAAAGCCTGAAAGGGTCCCTTTCACAAAACAGTGCTAAAGAGTGGCCTTAGTCTGCCCTTACGTGGGTCTTTCCTGTACGCTAAGGCCATTGTTAGCACAGCAGCAGTAAAACGGCTGATTTTTGAATTTTTGTATTATTTTCTTTGACTGGGTGACCAGAGAGTTGGATCGAGGGAAAGCACTAGATGTGGTGTATTTAGATTTTAGCGAAGCCTTTGACACGGTTCCGCATATATGACTAATAAATCAACTGAGTGCCCTTGGGCCACTGGGTTAGGAACTGGTTGAGTGGAAGGCGACAGAGGGTAGTGGTAAATGGAGCTCATTCTGAGGAAAAGGATGTTACCAGTGGTGTGCCACAAGGTTCGGTTCCTGGGCTGGTTCTTTTTAACATTTTTTTTTAAAGCCGTACTACTGAAGGACTGTCTGGTAAGGTTTGCCTCTTTGCAGTTGATACCAAAATCTGCAATAGGGTAGACACCCCTGATGGTGTGGGTAACGTGAAGAAGGAGTTAGCAAAGCTAGTGGAATGGTCTGGAACTGGGCAGCTAAGATTTAATGCTAAAATATTCAGGGTCATGCATTTGAGCTGCAAAAACCAGAGGGAACTGTACAGTTTTGGGGGTGAAGAACTTTTGTGCATGAAAGAGGAGCGGGACTTGGGAATGATCTTAAGGTGGCTAAACAGGTAGAAAATGCAACATCAAAAGCTAGAAGGATACTCGGGTGCATAGGGAGAGGAATGGCCAGTAGGAAAAAGGAGGTGATGATGCCCCTTTATAAGACTCTGGAGAGCAGTGGCGTAGCTACGGGTGGGCACAGGCCCACCCATTCTTTCTCAGGCCTACCCAGTCTTGTGGCCCCTAAAGCACCTCATTGGTGGTGCCTCACTCTCTGAACCCTCCTCCCCTGCCCACCTTTGAGCCACAGCGATTCCTTTAAGCAATTTGCATCAACCCTGCAGGCTTCCTTTTACCATGTTCCACCCTTGATAACATCACTTTCTGCTTATTCACTGGCGGGGAGTCGGGGACACGGTAGAGGGAATCCAAAAGAGCTGTCTTAGGTTCCATACTGGAATCGCTGCCAGCGAAAGCTTGGAGGTAGGCCAAGGAGGGAGAGAGGAGCAGATGTCGGGGGGGGGGGGGGGGCAAGGATAGAGGGGGCAGAGGGAAGTTTTTTAAATAACTGTACAGGGGTGAGGGTGGGAAGGGCCCACCTGGGTTAAGTCGTGGCCCACCCAAAATGGCAGGTCTGGCTACGCTCCTGCTGGAGAGACCTCCATTTCGAATATTGTGTACAATTCTGGAAACCGCACCTTCAAAGAGATAGAAACAGGATGGAGTTGGTCCAGAGGGCGGCCACTAAAATGGTCAGTGATTTATGTCATAAAGCTTATGGGGACAGACTTAAAGATCTCAGTATGTATACTTTGGAAGAAAGGTGGAAGAGGGGAGACATGGTAGAGATGTTTAAATACCTACATGGCATAAATGCACAGGAGGAGAGTCTCTGAAAGGAATTTCTGGAACAAGGGGCCATAGGATGAAGGTAAAAGGCGATAGACTCAGAGAAGTAACCTGAGGAAATACTTCTTCATGGAAGGGGTGGTGAATTCATGGAACAGTCTCCCAGTGGGAGTGGTGGAGATGAAAACAGTATCTGAATTCAAGAGAGCTTGGGACAATTACATAAGGGAGTGAAAGGGAGATTGGTTAGACCATATGGCTTTTATCTGCCTACGTTTTCCTATGTTTCTATATAAATTCTTAATGGGTGTGGTGTTGAAATATCAGCAGAACTCATTGACCAGTGGTTAAACCTTGATGAACCTTGTCCTGTTACTGAAGACATAGTCAGGGGTGTTTCTTTCACATTCAGGCAATGAAAATGCATCTTATTCCAGAGACAACAGAGGTGATGATGACTGAGTGACGATCACCCTGTGCTTCTTTACTCAGAGGCACTAAAATCAATGGAAACTCTTATGAATTGGGTAGAACATCATTCTGATCTATTTTTAATGCTTCACGCCTTAAACCATCTAGACTGTATTAAAAATCAAACATGTAGAGTGTTCAACGCAGTCGAAGCTTACCAGATAGTTTCAGCTCAATATTTAGACTACAACAAGGTATCGTAATCTTTATTTATACACATGATTCATTAGATATGTTCTATACAGTAGAAACCACTTTTGATGAGACTGAAACTAAAAATACTGTATGAATCAATAGTGTTATATTTTACATCTGTTTATTAAAGCATATTAGATATCAGCATGTGTTGACTGTGTATTTGTTTACGCACGCTTCATGTACCACACGATTTGCCGATGACACAAAGTTATTCAAAGTAGTCAAATTGCGGGAAGATTGTGAAAAACTACAAGAGGACCTTACGAGACTGGGGGACTGGGCGTCTAAATGGCAGTTGACGTTTAATGTGAACAAGTGCAAAGTGATGCATGTGGGAAAGAGGAGCCCAAACTATAACTACGTCATGCAAGGTTCAGCATTGGGAGTCACGGACCGAGAAAGGGATCTAGGTGTCATTTTAGATGATACGTTGAAAACTTCTGCTCAGTGTGCTGCGGCGGATAGGAAAGCAAATAGAATGTTGGGTATCATTAGGAAATGGATGGAAAACAAAAATAAGGATATTATTCTGCCGTTGTATCGCTCCATGGTGCGACCGCACCTCGAATATTGTGTTCAATTCTGGTCACCGTACCTCAAAAAAAAACATAGTGGAATTGGAAAAGGTGCAGAGAAGGGCGACAAAGATGATACAGGGGATGGGACAGCTTCCCTATCAGGATTGGCTGAAGAGGCTGGGGCTCTTCAGCTTGGAGAAAAGGCGGCTGAGGGGAGATATGATAGAGGATAATGAGTGGAATGGAACGGGTCAATGTGGAGCGTCTGTTTACGGTTTCCAAAAATACTAGGACAAGGGGGGCATTCGATGAAGCTGCAGTGTGGTAAATTTAAAATGAATCGAAGGAAAATTTTCTTCACTCAACGCATAGTTAAACTCTGCAATTCGCTGCCGGAAAAGGTGGTTAAGGCGGTTAACTTAGCGGACTTCAGAAAAGGGTTGGACGGCTTCCTGGAGGAAAAAGGCATAGAATGTTATTGAATGGATGAGGGAATAATACAGTATTTCTAGGGTGGGCGAGACAAATTGCTTGTTCTTTTGGCTGCTCGATGGACCCTTGGTCTGTCCCAGCATGGCGATGCTTATGTACTTATGATCCAGGGCTAATGACTCCCAAGCATTGTGCAGTAATGACACTCCACTATATTGTGTTATGATATGTGCATCCTTATTTCCACCCATGTACTTTTTACATTTGCACATGTAACTGTCTGTTGAGGTTGGTTTACACGTGTAAGTTCTGTGATAGCGGAAAACAATCTGGCCGATAGAGCGATTTAAGTGTGCAGGAGAAGCTCTGGGCCACTTAAATTGCTCTGAGCCACCTAACCGATGAAATGCAGTGGCACTAAATAGGGCAGTGCCACTGAATATCATCTGACTGCCCATGTCAAAAGTGGACACTGGAGAGGAGCTGGTGATAATGTGGGTGTCGGCAGTACTCAGTGCAGCACCTGCACAGCTAGGCCGGCCAACTTAGGACAGCTCAAAAGCTGAATGTCTGCCAGGACCCACATTAGGGAAGGGAAAGAGGGAAATGGGATTTGATATACTGCCTTTCTGTGGTAACAATCAAAGCAGTTTACGTGTTATCTACTGGTTCTTATTTTGTACCAGGGGCAATGGAGGGTTAAGTGACTTGCCCAGAGTCACAAGGAGCTGCAGTGGGAACTCAGTTCCCCAGGATCAAAGTCCACTGCACTAACCACTAGGCTACTCCTCCACTCATTCCACCAATAAGAGCCAACCTCATCAGTGATGTCACAATGGCTTGATTGCCCAATACTTGGCTCAGTTCTGATATTGTGATGTCATAAGGGAAAGGGGGATGGGACTTGGGACCTTTCTGAGGTTTTTGCAACTACATTTAAAGCGGTTTACATATATTCAGGTACTTATTTTGTACCAGAGGCAATGGAGGGTTAAGTGACTTTCCCAGAGTCACAAGGAGCTGCAGTGGGAATCAAACTCAGTTCCCCAGCATCAAAGTCCACTGCACTAACCACTAGGCTACTCCTCCACTCCAACAACTTTTTATTGTTTTAAGATCCATAATCTCCTGAAAGAGCCCACCGCCCTTTCTTCCCCCTCCCCCCCAGCCTATGAGTCACAAACCCTCTCCCATTCCTCGGAATGACCCGTGACCCCTTCCCCATCTCGGAAGGCCCCCTGGGGACTACCTGATACTCCTGGTGGTCCAGTGGGGTTGACTGGTGCAGGAGTGAAGGCCACTCACAACTGGCCCTTGTGGCCACTGAAAGAAAATGGCTGCCGCAACCTCTTGCAACAGCCTCGCAGTACTACACAAGAACTGCGAGCTGCTGAGAGAGGTTGCAGCAGCCATGTTCTCTTAGCGGTCACAAAGGGCAGGAGCGAGTGGCCTTCATCCCTGCCCCATCAATCCCACTGAACCACCGGGGAATATCAGGTAGGCCCAGGGAGCCTACCGAGAGGGGAGGGGCCAGTCCGGAGGGGGGAGTAGGAGGGGGTTTATGACTGGTGGGCTGGGGGAAGGGGAAAAAAGGACAGTGTGCTTTTTCAGTAGATTGTGGATCTAAAAATATATATCTGTCACAGGGGCGTAGCCACGGGTGGGCCTGGGTGGGCCCAGGCCCACCCAGTTTTGGTTTAGGCCCACCCAGCAGTGGAGGCAGCGGAGCGGAGGGAGCAGGCTGAGCTCCGATCCCGTATCTGCCTCCCTCTCTCTCACGGCAGCATAGGCGCCCCGTATAAGAGGCTTGGGGAGGCTAAGCCTCCCCAGCCCGCCACTGCCCCGCCCCCCGCCGCCGCCGCCGCCGCACCTTTAAATATTACAGTTTTGCTGGAGTCGCGGGCAGCCGGCATTGAAGACATCGGCAGGCTTACGCCGGTTCCAGCAGCCTTCCCTCTTCCCTCGTTGCAAGTCGGATGATGGCTCCGCCCTCTTCTGATGTATTTCCTGTATCTACGAGGGCGGAGCCATCATCCGACTTGCGAAGAGGGAAGGCTGCTGGAACCGGCGTAAGCCTGCCGATGTCTTCAATGCCGGCTGCCCGCGACTCCAGCAAAACTGTAATATTTAAAGGTACGGCGGGGGGGGGGGGGGCAGGAAGGAAACAGGGCAGACGGGAGAGGAGGGTTGCTGGACATGGTGGAAGAAGGGGAGAGGAGGGTTGCTGGATGGAGGGAAGGGGAGAGGAGGGTTGCTGCACATGGTGGAAGAAGGGGAGAGGAGGGTTGCTGGATATGGTGGAAGAAGGGGAGAGGAGGGTTGCTGGATGGAGGGAAGGGGAGAGGAGGGTTGCTGGACATGGTGGAAGAAGGGGAGAGGAGGGTTGCTGGATGGAGGGAAGGGGAGAGGAGGGTTGCTGGACATGGTGGAAGAAGGGGAGAGGAGGGTTGCTGGACATGGTGGAAGAAGGGGAGAGGAGGGTTGCTGGATGGAGGGAAGGGGAGAGGACGGTTGCTGGACATGGTGGAAGAAGGGGAGAGGAGGTTTGCTGGATGAAGGGAAGGGGAGAGAAGGGTTGCTGGATATGGTGGAAGAAGGGGAGAGGAGGGTTGCTGGATGGAGGGAAGGGGAGAGGAGGGTTGCTGGACATGGTGGAAGAAGGGGAGAGGAGGGTTGCTGGATGGAGGGAAGGGGAGAGGAGGTTTGCTGGACATGGTGGAAGAAGGGGAGAGGGCAGGGGAGAGGAGAGTTGCTGGACATGGGTGGATGGAGGGGTGGGTAGGGGGGAGAGGAGGGTTGCTGCACATGGTAGAAGAAGGGGAGAGGAGAGGGCAGAGGAGAGGAGGGTTGCTGGATGGAGGGAAGGGGAGAGAAGGTTTGCTGGACATGGTGGAAGAAGGGGAGAGGAGGGTTGCTGCACATGGTGGAAGAAGGGGAGAGGAGGGTTGCTGGATATGGTGGAAGAAGGGGAGAGGAGGGTTGCTGCACATGGTGGAAGAAGGGGAGAGGAGGGTTGCTGGATGGAGGGATGGGGAGAGGAGGGTTGCTGGACATGGTGGAAGAAGGGGAGAGGAGGGTTGCTGGACATGGTGGAAGAAGGGGAGAGGAGGGTTGCTGAACATGGTGGAAGAAGGGGAGAGGAGGGTTGCTGGATGGAGGGAAGGGGAGAGGAGGGTTGCTGCACATGGTGGAAGAAGGGGAGAGGAGGGTTGCTGGATATGGTGGAAGAAGGGGAGAGGAGGGTTGCTGGATATGGTGGAAGAAGGGGAGAGGAGGGTTGCTGGATGGAGGGAAGGGGAGAGGAGGGTTGCTGGACATGGTGGAAGAAGGGGAGAGGAGGGTTGCTGGACATGGTGGAAGAAGGGGAGATGAGAGGGCAGGGGAGAGGAGGGTTGCTGGATGGAGGGAAGGGGAGAGGAGGTTTGCTGGACATGGTGGAAGAAGGGGAGAGGGCAGGGGAGAGGAGAGTTGCTGGACATCGGTGGATGGAGGGTAGGGTAGGGGGGAGAGGAGGGTTGCTGGACATGGAGGGGGAGGGAGGAGTGAGGAAGGAGATGAGATAACAGAAAAGGAAGAGAGTAGAAAAACTGCACATGGATGAAGAAAATAGGCAAAAGCTGGATTCACTGGACAGTCAAGTTTGCGGAGGACCCAGCTTTTACTTACGGATGTAGGACAAGAAATGAAGAAGAAAGGCGGAAAGTTAACAAATAAATGGAAAGGAAGCCCTGGAAACGGAGTTGAGGACAGATAGCAGCAGAATCGGATACTGGGCCAGCATGATCAGAAAAACAGTCACCAGACAACAAAGGTAGAAAAAAATCATTTTATTTTCATTATAGTGTTTGGAATATGTCCACTTTGAGAATCAGGTGCTCAACATTAAAAGTTTATATTTATTTACTTATTTATGGCATTTTATCCCACATTAAACATGAATTAAATTGGAACCTGGGATCATTTAATTTTTTTTTCCTGGAGACAGTAATGCATTGCCCCCCCCCCCCCCAGGCTCTCTCCCCGGCTATTGCCAGCTCTGCAATTTTGAGGGGAGGTGCACAGGTGGATGGGGGGGGGGGGGGTGCAGAGGTGGACCGGGGAGAGAGCCTGTTGTTAAACATTTACCAGCACACCACTGTCTAGTGCCCACCCATCCAACCTGTTGGCCCACCCAAAAATTGACTTCTGGCTATGCCACTGATCTGTCAAGATCCACATAAGCTCTGGCAGCCAGGGCCCTTTCAGTTAGCCATGGATTTTCAGTGCCGTTGACGGTAAGCATTTGAAAAAACACTGACTGCCGCCGGCTGATTATTGGACAGAATGTGCCTGTGTGGACTTATACATGCAGATTGAAAAATGATAGCGGAGAAACAATGAATTCTTTGCTTCTGTCTTTATGGAAGAAGATGTAAGAGATCTGCCTGTACCGGAAATGGTTATCAAGGGTGATGATGCAGAGGGATTAAAAGAAATATCGGTGAACCTGGAAGATGTACTGAGCCAAATTGACAGTTTAAAGAGTAGTAAATCACCTGGACCGGATGGCATACATCCAAGGGTACTCAAAGAACTGAAGTATGAAATTGCTGATCTGCTGTTAGTAATATGTAACCTGTCATTAAAATCGTCCATAGTACCTGAAGATTGGAGGGTGGCCAATGTGATGCTGATTTTTAAAAAGGGTTCTAGAGGTAATCCGGGAAATTATAGACCAGTAAGCCTGACGTTGGTGCCGGGCAAAATAGTGGAAACTATTATAAAGAATAAAATGATAGAACACATAGACAAACATGGTTTAATGGGGCAGAGTCAGCATGGGTTCAGCCGAGGGAAGTCTTGCCTCACCAGCTTGCTTGTGAATAAACATGTGGATAAAGGTGAGCTGGTTGATGTAGTGTATCTAGATTTTACGAAAACTTTTGATAAAGTTCCTCATGAGAGATTCCTGAGAAAAATAGAGTCATGGGATAGGAGGCAAGGTTCTGGTGTGGATTAGGAATTGGTTATTGGACAGAAAACAGTGGGTAGGGTTAAATGGTCATTTCTCTCAATGGAGGAGGGTGAATAGTGGAGTGCCGCAGGGATATGTATTGGGACCGGTGCTATTTATGGAAATCGGAATGACAAGTGAGATGATTAAATTTGTAGATGATACAAAACTATTCAAGGTTGCTAAAAAAATGAGCGAACTGTGAAATATTGCAGGAAGACCTTAGGAAATTGGAAGATATAGCGGAATTAGAAAAGGTTCAAAGAAGAGCGACTAAAATGATAAAGGGGATGGAACTCCTCTCCTATGAGGAAAGGCTAAACAGGTTAGGGCTCTTCAGCTTGGAAAAGAGACGGATGAGGGGAGATATGATTGAGGGCTACAAAATCCTGAATGGTGTAAAATGAGTAGAAGTAAATCGATTTTTTACTCGTTCCAAAAGTACAAAGACTAGAGGACACTCAAAATTACTACTACTACTACTACTACTACTTAACATTTCTAGAGCGCTACTAGGGTTACGCAGCACTGTACAAATTAACAAATGAGGACAGTCCCTGCTCAGAAGAGCTTACAATCTAAAGGACGAAATGTCAAGTTGGGGTAGTTTAGATTTCCTGAGAGGAGGTGTAGTGATTAGGTGCCAAAGGCAACATTGAAGAGGTGGGATTTGAGTAATGATTTGAAGATGGGTAGGGAGGGGGCCCGGCGTATGGGCTGAGGGAGTTTGTTCCAAGCATGGGGTGAAGCGAGGTAGAAAGGGCGAAGCCTAGAGTTGGCGGTGGTGGAGAAGGGTACTGAAAGGAGGGATTTGTCTTGAGAGCGGAGGTTACGGGTAGGGACGGTAAGGGGAGATGAGGGTAGAGAGGTAAGGAGGGACTGCAGATCGAGTGCATTTGTAGGTGAGTAGGAGAAGCTTGAACTGTATGCGGTATCTGATCGGAAGCCAGTGAAGTGACTTGAGGAGAGGGGTGGTATGAGTATATCGGTTGAGGCGGAAGATAAGACGTGCGGCCGAGTTCTGGATGGACTGAAGGGGGGATAGATGGCTAAGTGGGAGGCCGGTGAGGAGTAGGTTGCATTACATGGAAACACTTTTAAAACAAATAGGAGGAAATATTTTTTCACTCAGTAATTTAGCTCTGGAACTGTTTGCCGGAGGATGTGATAACAGCGGCTAGCGTATCTGGGTTTAAAAAAGGTTTGTCCAAATTCCTGGAGGAAAAGTCCATAGTCTGCTATTGAGATAGACATGGGAATCAACTGCTTGCCCTGGGATTTGTAATATGGAATGTTGCCACAATTTGGTTTTCTGCCAGGTACTTGTGACCTGGCTTGGCCACTGTTTAGAAAACAGGATACTGGACTAGATGGACCATTGGTCTGACCCAGTAGTTACTCTTATGTTCTTATGAACTGGCATTATTATAAAGAAGTAACAAATGCTTTAAAATGCTTATAAACACCAAGGAATTTCTGAACACAGCTAAAGATTGTTCAGTAATGCTTCCGATGTTTTAGTTTGCTGGAATCTGTGAGTTCAGCAGCTGGATTTTAAGATCCACAGCAAAATGTAGGATATAGATATCTAAATGGAGTGGAACGGGTAGACATGAAGCATCTGTTTACACTTTCCAAAAATACTGCGACTAGGGGGGCATGCGATGAAGCTACAAAGTAGTAAATTTAAAACGAATCGGAGAAAATCTTTCTTCACTCAACGTGTAATTCAACTCTGGAATTCGTTGCCAGAAAATGTGGTAAAGGCGGTTAGCTTAGCAGAGTTTTAAAAAGATTTGGATGGCTTCCTAAAGGAAATGTTCATAAACCATTATTAAATTGGACTTGTGGAAAATATTGCTGGGAGAAGCAGCATAAAATGTTTTGTACTTTTTTGGGGGATCTTGCCAGGTCTTTGTGACCTGGATTGGCCACTGTTGGAAACAGGATGCTGGGCTTGATGGACCTTTGGTCTGTCCCAGTATGGCAATACTTATGTACTTATGCAAGCAAAAGTCTTTGGAGAATATACTCAGAATTACACAAATTGGACAGGAGATGGAGCATAAAGCAAAGATAGAATAAAAGAACTGGAGAATTTGATTATTTTGAGGATTGTAGATAACACTAATGATTATGAATTCTGCTCAAAATTAAAAATGATAAAAAAAGGAAAACAAACCTAAAAGCTATAGAAGGTGAGGATTTTTACATTGCATCTCAGTAATGGTGTCTTTCCTCATCCCTGTAGTTAATCCATTATCCTCTATCAGTGTTCCCTTCAACACATTCATCTATATTTTGGCAGGATTTGTTTTATGTTTGACATAGAAGTTTCCTCGTACTCTCTTGGGCCTCCAACTCAAACAGAACCAAGACTGGGATTCTAGCATCGTGTGCTTGGAGATTTCTTTTCTCTTATGTATACCAGATTTGCTTCTGGAACCCCGCAGTTGTGGACTCTGAATCCAACCTCTAGGTGTCGCACTTGAGTAGCCCTCATTGTCCTCAATAGTGAAGACTGCCTCTAAGTTACCCCAGCCCCAGCCCAGCCAATCCAGGGAGTGAAACATCTGACTCCAGAGATCAAACCAGGGACCTGACACTGAGCCATGGGGGTTGGTTCTGACTGTTATTATATCAATTAATTTCCAACGTAATAGCTTCAGAAAATGAGGAACTGTATTATATTTTAAAAATTATTTTAAGATTTACTTTTAATTTGTACATCAAACTTGAAATGAAAATGTCCCATTATTAATTCACACACACAAAACAATAATGTATATAAGACTCAGGTTGCTACTATAATGACCAAAATCATATATTTAAAAAATATATATATTTTTTAGTGATTAGGGATTTGGATTTTGTGATTATACACTGCCTCTATCATTTTTGGAGTATTATTATTATTTGTTACATTTGTATCCCACATTTTTCCACCCTTTGCAGGCTCAATGTGGCTTACATATCACCATTAACGGCGTTAGCCGATTCCGGTCTGAACAAATACATGGTATGAATGAATACAAAGTGATATTGTGGTAGAATGAGGTACATGTATGGTAGGTACAGTTGGGGGAACTTAGAGAGGAAAAGGGGCGTGGAAGGCCCTATTGCAATGGACAAGGGCATTTGGAGATTTCATTGTGTCAAGATAAGTGGACGATAAACTTTTGCCTTTAATCATTGCAACTGCTAGTTGGACAGTCCACTCTTAGTGCGATGATAGAGAACAGTGACCTTTGCATTTGAGTGTTTGATTTGGTCATGTTGGGTTTTTTCTGAGCACTAAAAATATTTAATATATATATATAAGTAAAAAAAAAGGCCCGTTTCTGGAGCCAATGAAACGGGCGCTAGCAAGGCTTTCCTGTGCCCCCCCCCACCCGTCGTCGATGTTGGTGAATTGCTCCACCTCCGCCCTCAACGTCATAACGTTTGACGCAAGGGCGGTGAATTGCTCCGCCTCCGCCCTCAACGTCATAACGTTTGACACGAGGGCGGGGCCCAGAGACTGTGATTTTCGAGGCTTCAGAGCTTCGAACATACGAACCTTGGCTTCAGTGACGTCAGCAGCCAATAGAACGTTGAGGGTGAGTTTTATATATATATATATATATATATATATATATATATAAGGTTTTGGTCATTATAGTATCAACCTGAGTCTTTTATGCATATAATATTTTATTAATTTTATAAACTTAACACAGGCATAAGCTGTTCAAGTAAAATACAGCCTTAGGTATAACAACAGTGTTATTACAGAAGTACTACTATCTTTTCATAACATAACTATAAACATTGGCTTCATTAGACCTCAATTGTTAAAGAGAGAGGGGGGGGGCAGGAATTAAGTGAAGATTACTTTAAATTACAAACAATAATAAAGAAATTATGGCGTTGTTTTCTCATATTTTATGTCTCTAATGTTGTCTAGCTTCTAGGAAGGTCTTAAGCTGATCAGGTATATAATAAACATATTTTATCTGATTTAACCTTATGACACATTTACATGGATATGCAAGAGGGAAAGAACCTCCTAATTCCAAAATTTTAGACCTCATAGAAAGAAACTTTTTCTTCTTTTGTTGAGTAATCTTAGTCAAACTTTTTGGCCCCCAAACATACGGTTAGCTGATTTAAAATAAAGTCTCATTATTGAGTTTAAGTCTTGCTGGAAAACAAGAGACTCTCAGCGTCCCCCTTTCAGACACATCTTCAAGTGATTGTTCCAGTATGGCTGTAACATTTTGCAAATGAATAGATTTTCCTCCCTCTGTTTTTTTCATTGTAGTTGGAACATAATAGATTTTATTCAATGGAGGAATAACTTCTTGAGGAAACTTCAAATTTTCTTTCAAAAATCTAGTAAACATGTCCTGTGAAGACACTCCTAACAGTCTAGGAAAATTAAGTAACCGGAGATTCAATCTCCTATTGAAATTCCACATTTGTTCAATCTTTCTTCTTATTTCTGAGTTATCTTTTATTACAGCCAACTTAAATTCATCCGTTTGTTTAGTCTCTCTCCGCAAGGCCTCTATTTCCAAGGAAAAATCTTGTCTGATCCTAGCTATAGAGCTCTTTACTTCCTGCGTGTTCAAATTCAAAGTTTTTACCTCTTCAGATGACTGCCGTAAAGTTTTCGCCATTCCAAGCAATTTCAGCCAGATCTTACCCAGATTCACCTCCGTTTCTGAGCTCGCTGCAAGTTCAGGTTCCCCACGGGGCTCACCAGATTCGCCCCTTCCGGGTTCCACTGGAAACCCCGCCCGACTCGCTGCAGTTGCTGGGGTCGGAGGGATCTTAGAGCTCGGCGGGGGAGAAAGATGTTTCAGCTTCCAGCATGGGGGCCGCTTCACCGGCTCCACGCGCTAAGGAATCCAACCCGCTTGTGTGAGAAATCGTGGGGAAGAAGTGCTCTAAACCAAGTCTCGCCGGAGTGGACGTCTTGGTAGGTAGGGGAACCCCCCGAATTGTCCCTTTGCGCTTTGTATGGGGCATAATTAAAGTTAGCGTTTGTAATCGGCAGAGACGAAGCAGGAGCTCACTTGCTACACAACCGCTCACGGCGCCATCTTGACACGCCCCCCCCCCCCCCCCCCCCATGATCTCTTTCTCATCAACCTGAGTCTTATATACAATATTTGCACATCTGTGTCTCGGGATTGGATAAAGATTTGGATTACATTTTGATACCAAGTGGTAGAAAAGAAAAAAAAAATAAAGCCCAAAAGGGAGAACTCACTCTTGTATCAGATATCTAAAGAGTTCACAGTACACGTGGGAGAAACCAGTACAGTAGACAGTGGTTCCCTTACTTTTCTAGGAGTCTCCCAGTTAGTCAGATTTTCAGGATTCCTGCAAAGGCAAATTTGCATGCTACGGAGGTAGTTCATTCAGATCTATCTTATGCATATTCATCGTGGATATTGTACAAACCTAAGTGGCTGGCAGTCCCCTAGGACAGGCTTTGGAAGGAGATACATCCTTCAGACTAGAAGACAAATACATTACAAGACAAACAAGCAAGCAGTGGTTACCTAATCTGCCTTCCAAATAACTGATAGAAATGAGGTCCCAGCCAGAGAAGATATCGCTCTATTAAGCCTGTCTCTCAAGAAGGCTCTCAAGCAAATGAAGCTCAGATAAATAAAGATTTCTATCAAAGCCCCAGGCAGGCATCACACTGAGACCCAGATGCACAAAAAGTAACCTGTGTTTTATACTGGCTGTAGCCGGATAAGCGAGCACCCGGAGTTCAGTGAGACATGCAGAACTGTTTTGACATCAACCTTGAAGTAACTGTACACAGAAAGTCAAATACGTTAGCGTTTAACTTTAAAAAAGGAGACTATGATAAAATGAGAAGAACGGTAAAAAAAAAAACTTAGGGGGGCAACTGAGAGAGTAAAAACTGTACAACAGGCGTGGACGCTGTTCAAAAATACCATCCTGGAGGCCCAGGCCATACATATTCCGCGAATTAGAAAAGAAAGACGGAAGTCCAAAAGACACCCGGCCTGGTTGAAAAGTGAGGTGAAGGAAGCTATTAGGGCTAAAAGAAACGCCTTCAGAAAATGGAAGAAGGAACCGTCTGAAAATAACAAGAAACAGCATAAGGAGTGTCAAAGCAAATGCAAGGCGCAGATTAAGAAGGCCAAGAGGGAGTATGAAAAAAAGATAGCATTAGAGGCAAAAAAACATAGTAAAAATTTTTTTCGGTATATTAAAAGCAGGAAGCCGGCAAAAGAATCGGTTGGGCCGCTGGATGACCGAGGGGTAAAAGGGGCGATCAAGGAAGACAAAGACGTAGCGGAGAGACTGAATGAATTCTTTGCTTCGGTCTTCACCGAGGAAGATTTGGGTGGGATACCGGTGTCGGAAATGGTATTTCAAGCGGACGAGTCGGAGAAACTTACTGACTTCACAGTAAACCTGGAGGACGTAATGGGGCAGTTCGGCAAACTGAAGAGTAACAAATCTCCTGGACCGGATGGTATTCATCCTAGAGTACTGATAGAACTGAAAAACGAGCTTGCGGAGCTACTGCTAGTGATATGCAACTTATCCTTAAAATCGAGTGTGGTACCGGAAGATTGGAGGGTGGCCAATGTAACGCCCATTTTTTAAAAAGGCTCCAGGGGAGATCCGGGAAATTATAGACCGGTGAGTCTGACGTCGGTGCCGGGGAAAATGGTAGAGGCTATTATCAAAAACAAAATTACAGAGCACATCCGAGGACATGGATTACTGAGACCAAGTCAGCATGGCTTTTGTGTGGGGAAATCTTGCCTGACCAATTTACTTCAATTCTTTGAAGGAGTGAACAAACATGTGGACAAAGGGGAGTCGGTTGATATTGTGTATCTGGATTTTCAAAAGGCGTTTGACAAGGTACCTCATGAAAGGCTACAGAGGAAATTGGAGGGTCATGGGATAGGAGGAAATGTCCTATTGTGGATTAAAAACTGGTTGAAGGATAGGAAACAGAGAGTGGGGTTAAATGGGCAGTATTCACAATGGAGAAGGGTAGTTAGTGGGGTTCCTCAGGGGTCCGTGCTAGGACCGCTGCTTTTTAATATATTTATAAATGATTTAGAGATGGGAGTAACTAGCGAGGTAATTAAATTTGCTGATGACACAAAGTTATTCAAAGTCGTTAACTCGCGACAGGATTGTGAAAAATTACAAGAGGACCTTACGAGACTGGGAGACTGGGCGGCTAAATGGCAGATGATGTTTAATGTGAGCAAGTGCAAGGTGATGCATGTGGGAAAAAAGAACCCGAATTATAGCTACGTCATGCAAGGTTCCACGTTAGGAGTTACGGACCAAGAAAGGGATCTGGGTGTCGTCGTCGATAACACACTGAAACCTTCTGCTCAGTGTGCTGCTGCGGCTAAGAAAGCGAATAGAATGTTGGGTATTATCAGGAAAGGTATGGAAAACAGGTGTGAGGATGTTATAATGCCGTTGTATCGCTCCATGGTGCGACCGCACCTTGAGTATTGTGTTCAATTCTGGTCTCCGCATCTCAAGAAAGATATAGTAGAATTGGAAAAGGTGCAGCGAAGGGCAACTAAAATGATAGCGGGGATGGGACGACTTCCCTATGAAGAAAGACTAAGGAGGCTAGGGCTATACAGCTTGGAGAAGAGACGGCTGAGGGGAGACATGATAGAGGTATATAAAATAATGAGTGGAGTGGAACAGGTGGATGTGAAGCGTCTGTTCACGCTTTCCAAAAATACTAGGACTAGGGGGCATGCGATGAAACTACAGTGTAGTAAATTTAAAACAAATCGGAGAAAATTTTTCTTCACCCAACGTGTAATTAAACTCTGGAATTCGTTGCCGGAGAAAGTGGTAAAGGCGGCTAGCTTAGCAGAGTTTAAAAAGGGGTTGGACGGTTTCCTAATGGACAAGTCCATAAACCGCTACTAAACGGACTTGGAAAACTCCAAAATTCCAGGAATAACATGTATAGAATGTTTGTACGTTTGGGAAGCTTGCCAGGTGCCCTTGGCCTGGATTGGCCGCTGTCATGGACAGGATGCTGGGCTCGATGGACCCTTGGTCTTTTCCCAGTATGGCATTACTTATGTACTTATGTACTTATGTACTTAACTGGCCTGTACGGCAGGGGCGTAGCCAGACACCCAGTTTTGGTTGGGTAGAAGAACTCTGCCTTGTCCTACAAGTGATTGGTCTCTCCCTCTCTCGCCTGCATATGCCGTATGGTCTCTCAAACATCCCCCCTCCCCCCGCTTACCTTTTAAATAGATTTTCACCGGCAGCGAGCAGCAACTAATACACACTGCTCATGTTGGCCCTACAGCCTTCCCTCTGAAGCAACTTCCTGTTTCCACGGGAATACATCAGAGGGAAGGCTGCGGGGCCGGTGCGAGCAGTATATATCAGTCGCTGCTTGCTGCAGGCGAAGATCTGCTATTTACAAGGTATGGGAGTTTTTGGCTGGTGGGGCTTGGGGATCCCTGCCAGCCACATCATAGGTGTTCTGCTACTGGGTGGGCCTGAGCCCACCCAGGCCCACCCTTGGCTATGCCACTGCTCTGCGAGCTTTTTTCATGTCATGCACCCAGATGCACAAAAGCTGACGAGCCGGCAACGTGCATTTTATACTGGCTGTAGCCGGTGAAGCGAGCACGGAGCTCAGCAAGACATGCAAAAAGGGGCTCTGCATTCTCTTTTCCTGTCACGGTAGCAGCTAACGAGAATTGCATGCTAAAATATTTAAATGAGCTACTTACCATTCAAATGTGCACTCAGAGTAATGCACAGCTGTTTTCCTGGCGATGCACAGAAAAGATCATCTCCCCTAACGATGAATTTTTACCGGGTGGTCAGGAGCTGCTGACTGCCTGGCTGGCTGAGGAGAGCTGAGCTGCGGAACGGACAGCCCTGCCTGACAGAGAAGCAAGAATTGCGAGAGCTGCGTTCAACAGCTGTGAGGGCTGCGGACCGACTAGTCCTGCCTGGGAAACAAATTCTCTCCTTTTGTCTTCTCAAGTCCGGATCTCCCACCGCAGCCCCTGCTCTCTGCCACACCAAAAAAAAAAAAAAAGAAAATCTTTGCATGTGTGCGACCCCATTCCCCTTCCTATCAGTAGAAAAGAAAGTTCCATTTTGCTAGCATTGGAAGGGGAGGGGGGAATGGAAAACAAAAATAGGCTACAAACTTCTTTCATACGTGCAGCTTGTATGCATCTTTGAAAGACGTCTGAAGCCTGCGTAGAGCAGCCATGCCTAGCGATTGTCTGTTCTGCTCATGCTCGGCAGACTGATTGGCTCTCCCCCCTGCTGAGCAGCTCGCTGTTTTTGCGATCAGTTCATTTGCATGCGATTTCCTTCACGCACGGCCCACTTTTCCCGAATCGGTAAGCAGCAGCGGGGATCGGAAATGTATGGGCTTTTTGCAGGGAGTTTAATGCATCTGGGCCTGAGTCAAGTCCAACATGAATGCAGCACGGACTGCTGAAGACATCAAACGGTCATATTGAAATAAGAAAAAAGGAAATTCAGGAGTAAGATTAAAAGAGGAAAAGAGAGCAATCATGAGGAAAGAATCGCCTGAACCGATATACTCATATCACCCCTCTTCTCAGGTCACTTCACTGGCTTCCGATCAGATACCGCATACAGTTCAAGCTTCTCCTTCTTACCTACAAATGCACTCAGTCTGCTGCCCCTCACTACCTCTCTACCCTCATCTCCCCTTACGTTCCCGCCCGAAACCTCCTTTCACAGGACAAATCCCTCCTCTCTGTACCCTTCTCCACCACCGCCAACTCCAGGCTCCGCTCATTCTACGTCGCCTCACCCTATGCTTGGAATCAACTTCCTGAGCCCTTACGCCAAGCCCCCTCCCTGCCCATCTTCAAATCCTTGCTCAAAGCCCACTTCTTCAATGTTGCTTTCGGCACCTAACCTTTATACCTTTCAGGAAATCTAGACTGCTCCTATTTGACTGACTGTACATTTGTCCTTTAGATTGTAAGCTCCTTTGAGCAGGGACTGTCCTATGTTAAATTGTACAGCGCTGCGTAACCCTAGTAGCGCTTTAGAAATGTCTAGTAACATAGTAGATGACGGCAGAAAAAGACCTGAACGGTCCATCCAGTCTGCCCAACAAGACAATGCATATGTGCTACTTTTTGTGTATACCCTACCTTGATTTGTAAATGTCCTCTTCAGGGCACAGACCGTATAAGTCTGCCCAAGTAGTAGTAGTTAATATTTTGACGAGTCTAGTTAATTCTGCTATTTTTAACAGAAGAAAACATTGTGTAAGAGAATGAAGTCTCCTGCAAGGACTGAACCAGAAAGATATTTAAGAGCTAGAACAATCTTTCTACACCTTTAAGATTTAGAATTTTCTGTTTGTATTCAGGTATTCACTTACTGGCATATAATTAAGGCTGGGAATGGGAACATTACCCTTTTCTTGCAAGTGTGCCTTGGTTCAGCAATTCATTAGAACTTCTTTCCTGTTTAGTTATTGTTCAGTCTCTAATTTGAATTTTCTAGCCAAGGTAGTGGAGAAAGTAGTTCTCAAGCAGCTTGTGTTCTTTCGGGATTCTATTAATTGCCTTCGTCCAGGGCCAACAGGGTTTCATTCTGGCCCTAGCACTGGGATTATAATTACTGCTTTTCTCGGTGAGGTACTTGGCACCTTGGATAAGGGTCATGTTGCAGTGGCAGGTTTCCTTGGATCTCAGGGCATCATTTGACTTGTTTGGAGGAGTAACCTAATGGTTAGTGCAGCAGGCTTTGATCCTGGTAACCTAGGTTTAATTCCTACAACAGCTCCTTGTGACCTTGGGCAAGTCACTTAACCCTCCGTTGCCTTAGGTATGCAAAAAACTTAGTTATGAGCCTTCCAGAGACAGAGAAAGTACCTGCATATACTCCCAGATTCTGTATCGCATGCCTAGAGATCCGTGGCAAAATCCAGGCGTATTCTATAACAACGCATGTAACTTAATTGGCATAACAAGTTGATAACAGCAATTAATAATTAGAATTTACGCGCACAACTCATTAAGCTTATTCTATAACAAGCCGTTAAGCCCATTAAAATGGGCAAGATTTTTTATTTCTGAAATGTAATTTAAAAGTTGATGAACGTAATGTGAGGTGATGTCTATAGTACACTTTTATATACTATGTGCTTTGTGTAAACAGCATTAGACCCTTCAATTAATTTACCTTGTTCTAATGTCTCTTTAAGTAAAACTTTTACATCTGAAGCGGTAGCATGTTCGGGAGGGTCCGCTTACTTTGGGTCCAGTGCAGCGGCGTTTGCGTGGTGGTGTAGCGGTCTCCATGTCCTTTGTTGTTTCTTGCAGTTTCCTTCTCTGCTGCAGTCCCACACAACATTCCCATTGGCTGCCTTGCTCTCTCCCCTGCCCTTCCTCCATGTCCAGCAACCTTCCCCTCTCCTTTGCCCTCCCACCATGTCCAGCAACCCTCCTCGCCGCCGCTCCCTCCTTCCTCCGTGCCGGGCCCTCTGCAGTGACATTGCATCGATCTGCAGCACTTTAACACGTAGGCGAGAGACGCTGTTATGTCAGTGCAGGGGGCCCGGCACGGAGGGGTGTGGGTGTGGCATCGTGGAGGGTTTTGCGGCGACCTCGTGGGGGTGTAGGTGTGGGAGCGGCGGCTTAGTTATTGGGCCCTTCACGGAGGGGTGCGGCAGCGGCGACGTCGTGGAGGGGGGTGGAGGTAGGTGCTCTGGTGGATGCGACCTCGGGGAGGGTGTTGGAGGGTGCAGCGCTTGCGGCATCGACCTCGTGGGGTTGGAGGGGTGGTAGCGGCAGCGTAGTGAGTGTGGTGATACATGCGCAGAACAACTGTGCTGTTCTGTGCATGCGCGGCACGTCGGTCACAGCTCATTTATTAGAGAGATGAACTGCGCTGACATTCTAATGCACCCAGTTCAGGCTATGGGTGGTGAAAAGGGCGCTTTGTGGGCATTCCAAAATTTACGCACATAGCAATAGAATATGGACCAGTGCGCATAAACCTACGCGCAGGGATTTATGCCTGGTTTTCACTGGTGTAAATGGAGTCGAGTAGTTTTAGGCGCTAGGATATCAACTAAGTGCATTTTATATCTTGCCGAAATCTAGGCGCCAGTTACAGAATACGCTTAGGCAGAAATGTTGACCCGTAGTGGATTTTTTTACGTGCCTTATATAGAATCTGACCCTTATTGTGTAGAAATGATTAGTATCATTTGCTAATGACCCAATTACATGCCTACTACTACTATTTAGCATTTCTATAGCGCTACAAGGCATACGCAGCGCTGTACACCATACACAAAAAGACAGTCCCTGCTCAAAGAGCTCACAATCTAGCAACATTCCATGTAGAAACCCAAAGAACAGCAAGATTCCGGAATCCTAGAGTACCAAGATTCCATGCAGAATCTCAGAGTACTACTACTACTATTTAGCATTTCTATAGCGCTACAAGGCATACACAGCGCTGCACAAACATAGAAGAAAGACAGTCCCTGCTCAAAGAGCTTACAATCTAATAACATGCCAGAGGTATTGGAAATCAGGACCTGGACTGGTTTGCCTCTTTTTTTCTTTTTTTTTTGTCTGATTGATCATTTAAGGTCTCCAAAAGGAATAATGTATTCATGGCCTGCCATTTTTACTTCAGCCTGTGTTTTTGCTGTCTTGATTTCTTTCTTCATCTTTCTCAGCTTTGCGCATTATTTTTTTTTTGTATGTGACTGTCTACATACATAACATAGTAGATGACGGCAGAAAAAGACCTGGTCTGTGCCAGAGCCGGTGGTGGGAGGCGGGGATAGTGCTGGGCAGACTTATACGGTCTGTGCCAGAGCCGGTGGTGGGAGGCGGGGCTGGTGGTTGGGGGGCGGGGATAGTGCTGGGCAGACTTATACGGTCTGTGCTAGAGCCGGTGGTGGGAGGAGGGGCTGGTGGTTGGGAGGCGGGGATAGTGCTGGGCAGACTTGTACGGTCTGTGCCAGAGCCGGTGGTGGGTGGCAGGGATAGTGCTGGGCAGACTTATACGGTCTGTGCCAGAGCCGGTGGTGGGAGGCGGGGCTGGTGGTTGGGAGGTGGGGATAGTGCTGGGCAGACTTGTACGGTCTGTGCCAGAGCTGGTGGTGGGAGGCGGGGCTGGTGGTTGGAAGGCGGGGATAGTGCTGGGCAGACTTGTACGGTCTGTGCCCTGAAAAAGACAGGTACAAATCAAGGTAAGGTATACACAAAAAAGTGGCACATTTCTTGGGCAGACTGGATGGACCGTGCAGGTCTTTTTCTGCCGTCATCTACTATGTTACTATGTGATGCTTCCCCCCCACCCTTTATTTAATAACCTCTTCTTTGACTTACTTCCCTTACATTTGTTGGCCCTTTTATGGCCTCTTTCAGTTTAGCCCTATTCCCGGCTATAAAAAGGGCAACAGGTCTTTATGTAAGGGAAGTAAGTAAGGGCAAGAGAAAAGGGAAACCGGCCTGGTTCTCCACATAAATGAAAGTGATGCATCTTCCCCCTCAGAATAATTCTGTTCAGTGGTTTTCAATTCTCTTTATAAGATTAAAGTAGGAGAAAGTAACTGAGTTTCAGGGCAAGGGTTGTGCGCTTCCTATTGTCTCCTTTAGTCATCACAGCAGGGCGCTAAGGGTTTGTGAAATCACTCAGATCAGCGGCAGAACCATTTTTCTTCAGCTCGCCCACTAAAAGGGAAATGGGAATGCAAAAACTACAACTAGGAAAGGTACCCAGAAAATCTCCCACTTGCTGAATAGAATCAGTAAATAGGCACGGAAAAGCCAGAGAGGGATACCTCCACGAAGAACCTAAAAAAAAAGCGTCATCGCTGTTCACGCAATTTGGAGATGGAGGTAGAGCCTACAGGTTAGAAAGCCAGGGTTCAAATCTCACTGCTGGTCCTTGCCATTTTTGACAAGTTCCTTCGCCCTCCATTGTCTCAGATACAGAGCTTTGGGGCTGATGTTTGAAAGCATTTATCTAGGTAACCGCACCTGCTACCTGGATAAATGTCACCGAGACAGATATTCTTGGAGAAAAGGCGGCTGAGGGGAGATATGATAGAGGTCTGTAAAATAATCAGTGGAGTTGAACGGGTAGATGTGAAGCTTTCCAAAAATACTAGGACTAGGGGACATGCGATGAAGCTACAATGTAGTAAATTTAAAACGAATCGGAGAAAATATTTCTTAACGTGTAATTAAACTCTGGAATTCGTTGCCAGAGACTGTTGTAAAGGCGGTTAGCTTAGCGGAGTTTATTATTAAATGGACTTGGGGAAAATCCACTATTTCTGGGATAAGCAGTATAAAATGTTTTGTACTTTTTTGGGATCTTGCTGGGTATTTGTGACCTGGATTGGCCACTGTTGGAAACAGGATGCTGGGCTCGATGGACCTTTGGTCTTTCCCAGTATGGCAATACTTATGTACTTATGTGCTTGGGATTCTGAATGGAATGTTGCTACTCTTTGGGGTTCCACATGGAATGTTGCTACACTTTGAAATTCTGCATGGAATCTTGTTAGTCTTTAGAATTCTAGAATCTTGCTATTCTTTGGGGTTCTACGTGGAATGTTGCTACTATTGGGTACTTGTGACCTGGATTGGCCACTGTTGGAAACAGGATGCTGGGCTTGATGGACCTTTGGTCTGTCCCAGTGTGGCAACAGTTATGTACTTATGTGCTTGGGATTCTGAATGGAACCTTGCTACTCTTTGGGGTTCCACATGGAATGTTGCTACACTTTGAAATTCTGCATGGAATCTTGTTAGTCTTTAGAATTCTAGAATCTTGCTATTCTTTGGGGTTCTACGTGGAATGTTGCTACTATTGGGTACTTGTGACCTGGATTGGCCACTGTTGGAAACAGGATGCTGGGCTCGATGGACCGTTGGTCTTTCCCAGTATGGCAATACTTATGTACTTATCTTTATATAGCTAGTTAGCACTATACAGGAAGGGCAGGTGCAGGACATAGAGACGATTTCCAGGGCCCAGGGCAGAACCTGGAAGGGGGCTCCTAAAGCCCACCATCAGATTGTGCCTACTTCAGCTTTGGGCAGATGTGGGAGCCCTGTGGCATGGTAGGGTTACGGGCAGGTGCCCTGGCTGTCACTCCCTCAAGATTTTCACTGATTCAATTTATCTGCATAGTGCTGCTGAGTATCTAGGCTATTTTCCTCATGGTGGCCAACATTAAAAAAAATATACTGATTCCTATGGGCTCAACATCTGGTGTGTGTGTGTGTGTGTGGGGGGGGGGGGGGGGGTTGATGGAAGGGGTAGATTGCAAGCCCTCTGTGGACAGAGAAATGCCTAAAGTACCTGATAGTCACTTGCTGTGAGCTGCTCCTGAAAACTTATGAGATATAATCAAAAAAATATGGGCTTGTTTACTGCCAGATGCACCAAATTTCAGTGATTGCAAAGGGTGATTTTCTGCAAGTAGAATTTTTGCAGGAAATTACACGTACAGATTTGAAAATTCAATTTGTGTACATTTATTTTCTGATCCTGCCAGAACAAGCCCCCGGGAATGTCCTCCTTGAAAGTAACTAGCACATGCATTGTGAACCAGCTTGTTTACATTTAGCTAAATTAAAAAAGAGGTCAGCTTTCAACATTCAATTTACTAAACGCTCGCTGCCCTTGAAATAGGCCCCTGAAATCTACTTGTGGCTTTTTCTGATATGGTTACCTGCAAAAGAGATCTCAAAAATGCCTAACAGTTTTTTACTGAGACTTTAATATATTAATGTTTCTCAGTTTTACTTATGAAATGCTGCGCATTACTCAGACTGCACAGGCTTTCTTTAACTACATGTCAGGAGAGGTAAACAAATTAGCACAAGATATTCAAGAATTCACATCCATTAGCCACACTTTCAGGCAGTTCTGGTGTTCAAGGAGCTGTTTCTAAGCAAACTGGAATATTAGCGTTTCTTTGTTAATAACTTAATTTCAAAATGTGGCTCTTAGTTTAGAAGGATCCTGACGTAGATGGTAGACACATGTAAAGGCTATTTTAGAAAGCTGCCGTTTACATGTGGGGATCCACAAAACGTCTAAATGGCAAGCGGGAGTGGTGAGGGGGACCTGACAACACCTACATGAATTTCCCAATATGCCTTTATGGTCATACCCTGCGATTACCACTAGGGGTCATCGGTACAGTTCTGAACCAGTACACAGAGGAGCAGAAGTGGTTGGGCATCACTTCTGTTCCCTCAAGACACTAGGGAGTATTGGGACTCCAGTAAGAGCCAGGATATGGGGATCAGGAAGTGGGGGCTGGGGGGGGAGTGGGATTTGGATACTAGGGGTGAGGAGTTGATGTTTGTCTGTGAGGGGGAGGGATTGTGATGATGATGGTGGGGGATTGTTGTGGCCAGGGATGGACGGTGGGAATCAATGTCGAGGAAGGGGGTGATTGAGATGTGTGGGTAGCAGAAGCAGTTCCCACACACATGGGGTATTGAAGCACATATTTTACCCACGCGCAGCTTTCAGAAATCACTGCTTCTGCTGAACATAAGGAGACATGGACACGTGTATTAGAGTCGTGATATAGCGTGGCCTCTCTATGATACAACTTAAGTGGTTTACATTTATTACATGTGGGTATTTTCTCTGCCCCTAGTGGGCGCACAGTACCTGGAGCAATGGAGGGTTAAGTGACTTGCCCAGGGTCAGAAGCAGCTGAAGCGGGAATTGAACCCTGCATGTCCTTTCCTGTATTTTACCAGAGACTTTGTAAAATAAAGAGGGAATTCTGCGCATCCTGACCTGGGTGTTTAAAGTTTCAAGTTTATTCATTACATAGTGGATGACGGCAGAGAAAGACCTGTACGGTCCATCCAGTCTGCCCAACAAGATAAACTCTTCATGTGTATACCTGACCTTGATTTGTATCTGCCATTTTCAGGGCACAGACCGTAGAAGTCTGCCCAGCACTAGCCCCGCCTCCCAACCACTAGCCCCGCCTCCCACCACCAGTGCTGCCACCCAATCTCCGCTGAGCTTCTGAGGATCCATTACTTCTTACACACTGCCCGTTGGACACTTTCTGAATGTTTCACAGTCACTAATTAAAGTAAGGTGTGGAAATTACAAAGAAGAAAGGAACCCCATATTTCACAGGAAAGACGGGAAAAAAATGGATTGCTGTGCATTTCAGACCCCCAAGTGTGCAGCGGCACCTCCCACACCCATGAAGGAGCCGAAATTCAGCAGGCGGCAGTTAGCCCACGTAAGTGCTGCCGTCGGCACTCACCCTTGATATTCAATACCAGGCTGTTGAATATCTGTTTTGGGGGTTTTTTTTTGGTCAGCGCTAACTTAACCGGCTAAACAAACATTCAGCGCTGGCCAATGATGTTAATGGTGGGTAAAGATAAGCTAAGTGCTGAATATTACCAGTTATTGCACGATATAGCCGGTTAACTTTTCAGCGCTGACTGCGAATATTCAGCTGAGATAACTGGTTATCTTTTTTTTTTAACTCAAACGATTAAAACCTTTCTTCCCAAGAGCAGGGCCGCTGAGAGGGGGGGACAGGGGGGGGGGGACAAAAGTCCCCAGGCCTGGGCCTCCGCGGGGGGCCTGGCGCCGCCACAGTCCGGCCCACCCGCTCTCCGTCGCTCCCACAACTAACCTGAAGCGCCTTCATCTTCGACGCAAGCAGCAGCAGCAGGGCAGGCCACTCCTTCCTTCCGTGTCCCGCCCTCGCCTGACGTAACGTCCGCAAGGGCAGGGAAGGAAGGAGAGGTCTGCCCTGCTGCTGCTGCTTGCGTCGAAGATGAAGGCGCTTCAGGTTAGTTCAGAGGGCCCGGCACTGGCAGCGGGTGGAGGGGGGCCCGGCAACCTCGGGGGGGGGGGGGGGGGTGCAATGCGACGTGACCTCGGGGGGGGGGACCCGGGAGCGGCCTTGTCAAGGGCCCGTCCCCGGCTCTCGGCGGCCCTGCCCAAGAGCAACTTTTCGATACCTAATACAATCAATGGTCCTAAGCCATGCAGATTATTGCAACGAAATCTATGCGGGCTGCAAAGAACAACTCATAAAAAAAACCTCCAGACCACCCAAAATACAGCAGCCAGGCTGATATTCAGCAAAACACACTTTGAAAGTGCCAAACTCCTCCGAGAAAAGTTGTATTGGTTCCCAATCAAAGAACGGATCATCTTCAAAATCTGCACCTTAATCCACAAAATCATGTACAGCGTAGTTCCAGGATACATGACAGACCTTATAGACTTACCAAAAAGAAACAAAGTCAGATCGTCAAGATCCTACCTAAACCTACACTACCCAAATTGCAAAGGACTGAAATAGAAAACAACTTACGCAGCCGGCTTCTCCTACATAAGCGCAAAACTATGGAATGGCCTCCCAAAAGCTGTGAAAACAATCCACGACCACTTGAACTTCAGGAAATCACTAAAAACCAACCTCTTCAAAATGGTCTACCCCAACAACCCCACGTAACCCTCTTCACCTACCAACACAGCATGACTATGATCGAACAGGACAACACGCAATCTTCATCCCTTTCGACCCTCCACTTATACCTCATACGATCACTATACAACTTTGTATTTGTTATCTACCTCATACGATCACTATACAACTTTGTATTTGTTATCCACCGACTGGGCAAACGCCTTTGACGGTACTATGTAAGCCACATTGAGCCTGCAAATAGGTGGGAAAATGTGGGGTACAAATGCAACAAATAAATAAATCAAGAAATCTTGAAAAAGAACGAGCCACAGAAAACATAGGGGAAATCCACCAAACCTAGAACACAATTTAAAAAATAATCAAGCTTGATTAGACCACATTTGAGGAGAGATCCAATTCAAATTACCAAGGGAGCTGGTTCTAACAAAGAAACCTTTACAAGAAATAGCAGATTGTCAACCGTTAACTAAATTAAGTGACTTAGGAGGTCAAAGGAGTTGACAGGGAAATCCTTCTACCTTCTAAAAAAAATTGCAGTTGAGCAGGTTCATAAAACACATATACATGCTGATCAAGAACAATTATGCATGTACTGGAAATCTCAATTGGAACCTAGATCCTAAAGAAATAACGTGTGATTTAAGTGCCAGGAACTTCTACCTACACTGTTGAGTCCATTTCGAAATATCTGGGAAAACAGACGCTTTTCCCACCAAGAAGAGTAGGGTTCGAGATCCTGAAGAAGAGACGTAGCATGACTCTCTTTTTATCTTGTTGAAATAGAAATGTCACCAATAAAGTTGATCTTGCCACCACTTCCTCAGTAGAACTCTCCAGTATTGTGTGATCGTCAAACTATCAGAGGAAACGTCCACAACCGAGCTTCAACGTTGTCTAGGTATAGGAAGATGATAAATCTTATGCACAGGTGGAAAACCACTCTCAGAATAATTTAATTTTTCCTTCAAGAATCTGTTAAACTAAATCTTTTGGAGATGTGGTTAGAAGTTTAGGAAAGTTTAATATACATACATTGAAATGTCTAACATAATTATCAATGTTGTCCAACCTACGATGAACCAGCAGCTTGTCCTGAGCCAAACTTAATTGTAAGGCTTGAGATTGCTGAACCTCAGTTTCCAAAGCATTAATCTTCACAAAATGAGTTTTCAGAGCTTCTTCACCTTTGCCAACTCTTTCTGTATATTGGTTAAGTAAGGAAAATGTCTGAACGCAAACCTTGTAGACAGAGCCATCCAAATGGTCTCCAGGGTCACTTCTGCCAGCTTTTCCAAGGGAAGAACAGTGGCATCAGGAGGGGGAACCCTTCCTGAGATCACTCCCTTGTTGCTCCTCGTCACCAGATCTTGGCTTCAGTGTTCCATCCACTGGATCCTACTGCGAAGAGCCTTGTAGCTGCTGCATTTTCTTGGGTCCCCAACTGATGCTGTCAGCAGCAAGGAAGAGGAAAGGGAATGGGACTTGATATACCACCTTTCTATGGTTTTTGCAACGACATTCAAAGCGGTTTACATATTATATACAGGTACTCCGTCCACTGGGTAAATCTCTCTTATCTGCACTCTTCTCCTCCACTGCTAACTCCGGACTCCGTTCCTTTTATCTTGCTGCACCATATGCCTAGAATAGACTTCTGAGCCAGTATATCAAGCTTCATCTGTGGTTCCCAATGTGGAACCTTTCACCACTTTGGCTACGTGGTGCAAGGTTCCACGTTAGGAGTCACCGACCAAGAAAGGGATCTCGGCGTCGTTGTTGGTGATAACGTTGAAACCATCTGCTCAGTGTACTGCGGCAGCTAAGAAAGCAAATAGAATGTTAAGTATTATTAGGAATGGAAAACAAGAGTGAGGATGTTATAATGCCTTTGTATCACTCCATGGTGCGATCACACCTCAAATATTGTGTTCAATTCTGGTCACCGCATTTCAAAAAAGCTATAGTGGAATTAGAAAAGGTGCAGAGAAGGACGACGAAAATAATAAAGGACGACTTCCCTATGAGCAAAGGCTGAAGCGTCTAGGGCTCTTCAGCTTGGAGAAAAGACGGCTGAGGGGAGATATGATAGAGGTTTATAAAATAATGAGTGGAGTGGAACAGGTAGATGTGAAGCGACTGTTTATGCTTTCCAAAAATACTAGGACTAGGGGGCATTCGATGAAGCTAAAATGTGGTAAGTGTAAAATGAATCCGAGAAAATCTTTCTTCACTCAACATGTAATTAAACTCCTGGAATTCGTTGCCAGAGAACGTGGTAAAGGCGGTTAGCTTAGTGGGGTTTAAAAAAGGTCTGGATGGCTTCCTAAAGGAAAAGTCCATAGACCATTATTAAATTGACTTGGGGAAAATCCACTGCTTATTTCTAGAATAAACAGCATAAAATGTATTGAACTTTTTCGGGATCTTGCCAGGTATTTGTGATCTGAATTGGCCACTGTTGGAAACAGGATGCTGGTCTTGATGGACCTTTGGTCTGACCCAGTGTGGCAATACGTATGTACTTATCTCTGGCCGTCTTCAAATCTAGGCTAAAAGCCCATCTTTTTGATGCTGCTTTAAACTCCTAATCCTTACTCACTTTTTCAGTACCAATGTTTTTTCATTCCCGCCTTAGTAATGCCCTTATCCCTTATTTGTCCTGTTCGTCTGTCCAAAGTAGATTATAGGCTCTGCCAAGCAGGGACTGTCTCTTCATATCCCGTGTACAGTGCTGCGTACGTCTAGTAGTGCTATAGAAATGATAAGAAGTAGTAGTAGTACCTGGGGCAATGGAGGGTTAAGTGACTTGCCCAGAGTCACAAAGGAGCTGCAGTGGAATCCACTAGGCTGCTCCTCCACCCCAAAGATGCTGAGTCGTTCGGCAGTTGAGGAGGCGCCGGACCTTGTGGGCTGTGTGATACTTCTCTACTGAGGCCCAAGCACTCGCTAGCGCTGTGACCTGCCGGTACACCCTGAAAGGTCGATAGGAGACCCTTGATGACTGCTTGCCGTGAAGCTGGGATCGAAGGCTGTTGGGCAGCTACAGGGATCTTCCCCTTCTGCTTAGCCATCACTAAGTTAAGAAAACGGCACAACACTTGCCAAGAAACGATCCATGCAGGAGCAGGAATCGCAAGTGTCTTACTGTGTCACCATCTTGAATCTCTCCTCCGATAACTGGTTATCTTGCGCTGAATATTTGCAGTCAGGTGCCAAAACACCATTTAACCAGTCAGCGGCCGTTTCTGGCTGGTTAAGTGGTTCTGAATATCAGGGAGTAAGTTTCTAAACTGAGTAGAGTCAAGTTACATGAAAGCGTCTTGAAAGTGAAAAGTTTTCAGACTAGTCTTATCAATAGAAATCAAACAAAATAAAACATGGAAAAGAAAATAAGATGATACCTTTTTTATTGGACATAACTTAATACATTTCTTGATTAGCTTTCGAAGGTTGCCCTTCTTTGTCAGATCGGAAATAAGCAAATGTGCTAGCTGACAGTGTATATAAGTGAAAACATTCAAGCATTACTATGACAGTCTGACAGGGTGGGAGGATGGGGGTGGGTAGGGGGTATGCATGGGGACATCAAAGCATATCATTGATATTCTAACAGGATGGGTGTGGATAGGTGAGGGGTGGGGTGATCAACAGAGACATACAGCTTTATGGTTTATAATGGGCTAGGAACCCCAGATCCTTGTTAAGTCCTTTCTGTTGGGTGTTAAAATATTCAATCATTCTGACTTCAAAGGTCTTGAATCTCAGAAGAGAGGTCTCTAGTCGTAATTGGGCTGGAAAAGTGTTGCACGGACTGGACCAGCAACACTAAAGATTTTATTTTGAACATAGTCGTATTTGATGTTTCTAAATGTGGGAACCATAAGTAAGAAAGTTCAGACCACTCAAAACACGGCAGCCAGGCTCATATTTGGAAAAACGCAATTTGAAAGTGCCAAGCCCCTCCGTGAAAAATTGCACTGGCTCCCAATCAAAGAACGTATTGCTTTCAAAATCTGCACCCTGGTTCATAAGATTATCTACGGCGAGGCCCCGGGATTTATGACAGAGCTCATCGACCTACCAATCAGAAATACAACCGGATCAACAAGAACATATCTAAACCTCCACTACCCAAGCTGCAAAGGGCTCAAATACGAATGGATCCTCAGAAGCTTAGCTGAGATTGGGTGGCAGAGCCGGTGGTTGGGAGGCGGGGATAGTGCTGGGCAGACTTATACGGTCTGTGCCCTGAAAATGACAGATACAAATTAAGGTAAGGTATGCACATATGAGTTTATCTTGTTGGGCAGACTGGATGGACCGTGCAGGTCTTTTTCTGCCGTCATATACTATGTATGTTAACTTATGCATCCAGCTTTTCCTACATAAGCACACAACTATGGAACGCATTACCAAAAGCTGTGAAAACAACGTATAACCACCTAAACTTCCGGAAATCACTAAAAACTTACCTGTTCAAAAAGGCATACCCTACCGACCCTACTTAAATACCTGAAGCCCGCAACACCACGAAACCAAAGAACGTAATGGACATAACTTACCTCTTCCTCTATACGATTCCCTAATATGTTTGTTTGTTCCACATGAACCCTATTCTACCATAACATCACTGTGTAACTGTTTATACCGGAATTGGCGAACGCTTTTATGGTACTATTATAAGTCACATTGAGCCTGCAAATAGGTGGGAAAATGTGGGATACAAATGTAACAAATAAATAAAAAAATACATTGTTGGCATGATCTAAGTCCCCAGTTGGGGGGAATAGGGGATCAGCAAGTGGGAGAGGAAAAGCAGTGACTCAACTGTTGAACCTTGTAGACAAGTAACAGTATTTATATATGTGTCAATTCCCCCCCCTCCAATATCCTTTCTAAAACTGGGTTCTACATGTATGTGTGAGTCAGGGAGAGGGCCGGAGAGAAGAGCCCGACTCCAACCAGAATGTAATTTGAGAGCCACTTTGAACTGAAACTTGTTATTTGGAAAACAGTCAGCCTTATTTTCGAAAGTGATGGGCGCCCATATTTCGACCCAAATTGGGAGATGGGCGCCCATCTCGCAAAGGCGCCCAAATCGGTATAATTGAAAGCCGATTTTGGGCGTCTTCGACTGCAATCTGTCGCGGAAACGGGCAAAGTTGACGGGGGCATGTCGGAGGCGTGGTGAAGGCGGGACTGGGGCGTGTTTATCGGCCGAGGAGAGATGGGCGCCCTCGGCCGATAATCGAAAAAAGAAAGGCGTTTTTAGCACGAATTTAGGTCACTTTTTTTGGACCCTTTTTTTTTCACGAACAAGTCCCAAACAAGTGCCCTAAATAACCAGTTGACCACCGGAGGGAATCGGGGATGACCATCCCTGACTCCCCCAGTGGTCACTAACCCCCTCCCACCAAAAAAAAAGAACTAAAAACTTTTTTGCCAGCCTGTATGCCAGCCTGAAATGTCATACCCAGCTCCATCACAGCAGTATGCACGTCCCTGGAGCAGTTGTTAGTGGGTGCAGTGGACTTCAGCCAGGTGGACCCAGGCCCATCCCCCCTACCTGTTACATTTGTGGTGGTAAATGGGAGTGCTCCAAACCGCCCCCAAATCCCACTGTACCCACATTTAGGTGCCCCCCTTCAGCCATAAGGGCTATGGTAAGAGTTGTGGGCAGTGGGTTTTGGGGGGGGGGGGGATTTGAGGGGCTCAGCACCCAAAGGAAGGGAGCTATGGACTTGGGAGGTATTTTACTTTTTTTTTTAATTGTTACAAGTGCCCCCTAGGGTGCCCGGTTGGTGTCCTGGCATGTGAGGGGGACCAGTGCACTACGAATCCTGGCCCCTCCCACGACTCAATGCCTTGGATTTGTTCATTTTTGAGCTGGGCGCCTTCGGTTTCCGTTATCTCTGAAAAACGAAACCGCCCAGCTCAAACCCGCACAAATCCGATGCATTTGCCCGGCACAAACCGTATTATCGAAAAAAAAGACGGGCGCCCATCTTTTTCGAAAATACGGTCTATCCCGCCCCTTCACGTACCCATTCTTGGACATAGACGCCCATGGAGATGGGCGTTCGCGTTTGATTACGCCCCTCCTTGGGATACAAGAATGCATTAAATAAACAAATGGCAGATTATATAGGAAGAGCAGTTGCAGTAGCAGGGCTTTGCGCCGGGTTCTTGAAGCCTGGATAGGCTGCTGTCGGAGACAGGATGCTGGGCTTGGTGGACCCTTGGTCTTTTCCCAGTATGGCGGTGCTTATGTGCTTAGATGTGCTTATGGCTCCAGCGTCTGTGCTTGCTTGGGTTTTACTGACTGCCGTTTAGCTTGCAGGCACTGGCTTCCCTTGTTCTTATTGCAAAGCAGGAAAGGAGTCAGGCAAAAGTGAAGGGCAACCACAGAATTATTGCCAAAGAGCAATCAATGAAGCTAAAAAGAAAGCAGCGTGATATTTTGAGGACTGGAGGCAGTGTTTTGTTTCCAGAGTCTTGTGGTCTCCTTGGGTAGCCACATTGAAACTGTGCTTTTTGCAAGAAACACACACATCCCTCAGTAAGGGAAAAGGTTAGCAGAGAGACTGCTTTCTAAAGCAGATCTAGAATATTTTCAGACAAAAATCCTGACAAATATTTCATTTACAGTATAATACTTTGGTTTCGGTTTTCGTTGATTTTTTCCGCGAAAAATTTGTCTCGGATTTCGTCGGTGTGCCCACGTGACCTCGCTACTAATTTTGCGAAAACGCGTTCTCCTGCTCAGTGTGGCATTGTTTCTCGCGTCTAGCCAAACAATTCCATTGCTTTCCAGTGTTTTTGTGCTTTTTCTATTCATATGGAAATAATTGCCTCGGTTTTCGTCGGTTTCGGATTTCGCCGATTGTTTTCGGATGGATTAAGTACATAAGTACATAAGTACATAAGTAGTGCCATACTGGGAAAGACCAAAGGTCCATCTAGCCCAGCATCCTGTCACCGACAGTGGCCAATCCAGGTCAAGGGCACCTGGCACGCTCCCCAAACGTAAAAACATTCCAGACAAGTTATACCTAAAAATGCGGAATTTTTCCAAGTCCATTTAATAGCGGTCTATGGACTTGTCCTTTAGGAATCTATCTAACCCCTTTTTAAACTCCGTCAAGCTAACCGCCCGTACCACGTTCTCCGGCAACGAATTCCAGAGTCTAATTACACGTTGGGTGAAGAAAAATTTTCTCCGATTCGTTTTAATTTACCACACTGTAGCTTCAACTCATGCCCTCTAGTCCTAGTATTTTTGGATAGCGTGAACAGTCGCTTCACATCCACCCGATCCATTCCACTCATTATTTTATACACTTCTATCATATCTCCCCTCAGCCGTCTCTTCTCCAAGCTGAAAAGCCCTAGCCTTCTCAGCCTCTCTTCATAGGAAAGTCGTCCCATCCCCACTATCATTTTCGTCGCCCTTCGCTGTACCTTTTCCAATTCTACTATATCTTTTTTGAGATACGGAGACCAGTACTGAACACAATACTCCAGGTGCGGTCGCACCATGGAGCGATACAACGGCATTATAACATCCGCACACCTGGACTCCATACCCTTCCTAATAACACCCAACATTCTATTCGCTTTCCTAGCCGCAGCAGCACACTGAGCAGAAGGTTTCAGCGTATCATCGACGACGACACCCAGATCCCTTTCTTGATCCGTAACTCCTAACGCGGAATCTTGCAAGACGTAGCTATAATTCGGGTTCCTCTTACCCACATGCATCACTTTGCACTTGTCAACATTGAACTTCATCTGCCACTTGCACGCCCATTCTCCCAGTCTCGCAAGGTCCTCCTGTAATCGTTCACATTCCTCCTGCGACTTGACGACCCTGAATAATTTTGTGTCATCGGCGAATTTAATTACCTCACTAGTTATTCCCATCTCTAGGTCATTTATAAATACATTAAAAAGCAACGGACCCAGCACAGACCCCTGCGGGACCCCACTAACTACCCTCCTCCACTGAGAATACTGGCCACGCAATCCTACTCTCTGCTTCCTATCTTTCAACCAGTTCTTAATCCATAATAATACCCTACCTCCGATTCCATGACTCTGCAATTTCTTCAGGAGTCTTTCGTGCGGCACTTTGTCAAACGCCTTCTGAAAATTCGTCGACAAAAACTGAGGTATCACTGTACTACAAAGTAAATGAAATATTTACTGGGAAAGTGGGCATTGCCGATACCTTCTCCTCTTCTTGCCAAGGATACCAGTTGGATGCAGTTTCCCTTTATCTCCACGTCCCACTGGTGGTCTGGGGAGTCCCACAGACTCATCAGCAGTTCCTTTTCTTTCTTTTTCCAGTGCATCAGTTAAATAAAGACAAGTCAGGGTAAGGATAGTCCTCTGAATATAGTGTGGCTGAATGCTTCTTATCCTCTTGGATGCAGGGGAGTAGTCAGACTTCGGTGGGAGGGGGGTCCAGAGCCCGAGGTAAGGGGGCACATTTTAGCCCAGCCCCCCCGCTGCTGCTGCCACCACCACCAACTTTGACCACCCCCCGCCGACAACCCTCCCCCGCCACCGCCGTCGCCTACCTTTGCTGGCAGGGGACCCCAACCCCCGGCAGCCGAGGTCCTCTCCTTCCGGCGCAAGGCTTCGTTCTGTTTCTGTGAGTCTGACGTCAGACTCACAGAAACAGAACAAAGCCTTGCACCGGAAGAAGAGGACCTCGGCTGGCGGAGGTTGGGGTTCGTGCAGGACGTCAGACTCACAGAAACAGAACAAAGCCTTGCGCCGGAAGAAGAGGACCTCGGTCTGCGGGGTTTGCGGTCCCCCGCCAGCAAAAGTAGCCGACGGTGACAGCAGCGGCGGGGGAGGGTTGGCGGCGGGAGGGGGGTCGAGAGGGTCATCGGCAGGGGGGGTCCAGGGCCAAATCTATGGGGGCCCCAGGCCCCTGTGGCCCCATGTAGCTACGCCACTGCTTGGATGCATCCTCTTTGTGGAGTTCTGCTGTGGCTGATCATTTCTTATGCGATAGGTGGTTTATATAACTTGATGAGCAATTTTCTGGAAAATGACTTAAAATAAACAGTGAATGTATCATATTGGAAGTAATATTGATTTGATTCTAGGCAGATATAATTAAGCCTTGTAGAACGTGGGGGCAGGAAACACAGTTAATGGTAGGAAATGTAAATAGCCAATGAGATGTTGATTTCTTTGCTGTGTTGCAGTTGGGCCTCAGTACATTGCAGCCTTTGCTTTAGGGGCCTTGACACGACAGGCAAAGATTTCAGATTGGGTATTCATAACCCTTAGCACAAAACACATTATTTACATTTTTGTTGATTTCCCAACTGCTGCAGGCACAGAAGAGGAAAATGAGTGATGTTTTTATAGGTACCTCCTCCTCCCCCCCCCCCCCCCCGTCCACCCCCTTATCGAGCGTTGGGTGCAGCCGAAACTGGTTCTGTGTAACCCAGGTTTCTGAGCCGACGATATGGCCCTGTCAGTGGACGGTGACAGATGTGTTACCAGGGTTATAGTAAGAATTAGAAAATGAAAAGAAAAATTTTACGGGAGATTGAGAACTTAACGACCCCTAAAATTAGTCACTCTGTGGAAAGGTGTCCTTTTTTTTTCCACAAAGAAATTATTACTTTCAGATCACAATTTAATTCTGACTTGAAAAATGTAAGTAGCATGGGTTTGCTGTTCAAATGCAGTGTTTCTTAAAGGGGTTCCTTGTATTAAAGCTTAGCATGGATCCAACTTCTCCTTCTTAGGCAGCCAACTCTGGAATGCCCTCCCCAGACCCATCCGATCAATCAGGGACTACCTACCCTTCCGGAAATCACTAAAAACCCATCTGTTCAAGCAAGCTTACCGAAATGACCCAAACTAATCTTATGAACCCATCTACCCAACACATATCCAAAAGATAAAGACCCAGACTACATCTCCCACCAAATTTCCCTATGCTTATCCTGTGTCCCATCCCCCTCCCACCTCCTCTACCCCTCCTCCAATGCTCACCTACCCTTGCTCATACCTCTCCTACCCAAATGACCCAAACTAATCCAATGAACCCATCTACCCAACACATATCCAAAAGATAAAGACCCAGACTACATCTCCCACCAAATTTCCCTATGCTTTTCCCATATCCCATCCCCCCTCCCGCCTCCTCTACCCCTCCTCCAATGCTCACCTACCCTTGCTCATACCTCTCCTACCCAAATGACCCAAACTAATCCAATGAACCCATCTACCCAACACATATCCAAAAGATAAAGACCCAGACTACATCTCCCACCAAATTTCCCTATGCTTTTCCCATATCCCATCCCCCCTCCCGCCTCCTCTACCCCTCCTCCAATGCTCACCTACCCTTGCTCATACCTCTCCTACCCAAATGACCCAAAATAATCCTATGAACCCATCTACCCAACCCATATCCAAAAGATAAAGACCCAGACTACATCTCCCACCAAATTTCCCTATGCTTATCCCGTGTCCCATCCCACTCCCGCCTCCTCTACCCCTCCTCCAATGCTCACCTACCCTTGCTCATACCTCTCCTACTCCCTTCACCCTTGCCCATCTTTACCTACCTATCTCTTTTATTATTCAACTATAATTAACTTATATTTTCTTTATCAATACTCTGTAATCCTTATTATTATGTAAGCCGCATTGAACCTGCGTTGAGTGGGAAAGAGCGGGGTATAAATGTAATAATAAATAAATAGCATGTGCTAACAGACAACGTGAGCTAAATGCGACACTTCCTATTTTGTACATAACTATGAATCGCATGGCACTTATTCAGCTAATCTCCGTTAGGGTGTGCTAAGCTTTAGTCTTCTGTGTTAGGTTGTAAGGAGTCAGATAGCTCCCGATCGCACCCTCCTGTCAGCTCATCTTTGGTGAACATAAGGTTCTTGAATTTCGCTCACAGACTGGGCTGCTCCTTGGCTCTCTCTTCCAGGACAGGCAGATGGGTTCCTCGCTATATCATTTTGCCACCTAAACAGCACAGAGCTACGTGGATGCAGTGGGATCAGTCCAAGCTCGGGTTCTTGGGACACGGCTCCTGAGCGGTAGTCCGGTGGTATTAGGAAGCGAAGAGGGACGCAGTCCACAATTGTTGGCTCGCTTTCAATCCAATCCAGAGGAGCTGTATTAGGGCAAATAGTTCCCTAGGGTTTGATATTCAGCTGGCGGCCCTTATGCCCAGAAGATCAGTGCTGGGCCATGACTTTTATGTGGTCCTGTTTATATGGTGATCTTGGCCGGTTAAGTGCTGGTTCTGCCCCCAAATAGCTGGTTTTGCCATAAGTGCTAACTGGAAATTTTCAGCAGTTCTGTTGCTACTATTTGAAATTCTACATAGAATGTTGCTATTCCACTAGCAACATTCCATGTAGAAGCCTGCCCTTGCAGATCAGCAACGTGGCCGCGCAGGCTTCTGTTTCTGTGAGTCTGACGTGACGTCAGACTCACAGAAACAGAAGCCTGCCCTTGCAGATCAGTGACGCGGCCGCGCAGGCTTCTGTTTCTGTAAGTCTGACATGCTGCATGTATTTGCAGGACGTCAGACTCACAGAAACAGAAGCCTGCGCAGCCACATTGCTGATCTGAAAGGGAGGAGTAGCCTAGTGGTTAGTGCAGTGGGTTCTGCTTCCGGGGAACTGGGTTCGATTCCCACTGCAGCTGTTTGTGACTCTAGGCAAGTCACTTAACCCTCCATTGCCCCTGGTACAAAATAAGTACCTGAATATATGTAAATAGCTTTGAATGTAGTTGCAAAAACCTCAGAAAAGCGGTATGTCAAGTCCCAGTTCCCTTTCCCTATTTGAGATTCTACATGGAATGTTGCTATTCCACTAGCAACATTCCATATAGAAGCCTGCCCTTGCAGATCAGCAACGTGGCCGCGCAGGCTTCTGTTTCTGTGAGTCTGACGTGACGTCAGACTCACAGAAACAGAAGCCTGCCCTTGTAGATCAGCAATGCGGCCACACAGGCTTCTGTTTCTGTGAGAAACAGAAGCCTGCCCTTGCAGATCAGTGACGCGGCCGCGCAGGCTTCTGTTTCTGTAAGTCTGACATGCTGCATGTATTTGCAGGACGTCAGACTCACAGAAACAGAAGCCTGCGCAGCCACATTGCTGATCTGAAAGGGAGGAGTAGCCTAGTGGTTAGTGCAGTGGGTTCTGCTTCCGGGGAACTGGGTTCGATTCCCACTGCAGCTGTTTGTGACTCTAGGCAAGTCACTTAACCCTCCATTGCCCCTGGTACAAAATAAGTACCTGAATATATGTAAATAGCTTTGAATGTAGTTGCAAAAACCTCAGAAAAGCGGTATGTCAAGTCCCAGTTCCCTTTCCCTATTTGAGATTCTACATGGAATGTTGCTATTCCACTAGCAACATTATATGTAGAAGCCTGCCCTTGCAGATCAGCAACGCGGCCGCGCAGGCTTCTGTTTCTGTGAGTCAGACTGCAAGAGCAGGCGTCTACATGGAATGCTGCTAGTGGAGGAGCAGCCTAGTGGTCAGTGCAGCGGACTCTGATTTGGGGGGAACAGGGTTCGATTCCCACTGCAGCTCCTTGTGACTCTGGGCAAGTCACTTAACCCTCCCTTGCCCCAGGTACAAATAAGTACCTGTATATACTATGTGAAACACTTTGAATGTAGTTACAAAAACCACAGAAATTTGGTATATCAAGTCCCATTTCCATTTCCCCTTTCTGCAAAATCAGACATTTATATGTATCAGTAAACATTCCTTGTAACGGGTGTATGTCAATTTCTCTGTTTCAATACAAGTGTATTCTTGTCTTCCATTCTTCCTCCTCTTCTCTCTGCCTCCATCCCACCCCATTCTTCATTCATACAGATGTTTCTCACTGTTGACTTCTTGCAGTGCCCCGAAGAGCATTGGAAGGACTCAGCCACTGCTATCCTGCCCATGAAAGAGGTAGCTGTAGCAGCGAAGAAGGAAAACCTGGGATAAATTTTCCACTCTCTGAGGTAAGGCAGCTAAACACCCTCAGCACTTTGTTTATTCCATGCCAGTTTAGTAAAGTACTTAACTTTTTTCTAGGCCCTGTGACAGGGGCGTAGCCAGACAACAGATTCTGGGTGGGCCTAGGCAAGAAGTGGGTGGGCACCAAGTGTTCACGACCACCACCACCAAAAAAATATCTCAGCTGGCAAGAAAACGCTTCTTTCCACCTTGGCTTACCATGAAAGGGAAGTCTTCAGCTGATAGAGCTTGGGATCTCCACCAGCTACCAGTAAACGTATGCTACTGTTGGGTGGGCCTGAACCAGTGGTGTGCTGGGCAGACTTATACGGTCTGTGCCAGAGCCGGTGGTGGGAGGTGGGGCTGGTGGTTGGGAGGCGGGTATAGTGCTGGGCAGACTTATACGGTCTGTGCCAGAGCTGGTGGTGGGAGGCGGGGCTGGTGGTTGGGAGGCGGGGATAGTGCTGGGCAGACTTATACGGTCTGTGCCAGAGCTGGTGGTGGGAGGCGGGGCTGGTGGTTGGGAGGAGGGGATAGTGCTGGACAGACTTATACGGTCTGTGCCCTGAAAAAGACAGGTACAAATCAAGGTAAGGTATACACAAAAAATGGCACATGTGAGTTTATCTTGTTGGGCAGACTGGATGGACCGTGCAGGTCTTTTTCTGCTGTCATCTACTATGTTACTATGTAGAAGCAGGGCAGGAAGGGAGTAGGGAGAAGATGCTGGACATCAAGTACGGTTAAGGAAGGTGAGATAACATGCTGACCAACTGGGGTTATGGAGGTTAGAGGGGCATGGGAAATGCTGGCGGGGGTGGGGGGGGGTGGAGGGGGGAGAGTTGAAGGGAGGTGCTGGCAATAAACTAGGGATAGGAGCCTTGATATGCCTCTGGGTGAAGGCATTGTTAAAGGTTTGCCTGGAGCATCCGATATCCTTGGGCCAACCCTGGTCTGACTAACTTTCTGTGTCGAAATCCCTCCTACTCTGCTTACATTTTGTCCAGCCAACAAAGTTTATCCAGTTATGTAGAGGCGAAATTTGAGGCATTCTGGGAGTATGGTTAGAATTTAACATAAGAATAGTCATATTGGAGCAGACCAATGGTCCATCTAGCTCAGTATCCTTCTCCCAACAGTGGCCAAGTTCAGGTCACAAGTACCTGGCGGAATCCCAAATTTAGCTGAAGTTATTTGGAAGCTTCACCAAATAAAGCAATAATCCAAGGAAAGGGCAGACATTTTCAAGAGTAATTTTTTCATAGATATTATTAAAGAAAGAGGAAAACAATCCTCAATTATCATAAAAAAAAAACCTCCAAAAACAAACCTAAATGAAAACATAATAACAAATGACCCTGGTAGATGTCTGGTTTTCCCTTGTATTATTTTTTTTGTATGGTGCAGCTTTGGTTTCATGTGGTGGAAAATGTTTCCATTTACGATCTGGAAGTTCCCTTCAAGAAGCCAGAGAATGGTGACACATGTACCAGGTTGAGTACTATCTAGTTCTTTTTATGATGATATGTGGAAATTATTTTGAAGGTATTATTTTGGTGTTTAATGTGGGAGGTTGTTTTTTTTGTCCTGAAGTCGGCCTCGTCTGCATCTTCAGTACTTCCAGGGGGGAGTCGAGCTCTTGACGTGTTCACATTGGGAAGCTTCTGCTCAATTGCTACAGTTCGCTTCTTCTTCTGGAGCACTCAATTCTTCAGTGTTATCTATTTCTTCTTGCAGTTAAGGACCTTAGGGCTCTATTTGTTTCCGGAGCTTGTTCCCTTCTCTTCTTTACTATTTTCTCCTGCCCTAATCGGGACTTTGCTATGCTGCATCCCATTCACCCTGAACTGTCCTGGTATTGATTTATTTATATATTGCATTTGTATCCCACATTCCCCCACCTATTTGCAGGCTCAATGTGGCTTACATAGATTTGTTAACATTGTTATATAAGGAAATCAGATACAGTTATTAATGTGTAGCGATTAAGGAGGGGAAGAGGGAAGAAGGAGGAGAGCTGTTAGGGTAGTTGTATATGGTGGGCGTTCATAATTGAGTGGGTTGGTGAGGTGGCTTAGTGAGGTTATAGGTTCTCATTGTAGGCCTTGTTGAAGAAGAATGTTTTCAGAGATTTTCGGAAGATAGTTGTTTCTTTGATTGCTTTCAAGTGCATTCCATAACTGCGTGCTCTGGTACGAGAAGGTAGCGGTGTGCATCAGCTTGTATTTGAGTCCTTTGCAGCTGGGGTAGTGCAGGTTGAGAAATTTGCGTGATGATCTTGTGGCGTTTCTGGGAGATAAGTCTACAAGGTTCAGCATGTAGATTGGGGCGTCTGCATGAATGATTTTGTGTACAATCGTGCAGATCTTGAACGCAATACGTTCCTTAAGTGGAAGCCAGTGAAGTTTCTCTCTTGGGGGCTTTGCACTTTCATATTTAGTTTTTCCAAATATGAGTCTGGCGGCTGTATTCTGGGCCGTTTGGAGTTTTTTGATTGTCTGTTTTTTGCACCCAGCGTATAGTGCATTGCAGTAGTCCAGATGACTTATTACCACTGACTGTACTAGGGTACGGAAGATGTATCTCGGGAAGAAAGGTTTTACTCTTTTAAGTTTCCACATGGTGTAGAACATCTTTTTCGTCGTGTTTATCACGTGGGTATCAAGCGTGAGGTTTCGATCAATGGTGATTCCAAGAATTTTCAAGTTTTGTGAGACCGGAAGGGAACAGTATGGTGTGATTATGGTGCTGAAGTTTTTTGTGTTATGTTGTGAGGTGAGTACAAGACGTGTTTTTTCAGCGTTAAGTTTTAGTTGGAATGCATCTGCCCAAGTGTGCATTATTTGGAGACTTTGGTTGATCTCGTTGGTGATTTCATTTAGATCCTGTTTGAATGGGATGTAAATTTTGAAGTCATCTGCATAAATGTAGGGGTTGAGGTTTTGATTGGCTAGTAGTTTGGCTAGAGGTATCATCATTAGGTTGAATAATGTTGGTGAGAGAAGGGATCCCTGGGGGACACCACACTCAGGTATCCATGGTGGTGATCTGTCCATGTTCGTTGTTACTTGGTATGATCTTGTGGTCAGGAATCCTTTGAACCATTTGAGGACAGTGCTTCCTACTCCGAAGTATTCTAGTATGTGTATTAGTATTTCATGATTAACCATGTCAAAGGCACTGGACATGTCGAATTGCAGGAGGAGGATGTTGTTACCGGTCGCAATTGCCTGTTTGAATGAGTTCATTGCGGACGCTAGTACAGTTTCGGTGCTATGATTCGTCCGAAATCCTGATTGGGATTCGTGGAGAATTGAGTGTTTATTTAGGTATTCAGTAAGTTGTTTCGTCACTATACCTTCCATGAGTTTGGTCATTAGTGGAATCGATGCTACTGGGCGATAGTTGGTTAGGTCCATTGTGCTTTTTTTTAGCATCTTTCGGTAACGGAGTGAATAGGATGTTTCCTTTACCCGTGGGAAAGAGTCCATTTTGAAGTCTGTAATTTATATGCTTCGTGAGGTCTGTTTGAATTGTTTGGGTGCGGATCTTATTAGACTGTTAGGGCAGATGTCTAATTTGCATTGCGATTTGGCGTATTTTCCGAGCCAATATGAGATTTCTTTTGATGAGAGCGTGTCAAAGTCTGTCCATGATCTTTTTCTTGATGAAAAAGAATGAAAAATGATGTCTTACCTGATAAGTTTCTTTCCTTTAGTCCTACTAGACCAGTCCAGGAACCCTCTATCTAGTTTTCTTGTTTGTTATTTCTCCTTGGAGGAACTTCCTGCAGCTTTTCATTTTTGGACATGAATGTCTCCCATCTCCTGACTCAATGTAATACCTGCATGTCAGTTGAGTTTAAGCCTCATTACTTCTTTTTGCTCTTAAAATCTCAGTGGCACATTAACTGTAGTCTTTCAGTGTGAACAGTTGGAACTCAAATGAGCATAGTTGCTTGGCTATTTGAAATAGTGAGTATTCCAAGTTGTGTGAAACCTTATGGGGCGGTACTTGAAACTGTTTTTCTCTGTCTCCATGTGCTGGTAGATGGACATAACCCATTTATCTTGGCCTGGTCTGGTAGGACTAAAGGAAAGAAAATTATCAGGTAAGACATAATTTTTCCATGATTGGGTTGATCCAGTCCTGGGTTTACACATTGCATTAAGGGATTTGTAGTCTTGCTTTTCTTAGGGAATGTGATGGGGAAGTTAGAATTACAAGTCCGTGTGTGGAATGGGGTAAACCCAGGAATGGATCAACTCTGTCCGGTAACCCTAAGCACCGCTGACTGAACTTCTTAACTCAAGCACTTCTGTTTCTCTTTCTATCAATTTACAGCTTTTGTGAGCACTAAATTCACTAGAAAAAAATGTTGTGTCATTTTCTATATTAGCAAAATTATACTTTAAGCACGTCTCCTATTTTCCTGTGGAAGGCCAAAGGTAAATTCTGTGACAAAAGTTTAAAATTTCTGCAGCAATTATGTGGCATATTTGCATACATTTATATAATTTTTCATATCACGTATACATTTATTTTGTATGATTATACCAAAAAAAAACCCTGGAAATCTACTTTATTTGTATCTGTATAATTTGATTGGTTCTTTTGGGGTTTCATGGGTGGGGCAATTCAGGTATCCGTGTGAGGAAAGGAGAGAAAAGGAAGACATTTGGGGGGTGGGAAAAGAGGGGTAAGAAGATATAATCTCAGGAATGAGGGAGGGATGGAGAGATTTTGAGATTGAGGGGGTGAGGGAGGTGAAGGAAGAAAGTTCTGTGATTGAGGAGTAGGATGGGAAAGGGGGAGAGAGTTTTCAGATAGGGAGTGGGGAAGAAGGGAGAAGGTAAGAAAGAAGGTTGTGGGACCTGGGAGGAAGGAAAGCAGGGAGAGGATATGGGATCTGAGGGGATTTGGATTTGGGAGAGGAGGTATCCTCTTCCGAGCTGTAGTCTTGCTCTCCCTCATAATTCCCTCTTTCCTGCTCCCCGTCATGATCCATGGTCCTGTTTCTCCCCCCTCCATATCCCTGGTGTTCTTTTGTTTGTCTTTCTCATCCTTTGTCTCTCAATCCCACTTTCATCCCTTTCCCCAGCCGATCCCCATGTACTTACTCTCCTCTCTACCAGGTCTACTAGGTCCCCTCTTGTCTCTTCCTTGGCTGATGCCCACAGGACCTCTGTCACCATTGATCCCTCATAACCTCCTCATTCCAGTCCTTCTGCTAATCTTCACTGACAAGTGGAGGAGAGATTGGTGCCTTGGGCTGCTTCCTCTCCTTCTGCCACCTAGATTTGCAGTGTCATGCTGCTGCGGCTAGGAAAGCGAATAGAATGTTGGGTATTATTAGGAAAGGTATGGAAAACAGGTGTGAGGATGTTATAATGCCGTTGTATCGCTCCATGGTGCGACCGCACCTTGAGTATTGTGTTCAATTCTGGTCGCCGCATCTCAAGAAAGATATAGTAGAATTGGAAAAGGTGCAGCGAAGGGCGACTAAAATGATAGCGGGGATGGGACGACTTCCCTATGAAGAAAGACTAAGGAGGCTACGGCTTTTCAGCATGGAGAAGAGACAGCTGAGGGGAGACATGATAGAAGTATATAAAATAATGAGTGGAGTGGAACAGGTGGATGTGAAGCGTCTGTTCATGCTTTCCAAAAATACTAGGACTAGGGGGCATGCGATTAAACTACAGTGTAGTAAATTTAAAACAAATCGGAGAAATTTTTCTTCACCCAACGTGTAATTAAACTCTGGAATTCGTTGCCGGAGAAAGTGGTGAAGGCGGTTAGCTTAGCAGAGTTTAAAAAGGGGTTAGACGGTTTCCTAAAGGACAAGTCCATAAACCACCACTAAATGGACTTGGGAAAAATCCACAATTCCAGGAATAACATGTATAGAATGTTTGTACATTTGGGAAGCTTGCCAGGTGCCCTTGGCCTGGATTGGCCACTGTCAGGGACAGGATGCTGGGCTCGATGGACCCTTGGTCTTTTCCCAGTGTACTTATGTACTTATGAAAATAATGTCTCAAAGAACCAATCAGGCTCTGACTGAAAGAGGAAAAGGGCATCACATGGGCACTCTCCTCCCCCTCCTCCTTCCAGCCCAAATCAGCATGGGGCAGTGGGGTGCAGAGGGAGCAGTTGTGGTGGAGATATGAACCACGTGGCTATGCTTGGCCAGCCATTGTCTCCTCTATTCCGCTCTCCACACTCTGTTTGATTTGGCTGGTCTCTAGTCTGATGTGATTCCACAGGGATCGGTCAGTTCTGTGGCAAGATACGAAACGGAATGAAGCAGTCCAGCAAATGGCTCTGTTACCGTTGAACTGAATACATGAATGACTTCATGTATAATATCCACCAGGGTCCCTCAGAATGAGCCTCTCTTGATCTACAGAGTGAGGTCTGTTGGATCCTATGTCATAGTTCAGTGAGATGCAGACCCTCCCGCTCTTCCCCCTCCAGTATCACCTTCTCTGTAGGGCAGGTGTTGTCAGTAGCATGGCCCATTGGAGCCGACTCTGTGGGTGCTGTGGGTGCTTGAGCACCCCCAATATTGAGAAAATTCCTTGTATGTGTCCAGGGAGGGGTTATTTTCATTGGGCTAAGCACCCCCAATAATTTTGAAAAGTTGGCTCCTATGGCATGGCCGGTGGAAGAAGTGTTACTCTTTACTGTGTACAAGAAAGCAACTGCAAAGGTGACAAAAAGGAGTTCAAATGATGAGCATATAGTGGTTTGACACTTTGTTATGTTCAAATTCAAGGAGCGACTCAACACGAATTTGTGTTTCAGCTAAAAAGCCTTCATCAGGAGCTTGATCTCAAAATCTCATTTCATATTGAACCGAGGTCGTCAAAAACATGCTCAAACATATACATTAAGGATACTGACAAGTTCAGAAGGTAAAAACAGCGTCTCTCGCAAAGAGACACTGGAGATAAACAATCTTGTATATTATTATTATTAGCATTTGTATAGCGCTACCAGATGCACTCAGCGCTGAACACCTGACACAAAGAGACAGTCCCTGCTCAAAAGAGCTTACAATCTAAGTAATACAGACAGACAAGACAGTTACGGGTGAGGGAAGTAATGGGTGAGAAGGAAGGAAGGGACAAGGGCAGGGCAATTGAGTAGTGGCTAGGAGCTAAAAGCAGCAGTGAAAAGGTGGGTTTTCAGCATAGATTTGAAAACAGGTAGAGATGGAGCTAGACGTATAGGTCCAGGAAGTCTATTCCAGGCATAAGGTGCCGCGAGAGAAAAGGAGCAAAGCCTGGAGTTAGCAGTGGAGGAGAAGGGGGACGACAAGAGATTTGTCCAGTGAGCGGAGTTCACGGGGAGGAATGTAGGGAGAGATGAGAGTGGAGAGGTAATGGGGGGCTGCAGAGTGGATGTATTTAAAGGTCAGTACGAGAAGTTTAAACTGAATGTGGAAGCGGACAGGGAGCCAGTGAAGTGACGAGGAGTGGGCTAGTGTGGGTATAACGATTCTGGCTAGTGTGGGTATAACAAGTCGTGCCGCAGAATCACAGGATCCAACCACGAATCCCACAAAGCACTTGTTGAAGGGCAAAAGGCGTCATTTGGTAAACTGGAGCGAAGGAGGACTGCCGTTCCCTATCTCGTGTGTGTGTGGACGGACGAGAGTAACAACCTGTGGAGAATATTTTCAAGTCGGTTTGGACTCAAGTTCTCAGCTAAGTTGGATTTCCTTGCACTGTATGGCGGGGGACCCGGGGGGGGTGTTATTTATACAGCGGTTGTTCTACACTTAGACATTAGGGAATTGTGACGGAGTTCTAGGTATTAATACAGTGGGGGAAATAAGTATTTGATCCCTTGCTGATTTTGTAAGTTTGCCCACTGACAAAGACATGAGCAGCCCATAATTGAAGGGTAGGTTATTGGTAACAGTGAGAGATAGCACATCACAAATTAAATCCGGAAAATCACATTGTGGAAAGTATATGAATTTATTTGCATTCTGCAGAGGGAAATAAGTATTTGATCCCTCTGGCAAACAAGACCTAATACTTGGTGGCAAAACCCTTGTTGGCAAGCACAGCGGTCAGACGTCTTCTGTAGTTGATGATGAGGTTTGCACACATGTCAGGAGAAATTTTGGTCCACTCCTCTTTGCAGATCATCTCTAAATCATTAAGAGTTCTGGGCTGTCGCTTGGCAACTCGCAGCTTCAGCTCCCTCCATAAGTTTTCAATGGGATTAAGGTCTGGTGACTGGCTAGGCCACTCCATGACCCTAATGTGCTTCTTCCTGAGCCACTCCTTTGTTGCCTTGGCTGTATGTTTTGGGTCATTGTCGTGCTGGAAGACCCAGCCACGACCCATTTTTAAGGCCCTGGCGGAGGGAAGGAGGTTGTCACTCAGAATTGTACGGTACATGGCCCCCTCCATTCTCCCATTGATGCGGTGAAGTAGTCCTGTGCCCTTAGCAGAGAAACACCCCCAAAACATAACATTTCCACCTCCATGCTTGACAGTGGGGACGGTGTTCTTTGGGTCATAGGCAGCATTTCTCTTCCTCCAAACACGGCGAGTTGAGTTCATGCCAAAGAGCTCAATTTTTGTCTCATCTGACCACAGCACCTTCTCCCAATCACTCTCGGCATCATCCAGGTGTTCACTGGCAAACTTCAGACGGGCCGTCACATGTGCCTTCCGGAGCAGGGGGACCTTGCGGGCACTGCAGGATTGCAATCCGTTATGTCGTAATGTGTTACCAATGGTTTTCGTGGTGACAGTGGTCCCAGCTGCCTTGAGATCATTGACAAGTTCCCCCCTTGTAGTTGTAGGCTGATTTCTAACCTTCCTCATGATCAAGGATACCCCACGAGGTGAGATTTTGCGTGGAGCCCCAGATCTTTGTCGATTGACAGTCATTTTGTACTTCTTCCATTTTCTTACTATGGCACTGTCAGGCCTAGTAACCCTCAGAAAGTGAGCCCCTGTGCCGAACAGAGTTAGGCAGCCGGACAGTCCTGATCTTACTTGAAGAGTGGAGCAGCCACTCCTCAGGAGGTCAGGGGTGTGTAGCCACAGATGAGACTTCCAGGGCAGATGGAAAGCAGGAGCTAAATCCAAGACCAGACCAGTCTCAGAACAGGAGACAAGCAAAAACACAGTCCAGGCCCAGGCAAGATTCAGAGCAGTCGACAAACAAAAGCAGAGTCCAGGTCCAGGCAAGTTTCAGGGCAGGCTGCAAACAAAAGCAGAGTCCAGGTCCAGGCCAGTTTCAGGGCAGGCGGCCAACAAAAGCAGAGTCCAGGTCCAGGCAAGTTTCAGGGCAGGCGGCAAACAAAAGCAGAGTCCAGGTCCAGGCAAGTTTCAGGGCAGGCGGCAAACAAAAGCAGAGTCCAGGTCCAGGCAAGTTTCAGGGCAGGCGGCAAACAAAAGCAGAGTCCAGGTCCAGGCAAGTTTCTAAGCAAGAGCAGTCCAGGAAGAATCCAACGCCACAGAATCCACCAAAGCAGAAGCCGAAGCAAAGAGAGTTCTGCCTTGCTGCTCCTAAATAGCCCTCCCCATCAGGAGGACCGGTAACAGCTGAAAGGAGGCGGAGCTACCCACAACCGTGACTCAACAGCCCCGGATTGGCTGGCCAGAAGCAGTGGGTGGAGTCAGCCGCGATCGGCCAATCCGGACGTTGTGGGGAGTGACCTCGTTCCTCTGAGGCTCCGCGCCTGCAAGGGATCCCTTTCTCGGGGAACGCCGGCCCTGTCCACCTGGCCGGCGTCTCCCCGCCGCCACCGAAGCGGACCGGAGGGCCGGAGCAGCCCAGACTGCAGACAGGATTCCAGTGGTGCGATGCAGGGGCTTGGTGCCCGACCACCTCTCCTGGCCAACGCTCCCTGCGACACCCTGACAGCGTGGCATGCCCGACGGAGAAGCGGCACAGGTGAGGGACGCGACAGTACCCCCCCCGAAAGCCCCCCTCCTCCGTCTCGGCCCAGGTCTAGAAGGATAACGAGAGTGAAACTCTCGAACCAAGTCGGGTGCATGGACATTCTTTGCTGGTTCCCAAGAATTATCTTCAGGACCAAAATTTTTCCATGAAATCAAATAAAAAAGTCTTCCCCTTTGGAGCTTGGAATCCAGAATCTCCTGTACCTCAAACTCAGGATCCGGCTCAGAATCAGGAACAGTAATCCGTTTAGGTTCAGGATGCCACTGTGAGGCCCGGAAAGGTTTGAGTAACGAGACGTGGAAAGCATTGTGGATATGCAGGTTACTAGGTAAGTGAAGACGATAGACTACCGTCCCCACTCTAGATTGAACAGCAAATGGACCAATAAATCGGGGAGCAAACTTCAAGGATGGAAGACGAAGCTTCAGATATTTGGTGCTGAGCCAAACCTGTTGCCCAGGCTGGAAAACGGGAGCGGCCCGACGATGGCGATCAGCAAACCGTTTGTACCGGACCGCCGCCCGCTGCAAGTGGTGCTGTACTGTTCCCCAAGTGTCCTGGATAGTGGAGAGAGTAGGCTGAACTAGTGGAGGAGCGTGATCCAAAGGAAGCGGAGGAGGAAGACAAGGATGACGTCCAAAAACAGCAAAAAAGGGTGAAGTCTGGGAGGCAGAGTGCACACTATTATTGTAGGCGAACTCAGCCCAAGGCAAAAGATCAGTCCAATTGTCCTGACGGGCGTTAGTAAAAGCCCGGAGGAAAGCCTTAAGCGTCTGATTAGTCCGTTCAGCCATGCCATTTGTCTGCGGATGATAAGCTGAAGAAAAAAGTGTGGCGACACCAAAAGCGGAGCACAAGGACCTCCAGAATCGAGACGTGAATTGGGAACCTCTATCACTGATGATACGCCGAGGAAATCCATGTAACCGAAAAACATGCTGGACAAAATGAGAGGCCAAAACAGCAGCAGAGGGTAGGGTTCGCATAGGAACAAAATGTGCCATGCGGGAAAAACGATCCACCACCACCCAGATGACAGTGTTACCCTTGGAGGGAGGAAGATCCGTAATAAAGTCCATAGAAATGTCCTGCCACGGATGCTGAGGTATGGGCAAGGGTTGCAGAGGTCCCCAGGCCTTGCCTGGAGGAGACTTGGTGCGAGCACAGGTGGGACAGGTAGAAACAAACTGTAGAATGTCCTGAGCCATATGAGGCCACCAAAAATAACGGGAGATGAGCTGATAAGTCTTTCGGAACCCAAAATGTCCAGAAAAAACAGAAGAATGACCCCATTGTAACACCTTGCGTCTGGAGCGGGAAGGAACCGGGGTCCGCAGAGAAGCAGCAGCCACCACCGACGCAGGAAGACAAGCCGGATTTAGCATAGGAGAAACCTCATCCGGGTCCTCGGGCTCCTCAAAGGCTCGGGAGAGCGCATCAGCTTGGACGTTCTTTTCAGTAGGTCGGAAGATCAAGTGAAAGTCAAAACGGGCAAAAAAAAGAGACCATCTGGCTTGCCGTGGATTGAGACGCTTGCCATTCTGTAGATAAAGAAGATTCTTATGATCAGTGATCACAGTAAAAGGATGAGCGGCCCCCTCAAGAAGATAACGCCATTCCTGAAAGGCAAGCTTCATGGCTAGCAATTCTCTGTCCCCCACCGTATAATTACGCTCCGCTGGGGAAAACTTCTTAGAAAAGAAAAAACAAGGATGCCGTTTACCAGAAGAAGCCACCTGTGATAAGACAGCTCCAGCTCCAAGAGCAGATGCATCCACTTCAACAACAAAAGGCTTAGCAATATCTGGAGTACGGAGTACTGGAGCAGACACAAAAGCAGTCTTCAAAGTAGAGAAAGCCTCCAGAGCTGTGGGGGACCAATTCCGCACATCGGCCCCTTTTCTGGTTAAAGCTGTCAAAGGAGCTGTAATCAAAGAATAATGTGGAATAAACTGTCTGTAGTAATTGGCGAAACCAAGGAACCTCTGCAAGGCCCGAAGTCCTTGAGGCCGGGGCCAATCTTGGATAGCCTGAAGCTTGTCAGGGTCCATCTGAAGGCCATCGGCGGAGATAATATGTCCCAGAAAAGGAATAGTCGACTGATGAAAAGCACATTTCTCCAACTTGGCAAACAGTCGATGAGCCCGAAGGCGTTGCAGCACCGTGCGCACGTGCCCTGGATGATCCTGAGGAGAAGCAGAGAAGATAAGGATATCATCCAAATAGACAATAACGGATGAATACAGTAAATCCCGGAAAATGAAATTAATAAAGTCCTGAAAAACAGCAGGAGCATTACACAAGCCGAAAGGCATGACCCGGTATTCAAAGTGGCCTTCGTGAGTATTAAATGCAGTCTTCCACTCATCCCCCTCACGAATGCGGATCAAATTGTATGCACCTCGGAGATCCAACTTGGTGAAGACAACCGCCCCCTGAAGACGATCAAACAACTCAGGGATTAGAGGAAGGGGATAGCGGTTTTTAATCGTGATAGCATTCAGTCCTCGATAGTCAATACAAGGTCTCAGCGACCCGTCCTTTTTGGATACAAAAAAAAAACCCGCACCAGCCGGGGAGGAGGAGGGTCGAATAAATCCCTTGGTAAGATTTTCATGAATGTATTGCCGCATAGCAGCCGAATCAGTTCTGGACAGAGTATATAATCGTCCCCTAGGAGGCATCTTGCCCGGCAGTAAATCAATAGAACAGTCAAAGGGGCGATGGGGAGGGAGGGAGTCTGCCTCCCGTGCATCAAAAACATCTTGAAAGTCACTATATTCCTCAGGAAGACAAGCTTCATAAGGTCGAAGAATCCCAGGTGAGGCGGCAATGCTTCTAGGAGGAGGTTCCACAGGAGTCAGGCAGACCTCAAAACAACGTTTACTCCATTGACTGATCTCCCCAGTCGGCCAGTTGATGCTGGGTGCGTGCAGACGTAACCAGGGCAACCCTAGGATAACAGGATGGATAGCATGGGGCAAAATAAAAAATTGGATCTCTTCATGATGCAAGAGACCCACTTGCATCTTCAGTGGTGGGGTGAGCTGGGTAACAAGATGAGGCAGAGCTGAGCCATGAATGGACGTTACCTGCAGCGCGGGTCTACAAGGCACTGCAGGTTCACCCAGCTTCTTAAGAAGAGATGCATCAATAAAATTACCTCCCGCTCCAGAGTCCAACAGAGCTAAAGTGTTCACCCTGAAGTCACGCCAAAGGAGAATTATGGGCACAGAAATCAAGTTGTCTGGAAGGAAATTCGAATGACCCAACGCCACCCCTTCCTCAGGGCTTGGGTCTAGGCATTTCCCGGCTTATTGGGACACTCCTTCACAAAGTGACCAGGTTTACCACAATAAAGGCAAAGTCTATGGTTTCGTCTATGGGCCCTCTCAACGGCTGAAAGACGATGTCTGCCAATCACCATAGGTTTCTTCGGACCCCTCTGTGGTTGATCCTGCCGCACCCTGAGGAGACGTGGGCCGTCGCCTAGGAGGAGAAGTTCTTCGAGACGGACGCGAAGTTCCTTGTTCTCGTGCTCGCTCCTGGAATCGAACATCAATCCGGACACAGAGGGAAATAAGTGCATCCAATGTACTAGGAACCTCCCGACCAGCCAACTCATCCTTGATACGCCCGTTCAGGCCTTGCCAAAAGATCGCCGTGAGGGCCTCTTGATTCCACCTCAGCTCTGCAGCTAGAGTGCGAAATTGGATAGCATAGGCCCCGACTGAACTGCTTCCTTGCTGAATACGCAGCAGTTCACTAGCTGCAGAGGAAGGGCGTCCCGGGACGTCAAACACCATGCGAAACCTCCGCAAGAACTCTCCCAGATCAGAAAGAAGAGGGTCTTGTCGTTCCCACAAGGGTGAGGCCCATGCCAGGGCTGACCCCGACAATAGCGAGATGATGTACGTAATCTTGGCTCTGTCTGTAGGGAATGAAGCAGGTTGCATGTCAAAGAGCATTTGGCATTGGTTCAAAAACCCGCGGCAGGCGGCAGGTGTACCGTCAAACCGGGGAGGCTCAGGTAGACGGAAGGAAAGCTGGGGTGGAGTTGCTCGGCTGGCACCAGTAGTCGGACTGCGCTGGGCCGACATCTGTGAGCATACATCTTGAAGGACTCCCGAAAGTCTATTAAGCTGGGCCTGCTGTTGTTGAAGAGCTTGGGCCAGGTCGGTCAAATCAGGTTTATCCGGCGAGCTCATGGCTTCGGCTTACTGTCAGGCCTAGTAACCCTCAGAAAGTGAGCCCCTGTGCCGAACAGAGTTAGGCAGCCGGACAGTCCTGATCTTACTTGAAGAGTGGAGCAGCCACTCCTCAGGAGGTCAGGGGTGTGTAGCCACAGATGAGACTTCCAGGGCAGATGGAAAGCAGGAGCTAAATCCAAGACCAGACCAGTCTCAGAACAGGAGACAAGCAAAAACACAGTCCAGGCCCAGGCAAGATTCAGAGCAGTCGACAAACAAAAGCAGAGTCCAGGTCCAGGCAAGTTTCAGGGCAGGCTGCAAACAAAAGCAGAGTCCAGGTCCAGGCCAGTTTCAGGGCAGGCGGCCAACAAAAGCAGAGTCCAGGTCCAGGCCAGTTTCAGGGCAGGCGGCCAACAAAAGCAGAGTCCAGGTCCAGGCAAGTTTCAGGGCAGGCGGCAAACAAAAGCAGAGTCCAGGTCCAGGCAAGTTTCAGGGCAGGCGGCAAACAAAAGCAGAGTCCAGGTCCAGGCAAGTTTCAGGGCAGGCGGCAAACAAAAGCAGAGTCCAGGTCCAGGCAAGTTTCTAAGCAAGAGCAGTCCAGGAAGAATCCAACGCCACAGAATCCACCAAAGCAGAAGCCGAAGCAAAGAGAGTTCTGCCTTGCTGCTCCTAAATAGCCCTCCCCATCAGGAGGACCGGTAACAGCTGAAAGGAGGCGGAGCTACCCACAACCGTGACTCAACAGCCCCGGATTGGCCGGCCAGAAGCAGTGGGCGGAGTCAGCCGCGATCGGCCAATCCGGACGTTGTGGGGAGTGACCTCGTTCCTCTGAGGCTCCGCGCCTGCAAGGGATCCCTTTCTCGGGGAACGCCGGCCCTGTCCACCTGGCCGGCGTCTCCCCGCCGCCACCGAAGCGGACCGGAGGGCCGGAGCAGCCCAGACTGCAGACAGGATTCCAGCGGTGCGATGCAGGGGCTTGGTGCCCGACCACCTCTCCTGGCCAACGCTCCCTGCGACACCCTGACAGCGTGGCATGCCCGACGGAGAAGCGGCACAGGTGAGGGACGCGACAGGCACCAACAGTTGTCTCCTTCTCGCCCAGCGTCTTACTGATGGTTTTGTAGCCCATTCCAGCCTTGTGCAGGTGTATGATCTTGTCCCTGACATCCTTAGACAGCTCCTTGCTCTTGGCCATTTTGTAGAGGTTAGAGTCTGACTGATTCACTGAGTCTGTGGACAGGTGTCTTTCATACAGGTGACCATTGCCGACAGCTGTCTGTCATGCAGGTAACGAGTTGATTTGGAGCATCTACCTGGTCTGTAGGGGCCAGATCTCTTACTGGTTGGTGGGGGATCAAATACTTATTTCCCTCTGCAGAATGCAAATAAATTCATATACTTTCCACAATGTGATTTTCCGGATTTAATTTGTGATGTGCTATCTCTCACTGTTACCAATAACCTACCCTTCAATTATGGGCTGCTCATGTCTTTGTCAGTGGGCAAACTTACAAAATCAGCAAGGGATCAAATACTTATTTCCCCCACTGTATGTGTGGTCATCTTTCAGTTTGGAGTGTGTGTTGGTGATTGGGGGATTATCAGGTGGAAAAGGGTTTTTCATATTCATCCTGTTTTCTCATCCTTGATGAGTTTTTGTTTTAATTCTTTATTTATAAACTTTTCAATTACATACCCAAAGATACACTTTGTCAAGAAATACGTTAGAATTCCAAGGAAATATAACGTTATCCTTATGGTTAATTCCATAAGAAAAACAAAATTATGCTCATATACTTAGTCCTCAAAATGGGAGGCTGATTTACACAAACCTTATATAGAGGATAAAGGATAAATTTAAAGAAATTTAATTCAAAAAGTAAAGCGTTGAGGCCGTTACATCTTATATATGTCAAAGTCATACGTTAGGATACCTATGGGGGTTTTGGAACCGTTGCATTTAAAAAAGATCTAAGTTGTATCGGATCAAAGAAATGGAATGTCGTTGATGAGTTTTTACGGTGGATGTTTTTTTCCCCTTTTCCTCCTGACTGGAACCAATGATAATAACGGACTCCATAAAGTATAGGGATTGAATGTGACTTCTAACTGTTTCCCTGTTTGGAGAGTTGAGGTTCCAATTTGAGTAATTTTGAGTACTGTGACTCCCGTGTTGGAGTCTTTAAATAGATCCCTTGACAAACCACTCGCAAACTGAAGTTAAATAGTTTCAAACTTCTTAGAGGTGTTTCATAAGTAGTATACTGTGCCATACTTTGTATTGTTGTTCGAATATTTTTACTGCTCTAATTCCCTATTGGTCATATTTGAGCTATTCTTACTGTACACCGCCTCGAGTGAATTCCTTCAAAAAGGCGGTAAATAAATCCTAACAAATAAAATATGAAATGAGATTTTGAGATCAGACTCCTGATGAAGGTGTTTTAGCCGAAACACAAATTCGTGTTGAGTCGCTCCTTGAATTTGAACATAACAAAGCGTCAAACCACTATAGGCTCATCAATTGAACTCCTTTTTGTCACCTTTGCTGCTGCTTTGTTCTAGTTGGACTTTGCAAAGGTTTTTTCTTTTATGTTGTGTTTTGGTTTACCCTTTACTGTGTTTCATACTTAAGCAATGATAGGACCTTCAGTTTCTAGTTTCTCGGTCCCTGAATCCCAGAGGTGAGTTTTAAACATGTTGGGCCCAATATTCAGTATGATGTAATTGGCAAGGAGAAGCTCGCCTGTCCGGGACTGACCGGGCTTACCTGGATAGTGTCGGGCAAATGCCCGGTTGGCGTTGAAGCCGGCTATCTTGGGGGCATTCTGGGGACGGAGTTGGCACTTAGCTGGTTAAGGTAACCTCATAAATAGGACCACGTAAAATGCAATTCTTTCTTCATGCAGTTCTTCGTAGCCAATTAAGTGCTGAATATTGCACTTAGGGGCCCTTTCACGAAGTCGCGTAGGCGCCTACATGCACCAATTTGGAACTATCACCTGGCTACCATGTGGCCCGGGCGGTAATTTCATTTTGTATGCACGTCCAGTAGGCACGCCAGAAATGTTCTGGTGCACGGTGCTAACTGGGCGGTGATCGGCATTGTATGTGCGCTGACGATTACCGCCTGGTTAACGTGTGAGACCTTACCGCTAAGTCAGTGGCTGGTGGTAAGGTCTCAGGCCCAAAATGGACACGCGCCAATTTTCATTTTGCCGCACGTCCATTTTCGACCCCCCCCCCCCCAAAATGGCGTTTTGCAGGTGCGCTGAAAATTGAACCTGCGCATGTCCAGTACACATGTCTACACCTGCGCAGGCCACTTTTCGGCGCACCTTAGTAAAAGGACCCCTTAATCGGCTATACTTTATCTGGCTCTCCAGACCCGGAAATTCAACGATGGAGCTTGGACTTGGCCTGGAATCAAATTTTTGGGTAAAACACTGGCCGTGGCCAGCAAAAGCTGATTGTCACCGGCTGAATATCGGAGCCGCTAATTAGAGTTCATTCCAGAAATAGACTGCCTTTATAGATAGCCATAGGATGTGTGGAATTTGCATTGAAAGCATTTATTAGTAAGGTATTTGATATTTAGTTAAAAAAATTCTTTTGTTGGATAGAATTCTTGAAAATAAAAGCTCTTATTGATCCAGAGAACAGGTTTTTCAACTCACCTCTTCAATTCTGAGCTTATCAGCTTGATCATGATACAGACGTTCAAATATTTGAAAGGTATTAATCCGCAAACGAACCTTTTCCGGAGAGGGGAAGGCGGTATAACGAGAGGACATGAAATGAGATTGAAGGGGGGCAGACTCAGGACTAATGTCAGGAAGTATTTTTTCACGGAGAGAGTGGTGGATGCTTGGAATGCCCTCCTGCGGGAGGTGGTGGAGATGAAAACGGTAGCGGAATTCAAGCATGCGTGGGATAAACATAAAGGAATCCTCTTCACAAGGAATGAATCCTCAGAAGCTTAACCGAGATTGGATAGCAGAGCCGGTAGTGGGAGGCGGGGATAGTGCTGGGCAGACTTATATGGTCTGTGCCAGAGCTGGTGGTGGAAGGCGGGGCGGGTGGTTGGGGGGCGGGGATAGTGCTGGGCAGACTTATACGGTCTGCCAGAGCCGGTGGTGGGAGGCGGGGCTGGTGGTTGGGAGGCGGGGATAGTGCTGGGCAGACTTATACAGTCTTTGCCAGAACTGGTGGTGGGAGGCGGGGACAGTGCTGGGCAGACTTATATGGTCTGTGCCAGAGCCGGTGGTGGGAGTCAGGGATAGTGCTGGGCAGACTTATATGGTCTGTGCCAGAGCCGGTGGTGGGAGACAGGGATAGTGCTGGGCAGACTTATACGGTCTGTGCCAGAGCCAGTGGTTGAGAGGCGGGGATAGTGCTGGGCAGACTTATACAGTCTGTGCCAGAGCTGGTGGTGGGAGGCGGGGACAGTGCTGGGCAGACTTATATGGTCTGTGCCAGAGCTGGTGGTGGGAGGCGGGCTGGTGGTTGGGAGGCGGGGATAGTGCTGGGCAGACTTATATGGTCTGTGCCAGAGCCAGTGGTGGGAGGCGGGGACAGTGCTGGGCAGACTTATATGGTCTGTGCCAGAGCTGGTGGTGGGAGGCGGGGATGGTGGTTAGGAGGCGGGGATAGTGCTGGACAGACTTATACGGTCTGTGCCCTGAAGAGCACAGGTACAAATCAAAGTAGGGTATACACAAAAAGTAGCATACATGAGTTGTCTTGTTGGGCAGACTGGATGGACCGTGCAGGTCTTTTTCTGCCGTCATCTACTATGCTACTATGTTACTATCATATTGTTTCAGGTGTCTTAACATCATTCTCGTATTTTACTTTTGGTATTGTAACCTTATCTGCGAGGTCTTTTGTCTTTTATTTCTTGGAGGTTTTGTGTTTGGATGGCTACTATGTCTCATGCTGACTTGTTGTGAACTTTTCCATCTGTGAGATAAACTTAGCAGTGAACTCAGACTTCCTTGTTTACCTCGGGGTAACAGGTGCGAGGAACCTACCAAATATTTACAAGCTTCTGCATCTGAAGTGTTTGTCGAAAACATATTTTTTTGTGTGTAATTATCCTTCCTAAGAAGTAAATGCTGTACGTTAACCTTTGTGGTCCCGCAGCCAATGAAGTCAAGCTCATAATAGCGGGGGGGGGGGGGGGGGGGGGGGACAGGATTGATTTACCTCCCATCATCTGATCAGCAGTGTCTGTCGGCACAGCAACTCCTTCCAGCAATGAAGTGAGAAGGGGACGTCACGTAGATAAATTAATGAATGTTTTGTGACACTTTAACCTCGGCAGACTGCAGCATTAAAGAATCGGTCTGCGTTAGTATATATATTTTTTTCCTGTGCAGTGGTCTGACTGCTTCATTAAGTTGTAGGGTGTTACACACTTTAGCTTGATAGAATTAAAAATAAATTGTGAAAATTATTAAATGCACCTAGAGCAGATGCAGTGGATAACTGTATCCATGTGATGGCAAAATCAATGGTCTCAGGAGTGCCGTTCCGAGGATCTGTAGCTGAAAGAATGGGAAGTGGTTTTTGAATCCAATGTTCATTTCATTAGGTCACCCTTTCAAGGCAGCCATACTTTTATTTTTAGAAGTGGAGAAAAGTACTTGGAAGAAGCAGACAAGCTGTGTTGCCACACGTAGGGTGAATTGTTGGACAAAAGGACACCATGGGCAAGGGTTAATTTTGTGCCCCATTTGCTCACAGGCTGATTCCAAAGGTGGGATGCTTACCCCTATTCCTGGATTGAGGGCCGCCCAAGGTACTTGCCTTTTTTGCCCACCTCTTACAGCAGCCCTGGCCACAGCAAAGAATTTGATCCAGTCTTTTGACCAACGACCGCCTTCAGAAGGACGACAGAAGAGGACAGCTTTCCAGATTTGAGTCTGCAAAGCCAGCCAGCTGGCCGAAGCATCACATGCAGGTATTAATCTGCAAACAAACCTTTTTCCGGAGACGGGAAGGTGGTTAGAGGACATGAATTGAGGTTGAAGGGGGGCTGACTTGGGAGTAATGGTTAGGAAGTATTTTTTCATGGAAAGGGTGGCGGATAACGGTGGATGGAATTCCCTCCTGCGGGAGGTGGTGGAGATGAAAACGGTAATGGAATTCAAACACGCGTGGGATAAACACAAAGGAATCCTGTTTAGAAGGAATGGATCTACGGAATCTTAGCAGAGATTGGGTGGAGACACCGGTAATTGGAAAGCAAAACCAGTGCTGGACAGACTTCTACGGTCTACGCCCTGATCGTAACTGAATAGATAGGGATGGGCTAGAGTGTAAATTTTAAGGGGCTTCGACGTTAGCTCCAGAACTTAGTACAAGAAGAGTGCTGGGTAGATTTCTATGGTCTGTGCCCTGAGAATGGCAAGGACAAATCAAACTCGGGTATAAAGTATCACATACCATGTAAAAAGAGTTTATTTTGTTGGGCAGACTGGATGGACCGTCCATGTCTTTATCTGCCATCATTTACTATGTTACAATGTTACTCTCTGGGGTTCTACATGGAATGTTGCTACTAATTGGGATTCCGGAATCTTGTAACTCTAGGATTCCAGAATCTTCAGAACATTTAGTACAAGAACACTGTTGGGCAGACTTCTATGGTCTGTGCCCTGAGAATGGCAAGGACAAATCAAACTCGGGTATAAAGTATCACATACCATGTAAAATGAGTTTATGTTGTTGGGCAGACTGGATGGACCGTTCAGGTCTTTATCTGCCGTCATTTACTATGTTACTATGACTCCTCTGTCGAGCAGTGCTCTGTCATCAAACCTTCTAGGGACCAGGGGGAACCATCCTGTACTGTCTTCTTCCTTCTTACAGGATCATTTAAACAAAGAGCATAGTCATTATTTCAACAGATGCCAGGACCCAACTGAAGTAGCCATGGATCCCTCAGGAATACAACGGAGCTGGTATCTACTGACAGTCGGTCTTATCGCCTCTGTGGCTGCAATATAACATAGTAAATGATGGTAGATAAAGACCTGACTGGATGGACTGTACAGGACTTTATCTGCCATCATTTACTATGTTATATTGCAGCCACGGAGGAGATAAGATGGACTGTCAGCAAAAAATAAGTGAGGATGCCTTTAAACTGGCCGCAGAGGAACTGGTTTCATTTACTTAGGAGTACACATGGAAAATCTTTCTATTTTTCCCCCCTTTTTGTTTCTGTCATTTTAGCATGCGTCAAACATATTTTGTGTGTGTGCTAGAATCATTTAGGGGCCCTTTTCCTAAGCCACATACCAGCTCATTTTCGAAAGGGATCGCCGGCTATCTTCCGACACAAATCGGGAGATCGCCGGCAATCTCCTGATCCCGGCCAAATAGGTATTATCGGAAGCTGATTTTGGCTGGCCCCAACTGCTTTTTCGTCGCGGTGCCGGCCAACCTTCAAGGGGGCGTGCTGGTAGGTTAGCGAAGGCGGGACGGGGCGGGGGGGGGGGGCGTGGTTACGGGATGGCCGGCTTCACCTTATAATGAAAAAGGAAAATGGCCGGCTCGAATGAGCATTTCGCCGGGCGGACTTGGTCCATTTCTTTTTAGGACCAAGTCTGAAAAAAGTGCCCCAACTGACCAGATGACCACTGGATGACTCCCCTAACTCCCCCTGTGGTCACCAACCCCCTCCCACCCAAAAAAAGAAAAACTAAAACTTTTTTTGCCAGCCTGTATGCCAGCCTGAAATGTCATACCCAGCTCCTTGACAGCAGTATGCAGGTCCCTGGAGCAGTATTTAGTGGGTGCAGTGCACTTCAGCCAGATGGACCCAGGCCCATCCCCCCCTACCTGTTACACTTGTGGTGGTTAATGTTGAGCCCTCCAAAACCCCCAAAACCCACTGTACCCACATGAAGGTGCCCCCTTCACCCCTTAGGGCTATGGTAATGGTGTAGAGTTGTGGGGAGTGGGTTTTGGGGGGCAATTTGAGGGGCTCAGCACACAAGGTAAGGGTGCTATGCACCTGGAAGCTATTTTTGTTTTTTTTCTAAATTTTTTAAAGTGCCCCCTAGGGTGCCCGGTTGGTGTCCTGGCATGTGAGGGGGGCCAGTGCACTACAAATGCTGGCTCCTCCCACGACCAAATGCCTTGCATTTCGCCGGGTTTGAGATGGCCGGGCCCGGTTTCCATTATGGCTGGAAAACGGAGCTGGCCATCTCATGTAAACCCGGCGATCCGCCGGCGTTCCTGCTCTAAACCCGGCGAGCGATTTGGCCGGCGCCAAGCATGTTTCGAAAATACACTTGGCTCCGCCCCCTCACGGAGCCGGCCCCGAAGACGGCTGGCCAGCGATTTTGCCGGTGCCGTTCGATTATGCACCTCAAAGGCGCCTACGCACGCCCAACATGCGTCAATTTTGAGTTACCGCTCAGCTACCACGTGGCCTTTGAGGTAATTTCATTTTTGACGCGCATCCGATACGTGCGCCGGAAAATAATATTTATTTTCTGGCACGTGAGCGGTCATCGGGCAGTAATCGTTATTTTAAACGCGTAGACGGTTACCACGTGAGGTCTTATTGCTAGGTCAATGGCTGGCGGTAAGGTCTCAGACCCAAAATGGATGCATGGCAATTTTCATTTTGCCGCACGTCCATTTTCGTCAAAAATTTTAAAAAAGGTATTTTTTTTACAGGTTCGCTGAAAAATGATTCTGCGTGCGCCCAAAACATGCATCTATACTACCGCAGGCCATTTATAGCACCTTAGTAAAAGGTGTGGAGGAGTAGCCTAGTGGTTAGTGCAGTGGACTTTGATCCGGGGGAATTGAGTTCGATTCCCACTGCAGCTCCTTGTGACTCTGGGCAAATCACTTAACCCTCCATTGCCCCTGGTACAAAATAAGTACCTGAATATATGTAAACCGCTTTGAATGTAGTTGCAAAAACCTCAGTCTCGCCCGCAAGGTCCTCCTGTACATAGGTAATGCCACACTGGGAAAAGACCAAGGGTCCATCGAGCCCAACATCCTGTCCACGACAGCGGCCAATCCAGGCCAAGGGCACCTGGCGAGCTTCCCAAATGTACAAACATTCTATACATGTTATTCCTGGAATTGTGGATTTTTCCCAAGTCCATTTAGTAGTGGTTTATGGACTTCTCCTTTAGGAAACCGTCTAACCCCTTTTTAAACTCTGCTAAGCTAACCGCCTTCACCACGTTCTCCGGAAACGAATTCCAGAGTTTAATTACGCGTTGGGTGAAGAAAACTTTTCTCCGATTTGTTTTAAATTTACTACACTACACCAGAGGCGTAGCCAGACTTCAGCGGGAGGGGGGGCCAGAGTCTGAGGCGAGGGGGCACATTTTAGCCCCCCTCCGCGCTGACCCCCCCACCCCCGCTGAGCCCCACCATCACTTTTAACCTTCCCCCTTGGCACCGCTGCTTTTTACCCTCCCCGGCACCCCTCCCTGACACTGTCAACCCTCCCCCACCGCCACCATGGGTACCTGTGCTGGGGCCCCCAACCCTTGCCAGCCGAAGTCCTCTCTTCAGCCGGTCTCTGGGCCGGTGCATCACTGCAGCTTGTAGCTGATGTGGAAGCCGATTCTGCGAGTCAGTCGTCCTGCACGTTCCTACGTGCTGAACGTGCAGGACGTCAGGACGACTGACTCGCAGAATTGGCTTCCACTTCAGCTACAGGCTGCAGCGATGCGCCGGCCCAGAGACCGGCTGGCGGGGGTTGGGGACCCCTGCCAGCACAGGTACCCACGGTGGCGACGGGGGAGGGTTGGCAGCATTGGGAAGGAGGTGGGGGGGGCTGGGCCGAATCTGGGGGGCCCAGGCCCCTGTGGCCCCATTATAGCTATGCCACTGCACTACACGGAGTGGAACGGGTAGACGTGAATCACTTGTTTACTTTTTCCAAAAATACTAGGACTAGGGGGCACGCAATGAAGCTGCAAAGTAGTAAATTTAAAACGAATCGGAGAAAATATTTCTTCTCTTAACTTGTAATTAAACTGGAATTCATTGCCAGAGGATGTAGTAAAAACAGTTAGCTTAGCGGGGTTTAAAAAAAGGTTTGGATGGCTTCCTAAAAGAAAAAGTCCATAAGCCATTATTTAAAATGGACGGGAAAATCCACTGCTTATTTCTGGGATAAGCAGCATAAAATGTACTGTTTTGGGATCTTGCCAGGTACTTGTGACCTGGATTGGCCTCTATTGGAAACAGGATGCTGGACTTGAGGGACCTTCGGTCTGGCAACACTTATGTACTTATGTGAGGCCCAGTGTGCATGGCAGCATTATACAGTCTAAACTTATTTTTACGTTTTTGAACCTTGAGCTTGCTCAGTTCCGATGCTGGTATTTTGGCTACAAATTGCAGGAAGAGCTTTGAATGACAGACAGTCTTCTTCTGGCATCATGGAATGATTTCTCATTGGGAAGACGTCCTCTTATGCCATGGACAGATTAGACTTTGCGTTAGAGTTCTCTTGGAAGCATGAATCCCGAGTGTCAGCAAGAGGGTTGCATAAAGCTTTAATAATATTATGAAATGTAAATTTTAAGCTCCGTGCTTCCTGGGGGGGGGGGGGCACTTATAGTGGAAAAATGTTTGATTGGTCCAGTACAAATAACATTGGCTGCCACTTCCTTTCTGCCTTTCAGTATTTTTGAAGAGACTTTTGCAGCTGTTGTGTTGAATATTTTCTAAACTTATTTCCTGATTTATACAGCAACGTTCGATATCATGCGCAGAGATTCTTAAAACATTGTAACGAACACGTCTTTTTTTTTTTTTTTCCTCTAGGGTCCAACGATGATGTCCTGCCTGGTAACACGGTGGGTTCTAAATGCAGTCACTCTCCCTCTGCTACTGGAAACAACCCTCTCTTTAAATCCAGACGATCCCAACGTTTGCAGTCACTGGGAAAGGTAACGGGAGGCTTCTTTTGCAGGCTTAAGACATAAGACATAAACATCGCCACACTGGGACAGACCAAAGGTCCTTCTAGCCCAGCACCCTGTCTCCGACAGTGGCCAATCCAGGTCACAATCACCCGACGAGATCCACGGAGCAAAGCATTTTGTACTGCTTGTCCCTGGAATAGCGGATTTTTCCCTACGTCCATTTAATAACATTCCATGGCCTTTTCCTTCAGGAAGCCGTCCAAACCTTTCTTAAACTCTGCTAAGCTAACCGCCTTAACCACATTCTCCGGCAACGAATTCCAGAATCGAATTACGCGATGAGTAAAGAAAAATTTTCTCTTATTTGTTTTAAACTTACTGCACTCCAGCTTCATCGCATGCCCTCTTGTCCTAGCATTTTTGGAAAGCGTAAACAGACGCTCCATATCTATCTTTTCCACTCCACTCATTATTTTATATACCTCTATCATATCACCCTTTAGCCGCCTTTTCTCCAAGCTGAAGAGCCCCAGCCGCTTTAGCCTTTCCTGATAGGAAAGTCGTCCCATCCCCTTAATCATCTTTGTCACCCTTCTCTGCACCTTTTCCAATTCCACTATATCTTTTTTGAGGTGCGGCAACCAGAATTGAACACAATACCCTAGGTGCGGTCGCACCATGGACCGATTCAGTGGCATTATAATATCCTCATTTTTGTTTTCCATCCATACCATACATTTGCTAAGCATAATTATTGTGTTCAGTTAACCGTAGGGGAAATGTTTAGCTGGTGGTTGTGAGCATTTTTTTTTAGCAGCTCTTGGCGTTGTTCCCCGGTACTAATTCTGGGCCATGTCCAGGCACCAGCATGTAATATCTAAGTTTTTGCGACTGGCTTTCTCTTATGTGGCTAACCAGCTTATTTTCGAACGAGAAGACCGGCCATCTTCCGACACAAATCGGGAGATGGCCAGCCATCTCCTGAAGCCGGCGAAAGCGGTATAATCGAAAGCCGATTTTCGCCGGCTTCAACTGCTTTCCGTCGCAGGGCCGGCCAAACTTCAAGGGGGTGTTTCGGCAGGGTATGGAAGGTGGGACGAGGGCGTGGTTACGAGATGGCCGACTTCGCACCGATAATGGAAAAAAGAAGGCCGGCTCTGACGAGCACTTCGCCGGCTTCACTTGTTCCATTTATTTTCATGACCAAGCCTCGAAAAGGTGCCCGAATTGACCAGATGACCTCCCCTTACTCCCCCAGTGGTCACCAACCCCCTCCCACCCCAAAAAAAAAATTCATTTTTTTTGCCAGCCTCTATGCCAGCCTGAAATGTCATACCCAGCTCCATGACAGCAGTATGCAGGTCCCTGGAGCAGTTTTTAGTGGGTGCAGTGCACTTCAGGCAGGTGGACCCAGGCCCATCCCCTCCCCCCCAAAAAACCCCACTGTACCCACATGTAGGTGCCCCCCTTCACCCCTTAGGGCTATGGTAGTGTTGTACAGTTGTGGGTAGTGGGTTTTGGGGGGGGATTTGGGGGGCTCAGCACACAAGGTAAGGGAGGTATGTACCTGGGATCAATTTGTGAAGTCCACTGCAGTTCCCCCTAGGGTGCCCAGTTGGTGTCCTGGCATGCGAGGGGGACCAGTGCACTACAAATGCTGGCTCCTCCCACGACCAAATGCCTTGGATTTGGCCGGGTTTGAGATAGCTGGCATTGGTTTCCATTATCGGCGGCGAAAACCGATGGTGGCCATCTCAAACCCGGCCATCTCTGACATTTGGCTAGCCCCAACAGTATTATCGAAATGAAAGATGGCCGGCCATCTTTTTCGATAATACGGTTCGGGACCGCTGTTTGCAGCGCTGGCCATATAGATGGCTGACGCCATTCGATTATGCCCCTCCATGTGTGATACTCGGCACTTAAGCGCCTAAGTGAGACTGCATAAAGATAGGACTGGCTTTGATGTAGTCCATTTTAACCTCTAAACTTAGGCAGTTAAGTGCTGAATATCGACACTTATCAGGGGTCTTCCATGTTTTTTTTGCAATGCGTGCCCTTATTCAAGCTTTTCTAGTTTCTTATGTAGACTACTGTAATTCAGTCTATGCAGGTATCACTCAACATCAATTGAAGCCTCTACAATCCTTACAAAATACAGCTGCCCGCTTTTTAAATTGTTGCAAGAGACACGACTATGTCACTCCTTTGTTACGTTACTACTACTACTTAGCATTTCTATAGCGCTACTAGGGTTACGCAGCGCTGTACAAGTTAAAACATGGGGAAGGACAGTCTCTGCTCAAGAGAGCTTACAATCTAAAGGTAACAAACTATGTAGTCAGTGGGAAGGTGGTTAGGCGCCAAAAGCAAGGGAGAAGAGATGGGTTTTGAGTAAGGACTTAAAGATGGGCAGGGAGGGCGCATGGCGTATGGGCTCGGGGAGTCTGTTCCAGGCATAAGGTGATGCGAGGCAGAAGGGACGGAGTCTGGAGTTAGCGGTGGTGGAGAAGGGTACAGATAGGAGTGATTTGTCCTGAGAGCGGAGGTTACGGGTGGGGACATAAGGGGAGAGGAGGGTAGAGAGGTAATGGGGGGCTGCAGATTGAGTGCATTTGAAGGTCATTAGGAGAAGCTTGAACTGAATACGGTAGTGAATCGGGAGCCAGTGAAGCGACTTGAGGAGAGGGGTGATATGAGAGTATCGGTTCACGCGGTAGATATTACACTGGCTGCCTATCAGATTTCATGTACAATTTAAGATTCTCTGTTTGGCTTGTAGGGTCTATCACTTAAGTATCCCTTCCTATTTAGCAAAAACAGTCATTCCATACACTCCAACACGGTCTCTACATTCATTGATTGCTAAGAAAAGCCCATTATAAAAGCATGCAGACTTCATCTTTCTGCTACTTAGCACAAGGGTGTGGAATGAATTACCAAAATACATGAGATCAGAACCTTCTTTTATGAACTTTAAGTCCATTTTAAAAAAAACACACTTTTATGAATTGGCCAATGGGTCAGTTGAATCTGGTAAGTTTGGAAGTCTAGAATGCACTCCGCTTGTCAGTTCCTTATGCCTTTTATCTTGTCCTGAATCTTTCATTTGGCCTTTGAGTGATTGTGTTATCTTCCTTTTCCAATCTGTTTGACCTTTTAAAGTAATTGTAAACTGCTTTGATCAGCTTCTGACAAGCGGTGTATCAAACAGTTGAATAAACATAAACGTTTCCGCCCCCAGATCACCCACAAAGTAGCCGGCTTTCAATTTAGCGCTATGAATATCAGTGGAGAGGTCTGAACAAGCGATTTAACCAGCCAGTTAAATCATTTTAAATATCGACCCTCGAGAATCCTAACAGCCAGACAATACTTACCAAGAATAAAGAAATGTGTCTGTGCCCCTCCACAGTGTAGCCCAGAGCAGTGGTGTTCCTTGGTCAGCTGGGCGGATCGCCACCTTGCAGCCCCCCCAGGTGCACCGTCGTCGTCCCCCAGCGCATCACCTCCAAGCCCCCTTCTCCCTGGGTGCATTCTTCTTACCTGCTGGGGTGAAGGGAGCGGCTGTCGGCTCTGCCGGTTCCCTCTGCCCTGGAACAGGAAGTAACCAGCGGCTGCTCCCTTCACCCCTCCTGCAGCGTGCCCCCCACCACCCCGCTCTCGATACACCGCTGGCCCAGAGCAATAGGAGTCATCGTGGCCTTGCCCATAAAAGAAGGAATCGGTCCATGTTCTGTGCCTCAGTGGCAGTATTTCCTCTAAGCTGCGGGGGGGGGGAGTCTTCTGCCTGGGTTCCTGCCCGCTGGGATAGTGCCCTCCCCTAATATATACTAAATTTGATTTCCACTTATCTAACATTCCTAAGGTACACCCAGCCAGTCAGGTTTCAGGATACCACTATGAATGTGCCCGTGGCATAACTACGGGTGGGCCTGGGTGGGCACATGCCCACCCACTCTTTGCTCAGGCCCACCTTGTCTGGCCTCCAAAATAGTTCAGCAGTGGCTGCCTCACTCCCCTCTCTCCCTCTCCTCCACCCCCACGGATCTGGCATTTGCTTCCCGCTTGCAACTCCACAGCATCTGCCTTCTCTGTTCTACCTCAGCACCTTCCTCAGCAGCAGCCGCGATGTATGTCTCTGTCACATTTAGATGCTTTCTTTTGCCCTGCTCTCACTTCCTACCTGGCAGGACGCGGCAGAGGGAAGCCTGCAGGGCTGGCCAGGCAGTGGATGTACATTGCTGTTGTCGAAAGTACTGAGGTATGAGAGGTAGGTTCGGGGAGGGGGGAATGCAGGATCCACTACACCTCTACTCAAGAAATCTAGACTGCCCCAACTTGACATTTCATCATTTAGATTGTAAGCTCCTTTGAGCAGGGACCGTCCTGCTTTGTTAATTTGTACAGCGCTGCGTAACCCTAGGAGCGCTCTAGAAATGTTAAGTAGTAGTAGGTTCAGAGAGGGGGGGAGATGCTGGGCCTCGGGGAGGGGGGAATGCAGGATCTGGGAGTGGAGGAGAGGGAGAAAGATGCAGGACAATGAAGGGGGGATTTTGGAAGGCCCACCCATCCAAAGTCTGGGCCCACCCAAAATGAAAGGTCTGGCTACGCCCCTGGAATGTGAATGAGATAGATTTGGCACTGTCTGCATACAGATTTACCTCATGCATATTCATTATAGATATCTTGAAAACCAAACTGGCTTTTTGTGTCCCGAGCCTGGGTTGGAACCCCTGTTCCAGGTGGATAACAATACAGCACACGACCTTAATTAAAAACATTGACAAACATATTTCACACTGGTTACGCTGTAAACTATAAAACCAAAGGAATTTTGTATGATAGATTCCAAAGGAAGAAAATGCAGCGAGTATATCACCTCTGAGATTGAAACCACCTAGGCTAGATGTTTCAAATGATTCATTTTCCCTGCAGCTGAAAATTCACCTCCGTATAGATTAGGTAAATGGAGATACAGTAGTTAAAGAACCTTCCCGAGGCCAGACCGGGAGTCTGTTGGTAGAACAGGATATGAACTGTATTTCCTGAGTCACGGCTCATTGCTTTCAGTATCCCCCTTCCTCAGGACACTCTTACTAAAGAGTCTGGGCGTCACGAATATGGCCGTCTGTTCTTGTCAGAATTGCCTTCTTTGTTGCTTTTGAATGGCTGGCCTAAATTCATTCCAATCACAAGCTGCAACTATTGATTTTGTGGAAGGAAACTCAGTAACACACAGACCCAATCAAGGAGAAACAAAAATTAAATACCAGAATTGATTGGTTGTGCTGACCAACATGACTTTGTTACTTAGGTGTTAATAAATCACGTAACGAGAGCTGAGTTTAGGTTGGCACCAAAAATAATCAAGGCTTTTCTGCTTGTCTTCCTCTGTAGTATGTGATAAATAATGTTTGCTTTTCTGGATAGAAGAATAGGACCTTATTTCTCGAAGGGGTTCTCTGGTTCTGTTCCAGTAACCAAAGCACTTTGAAAAAAGCAACTCCCCACTTCTGACAATCCCTTATGGCTTCTTTTTGTAATGCTGTCATTTGCTCTCTGCTGTTCTGCGTAATATACAGGGATGGTGGGTATAACTATATTGGAAAGATCCTCAGGAGGAAAGGAAAGTGCAGTTACTTATAGAGAGTGATTTTATAATAGTCCATCCAGGTGGGAAAGTTATTTATTTTTTTTTGTTACATTTGTACCCTGCACTTTCCCACTCATGGCAGGCTCAATGTGGCTTACATGGGGCAATGGAGGGTTAAGTGACTTGCCCAGAGTCACAAGGAGCTGCCTGTGCCTGAAGTGGGAATCGAACTCAGTTCCTCAGTTCCCCACGACCAAAGTCCACCACCCTAACCACTAGGCCACTCCTCCACTGTTGCTACTATTTGAGATTCTACATGGAATGTTGCTATTCCACTAGCAACATTCCATATAGAAGTTAAAGTCGGCCCTTGCAGATCACCAATGTGGCCGCGCAGGCTTCTACATGGAATGTTGCTAGTGGAATAGCAACATTCCATGTAGAATCTCCAATAGTAGCAACATTCCATGTAGAAGTCGGCCCTTGCAGATCACCAATGTGGCCGCGCAGGCTTCTACATGGAATGTTGCTAGTGGAATAGCAACATTCCATGTAGAATCTCCAATAGTAGCAACATTCCATGTAGAATCTCCAATAGTATCTATTTTATTTTTGTTACATTTGTACCCTGCGCTTTCCCACTCATGGTAGGCTCAATGCGGCTTACATGGGGCAATGGAGGGTTAAGTGACTTGCCCAGAGTCACAAGGAGCTGCCTGTGCCTGAAGTGGGAATCGAACTCAGTTCCTCAGTTCCCCACGACCAAAGTCCACCACCCTAACCACTAGGCCACTCCTCCACTGTTGCTACTATTTGAGATTCTACATGGAATGTTGCTATTCCACTAGCAACATTCCATATAGAAGTTAAAGTCGGCCCTTGCAGATCACCAATGTGGCCGCGCAGGCTTCTACATGGAATGTTGCTAGTGGAATAGCAACATTCCATGTAGAATCTCCAATAGTAGCAACATTCCATGTAGAAGTCGGCCCTTGCAGATCACCAATGTGGCCGCGCAGGCTTCTACATGGAATGTTGCTAGTGGAATAGCAACATTCCATGTAGAATCTCCAATAGTAGCAACATTCCATGTAGAATCTCCAATAGTATCTATTTTATTTTTGTTACATTTGTACCCTGCGCTTTCCCACTCATGGTAGGCTCAATGCGGCTTACATGGGGCAATGGAGGGTTAAGTGACTTGCCCAGAGTCACAAGGAGCTGCCTGTGCCTGAAGTGGGAATCAAACTCAGTTCCTCAGTTCCCCAGGACCAAAGTCCACCACCCTAACCACTAGGCCACTCCTCCAGAGCATAGTAACATAGTAAGTGACGGCAGAAAAAGACCTGCATGGTCCATCCAGTCTGTCCAACAAGAAAAACTCATATGTGCTACTTTATACCTGACCTTGATTTGTATCTGCCACAGCCAAAAAAGCAAATTGAATGTTTAGAATTGCCCAGAAAGACCTGGATAATAAAACCAAGAGTGTAAGAGTGTCTTTGTATTGATCAGTGTAGCAGCTTCATCTTGAGTATTGCATGCAGTTCCAGTCACTCCATCTCCAAAACGTTGTAGCAGAACTAGAAAAGGGATTTGATATACCGCCGTTCTGTGTTTTTTTGCAACTACATTCAAAGCAGTTTACATAGTATATACAGGTACTTATTGGTACCTGGGGCAATGGAGGGTTAAGTGACTTGCCTAGAGTCACAAGGAGCTGCAATGGGAATTGAACCCAGTTCCTCAGGACCAATGTCTGCTGCACTAACCACTAGGCTACTCCTCCACTCATTCCACCAATAAGAGCCAACCTCATCAGTGATGTCACAATGGCTTGATTGTCTGATACTTGGCTCACTTCTGATATTGTGATGTCATAAGGGAAAGGGAAATGGGACTTGATATACCGCCTTTCTGAGGTTTTTTGCAACTACGTTCAAAGCGGTTTACATATATTCAGGTACTTATTTTGTACCTGGGGCAATGGAGGGTTAAGTGACTTACCTAGAGTCACAAGGAGCTGCAGTGGGAATTGAACCCAGTTCCCCAGGATCAAAGTCCACTGCACTAACCACTAGGCAACTCCTCCACTAGCAACATTCCCTGTAGAATCTCAAATGGGGAAAGGGAACTGGGATTTGACATGCTGCCTTTCTGTGGTTTTTGCAACCTACGTTCAACGTGGTTTACGTGTATTCAGGTACGTATTTGTACCTGGGGCAATGAAGGGTTAAGTGACTTGCCCAGAGTCACAAGGAGCTGCAGTGGGAATTGAACCCAGTTCCCCAGAATCAAAGTCTGCTGCACTAACCACTAGGCCACTCCTCCACTAGGCCACTCCTCCACTGTTGCTACTATTTGAGATTCTACATGGAATGTTGCTATTCCACTAGCAACATTCCATGTAGAAGTCGGCCCTTGCAGATCACCAATGTGGCCGCGCAGGCTTCTGATTGTCAGACTCACAGAAACAGAAGCCTGCGGAGTCTTCTACATGGAATGTTGCTAGTGGAATAGCAACATTCCATATAGAATCTCCAATAGTAGCAACATTCCATGTAGAATCTCAAAGAGTAGCAACATTCCATGTAGAATCTCCAATAGTATCTATTTTATTTTTGTTACATTTGTACCCTGCGCTTTCCCACTCATGGCAGGCTCAATGCGGCTTACATGGGGCAATGGAGGGTTAAGTGACTTGTCCAGAGTCACAAGGAGCTGCCTGTGCCTGAAGTGGGAATCAAACCCAGTTCCCCAGAATCAGAGTCCGCTGAACTAACTGCTAGGAAGAAAAGCTGAACAGATAAGGGCTTGTCAGTTTCGAGGAGAGATGGAATGTGACAGAGGTTTATAGAATGATCAGTGGCATGGAAAAGATGAACTAGGAATGCTTATTTATGCTTTCAAACTGCACCAGGAGTAGGGGATACGCCATAAAACTAAAATAATTTTTTTTTTAACTCAATGAACAATCAAGTTGAATTGTGTTGCCAATGGATGTAATGTAGCTGAGTTTAAACAGGATTTGGCCGGAATCATAGGGAAGAGAACTATAAACAAATCTGGGAATGCTACAGCTCACAGCTAGGAAGGAGCTGTGAGGAATGGATCTATTCTTTGGGATCTGCCGGGTACTCCTTAGTGATCCTCTCTGGCTACTGGAGGCTGGACTTGATAGACCTTTGGCCTGAGCAAGTATGGGATATGTTACCTTTTTATGACACACTGACTGGAAGGGAACAGTCCCTGTTGGCTTATGATATCAGAGGAGGCACCCCTTGTAGTCCTGTGCTTCGAAGGGGACAAAAATCACTCGGAATAGTCCTGGGTGGGGGAAGTTTAAATAGAACAAGAATTGTTCATTTAACCCCAGCAAGTATTCTCAATTTGCTATTTAATACGCTCTTTGGGGTTGATACTCAGCAGAACATTTCAGGATAGGAACGGTTTCTACCTGAATCAGTGGACCAGGTCCATACCTGGATTTTAGCAGTATTATCTGGATAATGCCACTGGATCCAGTGGCGTAGCCAAGGGTGGGCCCGAGTGGGCCCAGGCCCACCCAATAACAACATATCTATGTGGCTGGCAAGGATCCCCAAGCTCCACCAGCCGAAAACTCCCAACAACTGTCCCTCCTGCATACCTTGTAAATAGCAGATCTTCGCCTGCAGCGACTGATACATATTGCTCGCACCGGCCCCACAGCCTTCCCTCTGATGTACTTCCGCCTATGCGGAAACAGGAAGTTGCATCAGAGGGAAGAATGTGGGGCCAACATGAGCAGTGTGTATTAGTTGCTGCTCGCTGACAGTGAAAATCTGCTATTTAAAAGGTATGCGGGGGAGGGGGGATGTTTGAGAGATCATATGGCATACAGGAGAGAGAGAGAGAAAGACCAAATCACTTGTGGGACAGAACGGAGTTCTGCCCACCCATCTTGGGCCCAGGCCCACCCAAAGTTGGGTGTCTGGCTACACCCTTGGCTGGATCTCTGGTTAGACTGCCTCGGTGTTATCCGGGGGCAGAGCTTGGGCAGAGAGGGGAGTTATTGGTGATATTCAGTACGGACCTAGGGAAAGTTAGGACAGAAAGAAGGGCTATCCTGACTTAATCAGTTTACCTATCTTGGCGCCGGTCTGAATATCACAGGTAAGCAGCGTCGGCCAACCTATACCCGGATATCCAGTGCCAGTTACTGTCTAGATACCGGTGCTGAATATCCATGTATAAGAAGCATTAAAAAAAATGCAACCCTCTGCAGATTGATTAGTAGGGGTTTATTTAAGAATTCAGTTCAAGTACAGGCATGGAAATAATTGAAGTAGGAGTGTCACATTTCAGAAATATTAGAACAATTGAGAAAAACATCAAATAGAAAAATAAAAGCAGCAATTCAGTCCAGGAAGTAGGAGGAAGCATAGCAAAAGAAAGGAAGAATGGAAGTCCTTTCGGATTCATCAGATTTCATTCATTATTCAGGCAACGATCCAAATACCCTCTAGTAACCTCCATAGCTAAAGTAGAGTGTCTTCTGTTGGCAAAGTCACTCATTGCTGTCAGGTTTGTCCTGTGGGAAATTTTCTAAATGAACCAAGTGAGAAACCAGAAAACCGGTTTCCTTGTGAAGCCTGCCTTCTCTGTCTGGATCTGAGGCAAAGGTGACCTTCAAGGTGGCAAGTGTAGACATTTCATTCTTAACATTCCATTATTCCAGGGATTTTTTTTTAACTACACCGTCGTCGTAATAATCTAAAGGTTACCTTCATTTAGACTCGCATCACTCTTAAAACTAGGCAGATAATAAACATATCCTAGCTGTGGGGGATATGGACTCAGGGGGAACCTTGGAAATACCCACCATATATCTTTTGAACATTTCTGGCGGCATAATGAATCTTTATTTTAGAAAATTTGCAAAGCATAAGTTCTCATTCCTTATGGGGTTTTGAAACGCTCAACCTTACCATGTAAAATAAATTATCCTCAATGACTGTCACATTGTACAGTTGTAAAATGGAAAGCTGTACACCCATAGAATATGTCTTTGAGTTATGACCACCAAGTCCTGCTTCCTGGTTTTCAGTTCTGGACTGTTTTCTTAGTAGAGTCATATTACTGAACTGTACATTTAGACAGACTGCTTTTGGGGCAAGTGACATCTGCTATATGTCCTCCGGTGAGGTGCAAAGGCATAAAGTATAAAGTACTACATGCATCAACCTTCTCCTACAAGAGCACGCAACTCTGGAACGCACTGCCACGCGGCCTGAGAGCGGTCTATGAGTTGACAGACTTCCGCAAACGATTGAAGACCTATCTCTTTGACAAAACATACCGCAAGGATCAAAACATATAAATCCCATATACACCATAACAACGCCTCAAGATATTACCCCATGTACTCCACTTCCCCGTACTCTCTCCCATTCAACAATCTACCCACAGATAACAAAATGTCTACCCCATCGCTCTCTTGCTATTAGTAGATCAGCGTATACACCATAACAACGCCTCAAGATATTACCCCATGTACTCCACTTCCCCGTACTCTCTCCCATTCAACAATCTACCCACAGATAACAAAATGTCTACCCCATCGCTCTCTTGCTATTAGTAGATCAGCGTATACACCATAACAACGCCTCAAGATATTACCCCATGTACTCCACTTCCCCGTACTCTCTCCCATTCAACAATCTACCCACAGATAACAAAATGTCTACCCCATCGCTCTCTTGCTATTAGTAGATCAGCGTATACACCATAACAACGCCTCAAGATATTACCCCATGTACTCCACTTCCCCGTACTCTCTCCCATTCAACAATCTACCCACAGATAACAAAATGTCTACCCCATCGCTCTCTTGCTATTAGTAGATCAGCGTATACACCATAACAACGCCTCAAGATATTACCCCATGTACTCCACTTCCCCGTACTCTCTCCCATTCAACAATCTACCCACAGATAACAAAATGTCTACCCCATCGCTCTCTTGCTATTAGTAGATCAGCGTATACACCATAACAACGCCTCAAGATATTACCCCATGTACTCCACTTCCCCGTACTCTCTCCCATTCAACAATCTACCCACAGATAACAAAATGTCTACCCCATCGCTCTCTTGCTATTAGTAGATCAGCGTATACACCATAACAACGCCTCAAGATATTACCCCATGTACTCCACTTCCCCGTACTCTCTCCCATTCAACAATCTACCCACAGATAACAAAATGTCTACCCCATCACTCTCTTGCTATTAGTAGATCAGCGTATACACCATAACAACGCCTCAAGATATTACCCCATGTACTCCACTTCCCCGTACTCTCTCCCATTCAACAATCTACCCACAGATAAAAACTGTCTACCCCATCGCTCTCTTGCTATTATTTGATCAGCGTAGTAATTCCCCAACGTCATATCCTTTAGTTTCTACGCCCCAAAGGTGATTGATCTGACTCTGTCTTCCTTAACTATTCACAATGTAACCCACAATTGTAATGTTACAAACTGTATTTCCATCATTTACAATGTATTGTAAGCCACACTGAGCCCGCAAATAGGTGGGAAAATGTGGGATACAAATGCAATTAAATAAAAAAATAAAATAAAATATTCCTCGAGGTTCTAGGAGAATTTACAACTGGGCACCATGCCCAAAATAGCATTAGGCTTCTGATTTCTCCAAAATCCAAAGGTGAAGGAGCCATTACAGGCATTTCCACAGAAGCCACAACTGTCCCAGTCTCAGCTCTCTGTCATGTGTCCCATTATCTTTCACCACAATCATGCATGGCTTAGAGCAGTGATTTATGAACCCTTTTGCACCTGGTGGAAGACAAACTTGTTATCAAGACGCAGTAGGAGAAAGCAGGCTACTACTACTACTACAACTACTATTTAGCATTTCTATAGCGCTACAAGGCGTACGCAGCGCTGCACAAACATAGAAGAAAGACAGTCCCTGCTCAAAGAGCTTACAATCTAATAGACAATAAATAAATAAAGTAAGCAAATCAAATCAATTAATGTGTACAGGAAAGAGGAGAGGAGGGTAGGTGGAGGTGAGTGGTTACGAGTCAAAAGCAATGTTAAAGAGGTGGGCTTTCAGTCTAGATTTAAAGGTGGTCAATAATGGGGCAAGACGTAGAGGCTCAGGAAGTTTATTCCAGGCGTAGGGTGCAGCGAGACAGAAGGCGCGAAGTCTGGAGTTGGCAGTAGTGGAGAAGGGAACAGATAAGAAGGATTTATCCATGGAGCGGAGTGCACGGGAAGGGGTGTAGGGAAGGAATAGTGTGGAGAGATACTGGGGAGCAGCAGAGTGAGTACATTTATAGGTTAGTAGAAGAAGTTTGAACAGGATGCGAAAATGGATAGGGAGCCAGTGAAGGGTCTTGAGGAGAGGGGTAGTATGAGTAAAGCGACCCTGGCGGAAGACGAGACGGGCAGCAGAGTTTTGAACCGACTGGAGAGGGGAGAGGTGACTAAGTGGGAGGCCAGCAAGAAGCAGATTGCAATAGTCTAAATGAGAGGTGACAAGGGTGTGGATGAGGGTTTTGGTAGAGTGCTCGGAAAGAAAGGGGCGGATTTTACGGATGTTGTAAAGAAAGAAACGACAGGTCTTGGCAATCTGCTGGATATGAGCAGAGAAGGAGAGAGAAGAGTCAAAGATGACCCCAAGGCTCAGGTAGGGAGGTAATTAAATGCAGAGTGGATCAAGATTACACAGGGGAACAGGTCTCCAGAAGGAGCCCAGAGCAAGGATCCACTCGAGGAGTTCTGGCTTGGCTGCAGTACGTGAGGAGAGTTCTGGGGAAGAGGAGTGGACCCTAACTCAGACCTTTGCATTCCTGTGTGATAAGAAGTCCCAAGTCTGTAATTCCAAGGTTGTGTGATCACAAGTCTGCCCAGTACCGTTCTTCTACTAAGTTCTGAAGTCCAAGGCCTCTAGGAAATTCTTAGCAGTCAGCTTTTTTTTTTGTCTCTGATCTCCTTCCAAACTCTGGGAGGTGCCATTTGTTTCAGGTGGTCACTTAGGGAGAATTCAATTAGAAAATGGTCTGACCATGATAGCGGGTGTTATTTCAATACTGTTATCCCTGAATTCTGGGATATCCATCCCTTTGTAGAATACCAGGTCTAGTATGTGACCCTTTTCATGGGTTGGAGAATTGATCACCTGTGTAAATCCTAGTGCTGTCATCGTGTCCAGAAAGGCAGCTGTGGTGGTATCTGGGGTTTTGATGTATAGATTGAAATCTCCCATGATCACCAGCCTAGGGTAATTCAGGGTCACTTGAGTAATCAGGTCTAAGAGTTCTTGCACAGATAATGTGTTGTTACGAGGTGCTCTGTAAATCATGAGCCGCCAGATTGGGTTCTCCTCTTCAAGCTGGATTGAAAGAGATTCTGGTCCATGCAGCTGGGGGATTGGTATTCTGCGCAGTTTGATTGTGTCCTGAATCAAGACTGCTACCCCTCCACCCCATCTTCCAGGTCTTGGTTGATGTTGGAAGTTGAAACCTGTTGGGCAAAGTTCAGCCAGTGGTAAACCCCCACTTTCATCTAGCCAGGTTTCACTTATTCCTAGGATGTCAAGATGTTGTTCATTTATGGCATCATGGATCACTGAGGATTTCTTTGCAGCTGATCTGGCATTCACCAGTCCTATAGTTCCAAAGGGTGGTCTGGGGGTGCTGTGGGTAGCTTTGGTGTGACAATGAGGTGATCTTTTAAGTACTGTTATGTAGGTGTTTGACCTCTTGCATTTTTGCCTTCTCTTTGGTTGGTTAGGGTTATGGTTTCCTCTCCCACATACCACTGGGATGCTTGCATGGGATCTTACAGGTATTAGTGACCTGGATTGGCCACTGTTGGAAACAGGATGCTGGGCTTGAAGGACCCTTGGTTTGTCCCCAGCATTGCAATAATTATGTACTTATGTAAGCATATCAAAGGAGTAGGTGGTGATCAACAGTGTCAAAAGCAGCAGCTAGATTGAGAAGGATAAAGATAGAATAGATACCTTTGGATCTGGCCAGGAACTGGTCATTGGAGACTTTAGCAAGAGCTAAAAATCACTATCCTGCTTATTTTCGAAGGAAAAGGCCGGCCATCTTCCGACAAATCGGGAGATGGCCGGCCATCTCCTAAACCCGGCCAAAGCGGTATAATCGAAAGCCGATTTTGGCCGACTTCAACTGCTTTCCGTCGCAGGGCCAGCCAAAGTTCAAGGGGGTGTATCGGCAGGGTACTGAAGGTGGGATGGGGCGTGGTTAAGAGATGGCCGGCTTTGGCCGATAATGGAAAAAAGAAGGCCGGCTCTGACGAGCACTTGGCCGGGTTTACTTGGTCCATTTATTTTTAGGACCAAGCCTCAAAAAAGTGCCCCAACTGACCAGATGACCACCGGAGGGAATCGGAGATCATCTCCCCTTACTCCCCCAGTGGTCACCAACCCCCTCCCACCAAAAAAAAAACTTAATAAACATTTTTTGCCAGCCTCTATGCCAGCCTCAAATGTCATACCCAGCTCCATGACAGCAGTATGCAGGTCTGTGGAGCAGTTTTTAATGGATGCAGTGCACTTCAGGCAGGCAGACCCAGGCCCGTGCCCCCTACCTGTTACACTTGTGGTGGTAAATGGGAACCCCACCAAAACCCACCCGAAACCCACTGTACCCACATCTAGGTGCCCCCTTCACCCATAAGGGCTATGATAGTGGTGTACAGTTGTGGGTAGTGGGTTTTGGGGGGAATTTGGGGGGCTCAGCACCCAAGAAAAGGGAGCTATGTACCTGGGAGCAATTAATGAAGTCCACTGCAGTGCCCCCTAGGGTGCCCGGTTGGTGTCCTGGCATGTGAGGGGGACCAGTGCACTACAAATGCTGGTTCCTCCCACAACCAAATGCCTTGGATTTGGCCGGGTTTGAGATGGCCGACATTAGTTTCCATTATCGGCGAAAATCAATGCCGGCCATCTTTAACGCCGGCAATGTTGAGATTTGGCTGTCCTCGACCGTATTATCGAAACGAAAGATGTCGATAATACGCTCGGGTATGCCGCTTTATGGGGTCGGCCTTAGAGATGGCCGCCCCCGTTCGATTATGCCCCTCTCTGTAACCCTACTCTCTGTTTTCTGTCTAATAACCAATTTCTAATCCACAACAGAACATTGCCTTCTATCACATGACTCTTTTTAATTTTCTTAGGAGTCTGTCATGTGAAACTTTGTCAAACGCTTTCTGAAAATCTAGATACACTACATCAACCAGCTCACCTTTATTGACTTGTTTATTCACTCCTTCAAAGAAATGAAGCGAATGGGTGAGGCAAGATTTCCCTTGGCTGTACCCATGCTGATTCTGTCCCATTAAACCATATTTATCTATGTGGTCCATAATTCTTTATAATAGTTTCCACTATTTTACCTGGCATTGACATCTGGCTTACCGGTCTGTAACTTCTTGGATCACCTCTGGAACCTTTTGTAAAAATTGGCACCACATTAGCCACCTTCCAGTCTTCAGGTACTATGAACAGTTTTAATGACAGGTTACAGATTACTAACAGCAGATCAGCAATTTCATGTTTGAGATAAGGAAGAGGCGTTTTGAGTCACTCTAGAAAGATGAAATGGCAAATGGTGTGATATACAGGGCCTCCTTCTCAGACAGAAGTAGATAGAGATTTAATTGAAGACATTCAAAATATAGCTGTGAAAGGGATTACCTACTAATAGATAATTTTAATATGCCGGTTGATTGGAGTATCCCTTCTGCAGGGTGTTCTAGAAGTAAGGAGATCCTGGATTCTCTGCTCGTGGGATGGGGCCATACTGGACATAGTGCTTTCGAGTGGGGAGAGTATTTCTAATGTTTTAGTGGGTGATCATCTGGCATCCAGTGATCCCCGGATGCTGTGGTTTAATATTAAGACAGGTGTTATCTTTGATTGGGGCTTTTGGGGGATTCCCATAAACCCCATAAGGTGAATTGGACAACATCTGAGTTGATGCCTTCAAATGTGTATGGTACTGCAGAGCGGAACTTGCCTTCGTGGTATAAAGTGGAGGAGGCACTAGTCGCTCCTTACCAACTGATGTATTTTTTTTGGAACGGGGCTACCACCACGATTGAGGGATAATTTGATTCTCAGACCTACAATGACGGCTTTGCAAGCATCGGATGCGGTGTTGCTCCCTAGCATGGTGGATACCAGGTCTGCCCCTCTGTGGGGGAGTTCTCATCTTAGGGTGGAGGGGAAGCACCTGTATTGGTCCTTGTTGGCCCAGAACAATATTTGGACGATAAACCATCTAATGCATGGGTAAGGACTGTGTTCCTTTCCAGTGTTTCGACTTGCTTACGGGCTGCCCTTTTCCCAGTTCTGTAAGTGGGTTCAGCTTGTTCATGCTTTGAAGACCTGGAAGGGGAACTTGGCGTTTCTGCCTTTTGTTTCAGGGCTACAGACTTTACATGAGATCTCTGATCAGCTAATGGTGTCTTCATTGTACCAGCTGGTGTGTCCTACAGTGCAGTCAGCTAGATCTTCCTCCTTGCTCCAGATCTGGGAGAGCGAATTTTGCCTGTTGAGTGGCGGAGATTTTGGTCTCACAGCATTTGTTGTACAGCCTCTACCTCACTAACACGATCCATGTTTTTCCTAGCAATAGAGTCTTGTGGACGCCGGTCCATCTGCACCGTATGGGTCTGCAAGTGTCTAATCTGTGCTGGTCCTGTGCGTTTTCTTTTGGAATGTTGGGCCATATGCTTTTTTCATGTCTGGAGGTTACGTCTTTTTGACAACAGGAGTGACGCAGGATGTGTGCAGTCTTCCAGCTTGACTTTCCCTTGACATTCGGAGGCCTGATCATTGAGCCCCTGGGGGGGGGGGTGGTGTTGCACGAGCTGGCAGGCTGTACCATCCGATGGCTGCAGTTGCTTTCCAGGAAATTTTGAGGGAATGGAATGTTGTATTTTGCTGGAGTTCTGTTTGTCAATTGTATAAGTTTGAAGCAATAGTAGCTGAGCACCTGTGCAGTGTTATTTTGGGTTTAGTGGAATAACCTACTGTTGTATTTGATCATTTCATTTCTTATGAGAGGGGTGAACTGTCTGGCATTGTTCCTGACCGTGTTGCAATTGTATTGTATTTGATAAATAATAAAGTTGTGAACTTAAAGACAGTTGTGGAGAGGGTTCATTCAAAAGTGAAGATTCTAGACTCAAAACAACTAACTTCGTTCAGATGGCGGATTACCTCGGGGAGTTGTTAGCTGGAAGGGAACATCTGGAAGATGTAGGAAAGCAGTGGGCAAAACTGAGCTATTTTAAGGGTGACAAACCTTTTTGTAAGCAGAGTAAATACAAGTAAGAAGAAAAGAAGGCTGCTTTCTTTCTCAAAAATAGAGAGGTGTGGTAGCCGTGTTAGTCCACTCTTAAAGGTTATTATTATTTATTGCATTTGTATCCCACATTATCCCACCCATTTGTAGGCTCAATGTGGCTTACATAGTTTTGTTATGACATTGTCATTCCAGAATATCAGATACAGTTAGTAATGTGTAGAGATTAAGTAGGGAAGAAAGAGGAAGTGATTTGGGCGGGTGATAGTAAAAGTGGATTATCAATATCAATAGAAATCAAACAAAATAAAACATGGAAAAGAAAATAAGATGATACCTTTTTTATTGGACATAACTTAATACATTTCTTGATTAGCTTTCGAAGGTTGCCCTTCTTCCTCAGATCGGAAATAAGCAAATGTGCTAGCTGACAGTGTATATAAGTGAAAACATTCAAGCATTACTATGACAGTAAAATAGATACCATTGGAGATTCTACATGGAATGTTGCTACTATTGGAGATTCTACATGGAATGTTGCTACTATTGGAGATTCTACATGGAATGTTGCTACTTTTGGAGATTCTACATGGAATGTTGCTACTATTGGAGATTCTACATGGAATGTTGCTGCTATTGGAGATTCTGCATGGAATGTTGCTACTTTTGGAGATTCTACATGGAATGTTGCTACTATTGGAGATTCTACATGGAATGTTGCTACTTTTGGAGATTCTACATGGAATGTTGCTACTATTGGAGATTCTACATGGAATGTTGCTGCTATTGGAGATTCTACATGGAATGTTGCTACTATTGGAGATTCTACATGGAATGTTGCTGCTATTGGAGATTCTACATGGAATGTTGCTCCTATTGGAGATTCTACATGGAATGTTGCTACTATTGGAGATTCTACATGGAATGTTGCTGCTATTGGAGATTCTACATGGAATGTTGCTACTATTGGAGATTCTACATGGAATGTTGCTATTCCACTAGCAACATTCCATGTAGAAGCCTGCGCGGCCACATTGGTGATCTGCAAGGGCCGACTTCTACATGGAATGTTGCTACTATTGGAGATTCTACATGGAATGTTGCTATTCCACTAGCAACATTCCATGTAGAAGGCTGCGCAGGCTTCTGTTTCTGTGAGTCTGACGTCCTGCATGTACGTGCAGGACGTCAGACTCACAGAAGCAGAAGCCTGCGCGGCCACATTGGTGATCTACAAGGGCCGACTTCTACATGGAATGTTGCTAGTGGAATAGCAACATTCCATGTAGAATCTATAGAAATCAAACAAAATAAAACATGGAAAAGAAATAAGATGATACCCTTTTTATTGGACATAACTTAATACATTTCTTGATTAGCTTTCGAAGGTCGCCCTTCTTCCTCAGATCGGAAATAAGTAAATGTGCTAGCTGACAGTGTATATAAGTGAAAACATTCAAGCATTACTATGACAGTAAAATAGATACCATTGGAGATTCCACATGGAATGTTGCTACTATTGGAGATTCTACATGGAATGTTGCTACTATTGGAGATTCTACATGGAATGTTGCTATTCCACTAGCAACATTCCATGTAGAAGGCTGCACAGGCTTCTGTTTCTGTGAGTCTGACGTCCTGCACATACATGCAGGACGTCAGACTCACAGAAGCAGAAGCCTGCGCGGCCACATTGGTGACCTACAAGGGCCGACTTCTACATGGAATTTTGCTAGTGGAATAGCAACATTCCATGTAGAATCTTAAATAGTAGCAACAGTGGAGGAGTGGCCTAGTGGTTAAGGTGGTGGACTTTGGTCCTGTGGAACTGAAGAACTGAGTTCGATTCCCACTTCAGGCACAGGCAGCTCCTTGTGACTCTGGGCAAGTCACTTAACCCTCCATTTGCCCCAGGTACAAATAAGTACCTAAGCTGCATTGAGCCTGCCATGAGTGGGAAAGCACGGGGTACAAATGTAACAAAAAAAAATCTTATTTTCTTTTCCATGTTTTATTTTGTTTGATTTCTATTGATAACCTTTCTCAAAAATAGTAACTGAAAAGGTAATAGAAAAGATTAGCCTTCATAAATGATAAGAGATTGCAGAAAGAGGAAGACAGGTGCAGTATCTGGAAAAGACAGACTTGAGGGAAAGCCATTGCTTATCCGTGGGGGTTAAGTAGCATGGAATCTTGCTATTTTGGGCATCTTGCCAGGTACATGTGACCTGGACTGGCCACTGTTGGAAACAAGGTACTGGGCTTGATGGCAGCTCTTATGTTCTTCTGAATTTTGGCCCAAGTACTTTGCAGGGAGGAGTTTGAGGGGTAAGGGGGGTCTGAATGATATACTGCTGTCTCTTACATGGTTTTTATTTCTCTTTTCAGCTACGCTGTCACCATACAAGAATCATATGCACATCCTTTTGATCAGATTTACTATACACGATGTACTGACATTTTGAACTGGTTCAAGTGCACCAGACACAGGTAGGAGCACATTTCAGGATAATTTATAATTTAAAAATAAGATGTTTTTCAACATTTTCCTTAATTTAAGTGATAAATGTTCTGTGTCGGCACCTCGAATATTGTGTTCAATTCGGGTCGCCGCAACTCAAAAAAGATATAGTGGAATTAGAAAAGGTGCAGAGAAGGGCGACGAAAATGATAAAGGGGATGGGCTCTTCAGTTTAGAGAAAATTCTAAACCACTCTTCAAGCTTTGCTCGATCCCTCCACCATTTGGAGTGTCCACCCTACTGCATATTTTGGTACCATTGCATAGAGGCAAAACTTACCAGACAGCCCTTCACAATATCGCATACAAAAGTGTTAAAAAGAACCGGACCAAGAACTGATCCGCTGGTAAAACCCTTTCCCTCAGAGTGAACCATATTTACCACCACTCTTTGCTGCTTTCCACACAACCAGTTTCCAACCCAGTTAGTCTAACACTCTTACTGAGGGCACTGAGTTTATTTACATAAGTACATAAGTATTGCCATACTGGGAAAGACCAAAGGTCCATCGAGCCCAGCATCCTGTTTCCAACAGTGGCCAATCCAGCTCACAAATACCTGGCAAGATCCCAAAAAAATACAAAACATTTTATACTGCTTATCCCAGAAATAGTGGATTTTCCCCAAGTCCATTTAATAACGGTCTATGGACTTTTCCTTTAGGAAACCGTCCACACCTTTTTAAAACTCCGCTAAGCTAACCGCCTTTACCGCATTCTCTATCAAAGAATTCCAGAGTTTAATTACAAGTTGAGTGAAGAAAAATTTTCTCCGACTCGTTTTAAATTTACTACATTGTAACTTCATCGCATGCCCCCTAGTCCTAGTATTTCGGGAAAGCGTGAACAGACGCTTGACATCTACCCATTCAACTCCACTCATTATTTTATAGACCTCTATCATATCTCCCCTCAGCCGCCTTTTCTCCAAGCTGAAGAGCCCTAGTCGTTTTAGCCTTTCCTCATAGGGAAGTCGTCCCACCCCCTTTATCATTTTCGTGGCCCTTCTCTGCACCTGCCTATGCAAAACCTTGTTAAAGACTGCTGAAATCTATATACACTGTGTCTCTTCCAGCTTCCCAGGAGCTGCATTACTCTTTGTATATTAGAAAATGGATAGGTGATGCATTTTGTAATGAAGCTGACAACGCTTTTGTCATTGAGAGTAAAGGTGGATGTGAAGAGCACATCAAGGCAGGGGTGTAGCCAGACTTCGGCGGGAGGGGGGGGTCCATAGCCCGAGGTGGGGGGCACATTTTAGCCCTCCCCTGGTGCCGCAAACCCCCCTGCCACTTTTGACCCCCCCCCCGGTGCCCCTCCCCCGTTCCTTTCGACCCCCCCTCCCGCCGCCGCCGCCAACTCTCCCCCATCACTGCCAGGTACCTTTAATGGTAGGGGTCCCCAACCCCCGCCAGCCAAAGTCCCCTTCATTGCCGGTCTCTGAGTCTGGTGCGTTCGCTGATCTGGATTCTACGGACGTCAGGGCTCACAGAAACAGAATCCAGATCAGCAATGCGCTGGAGACCGGCACTGAAGAGGACCTCTGCCAGCAAAGGTACCTGACAGCAGTGGCGGGGGAGGGTTGGCGGGAGGGGAGGTTGAATGTGGCGGGGTAGGTTCGGCAGCGTGGGGGGGGGGTGAAAGCAGGGGGGCCAGGGTTAAATCTGCGGGGGCCCATGCCCCCGTGGCCCCACTTAGCTACGCCCCTGCATCAAGGGGGTAGATTCAAGAAAGAGAGCCAAAATTTAGCCAGTGGATTATTGCACACTAAGGGGTCCTTTTACTAAGGTGTACTGAAAAATGGTCAGTGGTCGTGTAGGCGCGGGTTTTGGGCACGCGCATACCCATTTTTCAGTGCGCCTGCAAAAAAAATGCCTTCTTAAAATTTTTGCTGAAAATGGACATGCAGCAAAATAAAAATTACTGCGCGTTCATTTTGGGTCTGAGACCTTTACCGCCAGCCATTGACTTAGCGGTAAGTGCGATAGTGCGATAATCGCCTACATGCGTCAAAGCGGAGTTACCGCTTGATTTTCGCCGCACGCCAGAAAATAAAATATATTTTCGGGTGCGCATAGCGGGCACACGTGAAAAATGAAATTACCACACAGGCCACAAGATAGCCAGGCGGTAACTCCGAATTGGGGCACGTAGGTCAGCTACGAGGCTTAGTAAAAGGGCCCCTGAATGTGAATCCCATACCGGAATTGCCATTATGGAATACTAGCCAAGAGCCCCTTTTACTAAGCCGCGTAAGTGTCTACGCGTGCCCAGTGCATGCCAAAATGGAGTTGCCACCCGACTACCGCGTGGCTCTTACAGTAATTTCATTTTTGGCGTGCGGCCGATACGCGCGTCTGAAAAATATTTTTTCTTTTCGGATGCGCGTCATGGACACGCACCAAATGGTGTAGGTAATTACCGCCCAGATTCTTTACCGCTAGGTCTGTGGTTGGTGGTAAAGTCTCAGACCTAAAATGGGACGCGCGGCAATTTTGATTTTGCCGCACGTCCATTTTCAGCAAAAAAAAAAAAATGAAAGGCCTTTTTCACATTTGCGCTGAAAAATGGATCAACGCATGCCCAAAACCCACACCTACACCATTTTTTAGCGAACCTTTATAAAAGACCCCTAAGTGCGCAGTTTTGCACCTACGCCATTTCAAAAGCTGGTGTAACCGCTTGTGCCAAACTGTTTTATAAATTCTACTGTACAGTGATACCTCGATTTTCGTCGATAATCTGTCCGAAAACAATCGGTGAAATCCGAAACCGACGAAAACCGAGGCAATTATTTCCATATGAATAAAAACACTGGAAAGCAATGGAATTGTTTGGCTAGACGCGCGGGGTGATACTCACACAATGAGAAACAATGCCACACTGAGCAGGAGAATGCATTTTCGCAAAATTAGCAGCGAGGTCACGTGGGCACGCCGATGAAATCCAAGACAAATTTTTTGTGAAAAAAATCGACGATAACCGAAGTCAACGAAAACTGAGGTATTACTGTATTTTCATATTATGCTACAACAAAATTATGGTAACAAGGACCTCGGCTGTGACTTTTCAAATAAGGAGCACAGCCCCGTGGCTCATCTGACTCATCAGTCCCTAATTAATGCAGTGGGTCTTTAAGCCTGTAAAAGTGCCTTAATTAATTTTTGAAGTGTATTTCTCCTGTTGGCCAGCAGGTGGTGTTTCCTTACTTTAAAGCTGTTACAGAGTAATGACTGTTGTTTCTTTAGTTTGATAAGAATTGAAATGCAATATACTTTTGAAAACTTGTTCTGGGCTCTGATTGGCTCGGGAGCTCAATTCATCTAGGATGTAGTGGCTTTTTTCTCCAGTCTTAGCCAGGGAGAAGAGAGAAGGATCTTTTTGCTGAGGCCCTGTGAACAGTTATATTCGATAACCTGTGAGCAGCTATATGTCCTAATTTCCCCAGGTTCTATTTAGATATTAAACAACTATTTAGAAATAGTTTTATAAGTAATCCTATTTCAGTTACCTGTTATTTGTTTGCTGATTGCACCTTTTCTGTTCATTGTTCTCATTTTTCATGACGATAAACATTTTTAGTTTATTGCCTCTGTTTGTGTGGACTGATTAAGAATCCTGGTGGTTTGTGTGTTGGGTCTGTGAGTGCTTTTTAGGAAGTGTGAGACCTCTGGGAGTGTGGCCCCAGTAATCTAGAAATCACTGGGGAACACCTTGAGAGCGGGAGACTCTCCCAGAGGCGGTTGGGACCCAGTCAGTGGGAGGAGGGTGCTAATGTAGAGCACAAGCGGTAGGTGCAGGCGGACCTGAGTTGTGCTGGGGATAGACCCTCTAAGTGGCCGCAGGGTAGCTCCCGGCATGACACTCTCCATAAGTAGTTAATCTTTATTCAAAACCTATTACTTGCTATCTTAAAATTAGTTAAATTGATATCTTTTAAATCACTTCAGTTGAAAGTGTACTGAGCTCAGTATATTTCACATTGCTGCTTCAGGGCTTGGTCCTGACAAATGCCGTAGCTCATATTCCAATAATGTTTTCTTTCAAGCATTAATTAGGGACCGATGATGAGTCATGTAAGCCATGGGGCTGTATTCCTCGCGCGAAAAGAGTCGCAGCCGAGTTCTTTGCTACCATAATAATTTTGTTGTACCTTAATATGAATATACAATAGCGTTGGGATTTGATGAATCTGTAGTATTTGTTGCCCCTGCTAAGTAAGAATTTGTGGACGTTTAAACATTGATTCATCGCACCGAACTGTTGACAGTTAGGTGCGTAACTCCTAGTATTCTATAACCTACACACCTAACTCCTAGGTTCACCCCTGCCCCTCCCATATCCACGCTCCTTAGAATTTGCACGCACAGCTTCCAGAATAGTGACTAAGGGCAGTTGTGAATGTAACTGCTAATTGGTGCAGATTAGCACCAATTAACATGGATTAAAGCCAATAATTGGCTGTGATCTTCAATTAACAGTCAATTATTACATTAAGTTGTGTGGGCAACTAATTATTATCTCTCTATATAAAAAGCAACACCAACGTTCTATGAAGCCTCCAGCCGGAAGTGTGAAGGGGGCGAGATATCCGGTTTCCCTATGAGTGTCTGCCCCGCCCTCTCTGTAACACAGTCAGTGAAGGAAAACAGCAGAGCACGAAATCAAATCGCTGGCTCTGTAACAGTGAAGGACTCAGAGGGGGGAGGGGAGAGAGGCCAGAGGGCACAGACACACACACTCCCACATGCACACAAAAGAAAACATTGCTAGCCCCCGTTTCATTTGCATCAGAAACGGGGCTTTTTTACTAGTATTATATAAATTGCAGGGCTTCCCGCAGTGCTATCCTGAACTACTGCCGACCCAATGCGGCCACCGGTGGTAGTTCTGGCTTGAGCGAACGCCAGAAAATATTTTTAAATTTAATAGTACGTCGCTTACCTGGTGATAATCGGGCATCACCTCGTGCTGCCCTGGTTACTACCAGGTTACTGCGGAAGCTCTTACCGCTACCTCAGTGGGTAAGTGCTCCCCCAGCCCCCCCCCCCCCCCCCGCATGGCCATGCGGTAAGAGTACACTTACTGCATGGCCATTTTTTTTAGAAACGTTTTACCCGCTGCGGTAAAAAAGGCCCTAGCGTAGGGGAAAAATGCCTCCCACTTGTACCACCGGACCTTTTCCCCGCAACTTAGTAAAAGGACCCCTTAGACTATATTTGGGTATAAAAGTTTATAGTCTTCAGGGGCAAGTGGGGCTTGCAGCAGCCTCTTTCCATACTCATAAGTCACATCTTTTATTGTCAGCCAAACGTCTGAGCATCAGTTTTCTTAAGTCACCGTTTTGGGTAAACTGTTCCTTATATAAAGAAGAGAACTTTATCTCCTGTCTTCGATTTAATTTCCTATGGCTGGCTGATTACTCTGGGTGGGGGTGGGGGGATATTCTTTATTTTATATCAAAGCTTTTCTTAACACTTTGTCCTGGGTCACAGCAAAGCGTACAGTCGCCCTCGTACTAAATGATGGGACTGAAGAATAAATCTGTTTTTTATAATACTGCAAAGTTTTTCAGTATCTATTGATTGCATTTTTTTTTAATTGTGTTCTTCATATCAGAAATCTTTTGTGCTTTTTAAAATAGTCCGCGAGTCATCTCCTTTCTATAATTTTAACAGAAATGTAATCGCAGCAGTCAGTATATGTTTTCATTGATCGGTATTCCTTAACCGTTGTCTGTCTTACAATCTAGAATAAGTTATAAAACGGCTTATCGGAGAGGACTTCGAACAATGTACAGGAGGAGGTCTCAGTGCTGCCCAGGATACTACGAAAGTGGAAATTACTGCATCCGTACGTATTACAGGCAGATGAATTTATGTTTAAATATATTTATTGGTGCAATGATAAACAAACACAATACTGCCCTTGGAGAGATACTCCATACACCACTAAAGTCTTCTCAAGATGGTAGAATACAATTCAGTGCAAATACATTTTAATTTCCCCCCCCCTCCCACCTTACCCCATCCCCTTCCCCTTGAACAACTCAACTCCCCCCTCCCCCCCCCAAGTCTCCTCCACTCTATGTCGCACTTAAGAATTCAAAATTCTACTACGCGCTACTGCAGTCAATGAGTCCCAGAAAGGGGACCAGACTTGGCAAAGCCTGTCTCCTTGTGGCGAGGATAGGTCTTCTATTCCCCTACGCTCCAGTGCGCAGAGGTGTATCATATTAGATCGCCAGTGTTGCAGTGTAGGCGGGTCACCGGTTATCCACTGTTGAAGAATCGATTTCTTTCCAACCAAGACTGTTTTTTTCAAGAAGCATTTAAGGCCCCGATGAGCAAATGGTGACACTCTGAACACCTCAAATAGTTGAGATGGAGTTGGTTTCCAAACTACCCCCCAGAGCCCAGACACATGCTGACTAACTTGGCGCCAAAACCCAAGGATCCTCGGACACCTCCAAAATATATGTCCTAGGTCAGCTGGGGATTGAGCGCACTTCTTGCATCTATCCTCCGTCCCCATTGTTGCCCTATATGCTCTATGGGGTGAAATATACATCCTCATCACAAATTTATAATGTGTTTCTTGCAACGTCACATTCTCCGTCAGCCTTTGGGTTCCCAAAAGACAAACCTTTACCTTTTCCATCTGGAGGTTCATCGCTAGCTCCTTATTCCAGCAATTGGTCAATTTACCATATTCCACCTCTCCCAGATGTTCCCGCAATGAAGCATGATAGTATTTGAGTGGGACCCTTAATTGTGCATCTAACCCCAATATGGTAACTAATTGTTCCCACACCTGCGTTGTCATAGTGGAAGCCGGCAGGGATCTCAGATAGTGACGTAGCTGGAACATAGAAAAGAAATTTAGTCCCTTAACCCCATACTCCAACTGCAGTTCCTCAGAAGTTTTCAGAGTGCCCTCCGCATTATATAACTGATATAGATACTGTAAGTTTTTAGTGCCCCACCTGGCAAACTCCTCCGAACTGGTACCCGGCATGAAGTCTCTGTTACCCTGGATTGGCAGTAGCGGAGAACAGGCAGATGAATTTAAAGTCCATTCAGTGTTTCTGGATGCTGTGTGATGCTGTTTCTGGGCGATAGGGCAACGTTATGGAAGGACTAACAGGGCAGCTTTAGCTTTTTCGGGGGGGGGGGGGGGAATTGAGAGGGGCAAGCCCGATGGTATGGTCAGCTTATTCCCAGAGGGAGGAAAAGTTCCCTCCATTTTAGTCACTTCCACTGAGCATCCCTGGGGGCTCTTGACTGTAGGTCTTCCCCCTCTACCCCCTTCTGCTGTTCTTCAGTGTTTTAGACACTAGAGGGTGCACAAAAAAAAAATGGCCCACGCTGGTGTAGACGCGTGGGCTTGAGACCTTCTGCAGCACTCTGGAGTCTTGGTTGGCCGTAAGGGGACATAAGCTGTTGGAGCCCTCTGAGAACCCCCTGGCCATGAATAATGCTGTTACCCATTCTGACACTTTGGCTCATTGGCACAAAAGCCAGCCCTGGGGTCTAGTGAGATAAATTTAGCTACAGTGTTAAGTGTGGGGCTGATTGGGGATGGAGGGTACGGGAAATCAAGATGTGGTTTTCCATTCCTTAAATTATTGTACAATCCACAAAAAATCCTGAGTCTGATGCCAAGATGGTTAACCAACAAAATTAGAACACTGTCTAGTCCCTTTTTTAAATTTAACATAATTTAGTACAGTTTTGTTGGGTAATGTTAATGTTTTGTCTGGCACTATATTTGGGGTATTTTGTGAATTGTCATTTCATCCTGATTTAGGATTTTTTTTTTTTTTTTAAATAGTTGAATGCATTAAGCTTTAGTAAAAGGGCCTCTAAGAAAATGCTAGTCAATTCAACTCCAAGTCGCAGACATAATTACTCTAATGTGAGAACTCCACACAGTACCTAGAGACCACTCGTAACCCACCAGATACCAAGTGGGTAGCTGTACAGGCTCAAATATATATTTCTGAGATTGAAATTTCACTATTATGTTCACAGTGAAGGAGTTGCCTAATGATTAGAACCTGGAGAACTGAGTTTGTTTCCCACTGCAGCTCCTGGTGACTCTGAGCAAGTCACTTAACCCTCCATTGCCCCAGGTACAAATAAGTACCTGTATATACTTTATAAACCACTATATCAAGTCTCATTTCCATTTCCCTATTTGAGATTCTACTTGCTATTATTATTATTATTTTTTGTTACATTTGTACCCCATGCTTTCCCACTCATGGCAGGCTCAATGCGGGGCAATGGAGGGTTAAGTGACTTGCCCAGAGTCACAAGGCGCTGCCTGTGCCGGGAATTGAAGTCAGTTCCTCAGGGTCAAAGTCCACCACCCTAACCACTAGGCCACTCCTCTTGGAGATTCTACATGGAATGTTGCTAGTGGAGGAGCAGCCTAGTGGTTAGCACAGCAGACTTTGATCCTGGGGAACTGGGTTCAACTCCCACTTCAGCTTTGTGACTCTAGGCAAGTCACTTAACCCTCCATTGCCCCAGGTACAAAATAAGTACCTGAATATATGTAAACTGCTTTCAGTGCAGTTGCAAAAATCACAGAAAGGCAGTATATCAAGTCCCATTTCCTTTCCCTAGTTGAGATTCTGGAATGTTGCTACTATTTGAGATTCCACATGGAATGTTGCTAGTGGAGGAGTAGCCTAGTGGTTAGTGCAACAGACTTTGATCATGGGGTAATTGGGTTCAATTCCCACTGCAGCTCCTTGTGACTCTGGGCAAGTCACTTAACCTACAAATAAGTACCTGTATTTACTATGTAAAACCCTTTGAATGTACTTGCAAATCCACAGAAAGGCAGTATATCAAGTCCCACTTCCCTTTTCGAGATTCTGCATGGGATGTTGCTAGTGGAGGAGTAGCCTAGTGGTTAGTGCAGTGGACTTTGATCCTGGGGAACTGGGTTCAATTCCCACTGCAGCTCCCTCTGACTCTGGGCAAGTCACTGAACCCTCTGTTGCCCCAGGCACAAAATAAGTACCTGTATATAATATGTAAACTACCTTGATTGTAACCAGAGAAGGGGGGTATATCAAATCCCAGCCCCTTTCCCTTACAAAGAAATTGCAGAAAAAAAATAATGCCCCAGGTCACATCAGCAAAAATTTCTGTTTTTTAAAAAAAAATCTCTCTGGAAATATCTATTATTATAAAACAGTTTCTGATAATTCAAAACTACAACCCAAAACTCCAATGTCTATCAGTCTGAAAGTCACTATTGACGTACCCAGAGAGAGATTTCCCATGTCCAAGTTTCCCACTTCTCCCACAAATCCTAAATTCACTTGGGGTACTGAAGTTGTATCTTTAATAAGCAGATAATATACCCTGGTGCAGTCAGGAAAACTCTCGGATGTTATACCCACTATGTCAGAGCAATATGTTTTCAACATGTCCCCTCAGCGCAACAGAAACTGCAGGTTAGAACTCCTCAGGACATTATCAAAACTTTCCATCTTAACCTGAAGAGTTCCCAAATCTTTTATCATTATTGTCCGAACCCGTGTAATCGTTGCATTCTTTCTCAACACAGTCCAAACGAGTAGGGGCAAGCCCGATGGCATGGTCAGTTTATCCCCAAAGGGAGCAAAGGTTCCCTCCACTTTAGTCGCTGTCACCGAGCATCCCTGGGGGCTCTTGACTGTAGGTCCATGTGACTCACAAGTCTTCCCCCTCCACCCCCTTCTGCTGTTCTTCAAGGTCGGATATACATATAAAGTAGCACATATGAGTTTATCTTGTTGGGCAGACTGGATGGACCATACAGATCTTTTTCTGCCGTCATCTACTATGTTACTATCCTGCTTATTTTCGAATGAGAAGGCCGGCCATCTTTCGACACAAATCGGGAGATGGCCGGCCTTCTCCTAAAGTCAGCCAAATCGGTATAATCGAAAGCCGATTTTGGCCAGTTTCAACTGCTTTCCGTCGCAGAGACGGTGAAAGTTCAAGGGGGCGTGTCGGCAGTGTACTGAAGGCGGGACGGGGGCTAGGTTAAGAGATGGCCGGCTTCGGTCGATAATGGAAAAAAGAAAGCCAGCCCTGACGAGCATTTGGCCGACTTTACTTGGTCCCTTTTTGTTCACGACCAAGCCTCAAAAAGGTGCCCCAACTGACCAGATGACCACCAGAGGGAATGGGGGATCACCTCCCCTTCCCCAGTGGTCACCAACCCCTTCCCACCCAAAAAAAAATATAAAAAACATTTTTTTGCCAGCCTCTATGCCAGCCTCAAATGTCATACCCAGCTCCATGACAGCAGTATGCAGGTCCCTGGAGCAGTTTTAGTGGGTGCAGTGCACTTCAGGCAGGCGGACCCAGGCCCATCCCCCTCTACCAGTTACACTTGTGGTGGTAAATGGGAGCCCTCCAAACCCCCCTAAAACCCACTGTACTCACATGTAGGTGCCCTCCCTTCATCCCTAAGGGCTATGGTAGTGGTGTACAGTTGTAGGTAGTGGGTTTTGGGGGGAATTTGGAGGGCTCAGCACACAAGGTAAGGGAGCTATGTACCTGGGATCAATTTGTGAAGTCCACTGCAGTGCCCCCTAGGGTGCCCGGTTGGTGTCCTGGCATGTGACGGGGACCAGTGCACTACAAACGCTGGCTCCTCTCATGACCAAATGGCTTGGATTTGGCCGGGTTTGAGATGGCTGCCATTAGTTTCCATTATCAGCGAAAACCAATGGCGGCCATCTCTAACGCCGGCGATCTCTAAGGACAGGCCAAATGTTGAGATTTGGCCGGCCCCAACCGTATTATCGGAACAAAAGATGGCCGGCCCCGTTCGATTATGGCCCTCCATGTTACTTAACCCTCCATTGCCTCAGGTACAAAATTAGATTATGAGCCCTCCAAGGACAGAGAAATACCCAGTGCACCTGAATGTAACTCACTTTGAGCTACTACTGAAAAGGTGTGAGCAAAAATCCAAAGAAATAATTATGGGTTCCTTTTACTAAGGTGCGCTGAAAAATGGCTTGCAGTAGTGTAGGCGGGGGTTTTGGGCATGCCAATCCATTTTTCAGCGCGCCTGTGAAAAAGGCCTTTTTAAAATTTTTGCCGAAAATGGGCGTGCAGCAAAATCAAAATTACCGTGCATCCATTTTGGGTCTGCAACCTTACTACCAGCCATTGACGTAGCGGTAAAGAATTATTCGGTAACCAGGCGGTTATGACCTACATGCGTCCAATGCCACTTGGCACGTGTCCGATATGCGCTTACGAAATATTTCGTACGTGTGCCAAAAATGAAGTTACCGCAAGAGCCACGTGGTAGCCGAGTGGTAACTGCATTTTGCTGCACGTTGAGCGCGTGTAGATGATTACGCATCTTAGTAAAATGGCCCCTATTTTGGGTGCCCATCTGGGATCCATGCACAGTTTTGGGCATCCAAATGTGGGTAACCTCTCCTCTTCAATCTGTTCAAAATTCTGCTGCATGACTAATAGTCCGCCAGTGTCGTTATGCTCATATTAGCCCTCTCCTCAAGTCACTTCACTGGCTCCCTATCCGTTTCCGCATACAGTTCAAACTCCTCTTATTGACTTGCAAGTGCATTCACTCTGCAGCTCCTCAGTACCTCTCCACTCTCATCTCTCTCTACATTCTTCCCCGGGAACTCCATTCACTGGGTAAATTTCTCTTATCTGCACCCTTCCACTGCTAACTCCAGACTCCGTTCCTTTTATCTTGTTGCACTATATGCCTGGAATAGACTTCCTGAGCTGGTACATAAGTACTTAAGTAATGCCACACTGGGAAAAGACCAAGTGTCCATTGAGCCCAGCATCCTGTCCACGACAGCGGCCAATCCAGGCCAAGGGCACCTGGCAAGCTTCCCAAGCGTACAAACATTCTATACATGTTATTCCTGGAATTGTGGATTTTTCCCGTCCATTTAGTAGTGGTTTATGGACTTGTCTTTTAGGAAACCGTCTAACCCCTTTTAAAACTCTGCTAAGCTAACCACCTCATCACGTTCTCTGGCAACGAATTCCAGAGTTTAAGTATGCGTTGGGTGAAGAAAACCTTTCTCCGATTTGTTTTAAATTTACTACACTGTAGTTTCATCGCATGCCCACTAGTCCTAGTATTTTTGGAAAGCGTTAACAGACGCTTCACATCCACCTGTTCCACTCCACTCATTATTTTATATACCTCTATCATGTCTCCCCTCAGCCGTCTCTTCTCCAAGCTGAAAAGCCCTAGCCTCCTTAGTCTTTCTTCATAGAGAAGTCGTCCCATCCCCGCTATCATTTTAGTCGCCCTTCGCTGCACCTTTTCCAATTCTACTATATCTTTCTTGAGATGCGGCGACCAGAATTGAACACAATACTCAAGGTGCAGTCGCACCATGGAGCGATACAACGGCATTATAACATCCTCACACCTGTTTTCCATACCTTTCCTAATAATACCCAACATTCTATTTGCTTTCCTAGCCGCAGCAGCACACTGAGCAGAAGGTTTCAGTGTATTATCGATGACGACACCCAGATCCCTTTCTTGGTCCGTAACTCCTAACGTGGAACCTTGCATGACGTATCTATAATTCGGGTTCTTATTTCCCACATGCATCACCTTCACTTGCTCACATTAAACGTCATCTGCCATTTAGCCGCCTAGTTTCCCAGTCTTGTAAGGTCCTTCTGTAATTTTTCACAATCCTGTCGCGAGTTAACGACTTTGAATAACTTTGTGTCATCAGCAAATTTAATTACCTCGCTAGTTACTCCCATCTCTAAATCATTTATAAATATATTAAAAAGCAGCGGTCCTAGCACAGACCCCTGAGGAACCCCACCAACTACCCTTCTCCATTGTGAATACGTCAAGCTCCATCTCTGGCCGTCTTCAAATCTAGGCTAAAAGCCCACTTTTTTGATGCTGCTTTTAACTCCTAACCCTTATTCACTTTGTTCAGAACCCTTATTTTATCATCCTCACTTTAATATTCCCTTATCTCTTGTTTGTCCTGTTTGTCTGTCCTAATTAGATTGTAAGCGCTGTCGAGCAGAGACTGTCTGTTCATGTTCAAGTGTACAGCGCTGCGTACGTCTAGTAGCGCTATAGAAATGATAAGTAGTAGCAGTAGTAGTCTTTGGGATTCCAGAATCTTGCTGCTCCTTGGGGTTCCAGATTCTTTACTTTGGAGTTCCGGAATCTTGCTACTCTTTGGGATTCCGGAATCTTGCTACTCTTTGGAGTTCCAGAATCTTGCTACTCTTTGGGATTCCAGAATCTTGCTACTCTTTGTCCTTATTCCTTATTATCCTGTTTGTCTGGCCTAATTAGATTGTAAGCTCTGTGGAGCAGGGACTGTCTCTTCATGTTCAAGTGTACAGCGCTGCTTACGTCTAGTAGCGCTTTAGAAATGATAAGTAGTAGTAACCTTTATGGAATCCAGGGTAAATGACTTATGCTAAAGTTGAGCTCAGGAATCAGTAGAAAGAAGCAATGCTAAGAATCCAGGTGTGAAGCAACTGCCTGAACTTTAAGCTTACTCTCTGCGTCTACTGATGCACCTCTCCAAATAGCTGTATAGAGACAGATACTGGCAGAGTCACAGGAACAAGGCAACTGATGTCTTGAGTAATTTGTTTTCCTCTTCATAGCGTGCATTGCATCGTTAATCAGGAGCGTAACACACACACTGCCAGTATTCCTGCGACCGACTCTTCAGTATGTGCCGTGCAGGGCAGTCGGGGCTGATCAAAACAATTCATTTATGTCAGAGAGGGACCCGATGTTCTCGTGCAGTCCTCCGCCGCACTGTGTGAAATAGCTTCTTAATGTCGTTTCTATTATCTGAAACAGGCTGGCAAAAAGAGGACTTTTAAAATTCCACTCAATGTTACTTTTATTACTACTTCTAAAATACTTTTCAGACATTCAGTCCTAGGGGTGGGAGATGAGGGGCAGAGTCCTAAACGGGACACCCTTTGCTAACAGGGATTTGGGGAGGGGGGGGGGGGGGGTAATTCTGTGATTGCAGTTATAAGTGAACCATAGACAAAGAAGGAAAAGCCTCCACGGATGGAAAAAATCCGGATGAGAATCAAGGAGTAGAGCCCACAAAAAGAATAGGAAACAAAATAGGCGTTATTTTGCTTGTTTAAGGAGCACCCGATCAGCACTGTAGGGCCCCTTTCACCAAGCTGCGGCAAAAGGGGGTTGGCCTCCTTTTACTGCAGCTGGTAAAAGGGAAGTCTCACTTTCCTGCAGGAAATGGCTGTGCCACCCTGCCATTGAGGTGGCAGTAAGGACTCCCGCGTTAACCTGCTTGTGACACCACTGGTACACGGAAATGACGGTGCTCTAGGGGTGGGAAGTCACGCTGGGCTTGATTAGTAAAGCAAGCCCTTACACATTATTACACTATGTAGGAGCATTAAGAATTGTGAACCAACTCTTTTGAGAACTGCTTTGAAGTTCTAGGACCCCTGAGGCAGGCATATTCTTATGCTGAAACACAGCTGTGTTGGGTCATAGAATTGATGCTGGCAATAAAGAGATTTTGGTTGCTATTCTTTTTGTGGAAATGCTTTTAAAACAAATAGGAGGAAATATTTTTTTACTCAATGAATAGTTAAGCTCTGGAACTCTTTGCCGGAGGAGGTGGTAACAGCGGTTAGTGTATCTGGGTTTAAAAAAGGTTTAGACAAATTCTTGGAGGAAAAGTCCATAGTCTGCTATTGAGACAGATATGGGAAGCACCTGTTTGACCTGGGATTTGTACAGCATGGAATGTTGTTACTTTTTGAGATTCTGCATGGAATCTTGTCACTCTTTAGGATTCCGGAATCTTGCTGTTCTTTGGGGTTCTACATGGAATGTTGCTACTCTGAGATTCATCTTGTCACTCTTTAGGATTCCAGAATCTTGCTATTCTTTGGGGTTCTAAATGGAATGTTGCTACTCTTTGAGATTGTGCATGGAATCTTGTTACTCTTTAGGATTCCAGAATCTTGCTATTCTTTGGGGTTCTACATGGAATGTTGCCACGATTTGGGTTTCTGCCAGGTACTTGTGACCTGGCTTGGCCACTGTTTGGAAAACAGGATACTGGGCTGGATGGACCATTGGTCTGACCCAGTATGGCTACTCTTATGTTCTTCTGGACTCGACTCCTTGTTTCTCATCTGCACCAATAGGTGGCCAGAGGTCACCTAACTGGCCCAGAGTCTAGAAAGGAAAGTTGTCTACTTTTGCCTGATGGAATGCTAACGTAACTGGGCACGAACACTTGTGCAGCCACAGAGCTGGCGTCAATCTGTGCGCCTGTGTTCTAGAGATTAGCGCCTAACTTCTCGTATTCAATAAGCTCCATGCCTAATTGTGTGCTCCATCCACACTCTGTCAGACTCCGCCCATATGCAAATTATTGGAGATACATGTAAAATTACAGAATAGAGCACTGTTTGCTCATAAGCACATAAATGTCGTTATTATATTTTAATACAGACTTTCTATACTACCAGACTGAAGGTGATCTTGCATTTTACAAAACTAAATTAGAAAAACAGAAAAGAACAAGTAAACCTAACCTTTCACACAGAATTCTAACAAACCAACTACACCAACATCCAGAAGGTTAAAATATAAGCATAAGTTATTTATGTGTGTAAAGTTGTCTCCAGAAGAATATTTTTTGTTTAGATTTTCATTTCACTTTTGCATTTTAGTGTAGGACAAATTGCTTTTAGTACACAGTGACATAATGCATTTGTAATTTTTTGTGTTTTGTCTGGGTGATTTTCCTGCAAATAAGCAATAGCATTTGCTCATAACTGAGCTGTAAAACTCTCCATAAAGAGACTACTGTTGAGTGCAGAGCTGCAGTATCTGTTCTCATCCTGTTGAAATGAGGAGGCTGTGATGATCTGAACAGGTGATCTTTGTGCACTTAAAACACTGAGGACCCGATGCACAAAGGTTACCCTACTACTACTTATTATTTCTATAGCGCTACCAGACGTACGCAGCGCTGTACACATGAACATGAAGAGACAGTCCCTGCTTGACAGAGCCTACAATCTAATCAGGGCAGACAAACACGACAAATAAGGGATAAGGACAAACAGTAGCAACATTCCGTGTAGAATCCCAAAGAGTAGCAACATTCCGTGTAGAATCCCAAAGAGTAGCAACATTCCTGAATCCCAAAGACTACTACTACTTATTTCTATAGCGCTACTAGATGTACGCAGCGCTGTACACTTGAACATGAAGAGACAGTCCCTGCTCGACAGAGCTTACAATCTAATTAGGACAGACAAACAGGACAAACATTCTGAGCAATGCACAGACCTTAAAGCCTACCTTTAACGTAAAACATTATGGGGAGCAGTCAGTATAGTGCAAGCGGACTGGTCCCCATGGTGGGTGCTGACAGACTCCTGACCCCCCCCCCCCCAAAGACCTTTACAAACTTTACTGGTGGTCCAGTAGACCCTGACCCTCCCCCTGGACGCTCTTCTGCTCAGGGGCATAGCCAGAGTTCGGCGGGAGGGGGGTCCAGAGCCTGAGGTGAGGGGGCACATTTCAGCTCCCCTGGCACCGCTGCTACCCCCTGTCATTTTAACCCCCTCCCGCCCGCCCACCATTTTTGACCTCCCCTCTGCCACCACCACCACCACCTTTGACCCCCCCCCCCCCCAGTGCCAACACTTTCAACCCCCTCTTCCCACCGCTACTAACCCTCCCCCCGCTGTCAGGAACCTTTGCGGGCAGGGGTCCCCAACCCCTGCCAACCAAAATCCTCTTCTCCGGTGCGGCCGTGTCGCCGCCAGCCGACGTCTTCCGACGCGGCCGCGTTGTTGATCTGCAAATGCCTAAAAGGCTCCGCTTAACACAAGACTATCTCTACTTAAGGAAGCAGGTGAAAGCTTGGCTCTTCAACCAGGCCTTTAATGGAAGAAGTAACTAACTTCTTAGTTTCACTCACACACACAAGGATTGACACTACTACTACTACTACTTAGCGGACTTCAAAGAAGGGTTGGACGGCTTCCTGGAGGAAAAAGCCATAGAATGTTATTGAATGGACGAGGGAATACAGTATTTCTAGGATGGGCGGGACAAATTGCTTGTTCTTTTGGCCACTGTCGGTGACAGGGTGCTGGGCTCAATGGATCCTTGGTCTGTCCCAGCATGGCGATGCTTATGTTCTTATGTACTAATCATTTCTATAGTGCTACTAGATGTACGCAGCACTGTACAAATTATATGCAGGTACTTTCTCTGTCCCTAGAGGGCTCACAATCATTTTTGTACCTGGGGCAAAGGAGGGTTAAGTGACTTGTCCAAGGTCGCAAGGAGCTACAGTGGGAATTGAACCCAAGGATCAAAGCCTGCTGCCCTAACCACGGGCTGTACATACTACAGCAGGACATGTTTATCGGCTCCTACCCTAGCTGACATATTTAACCATCTCTCTGACCTCATGTGCAACTTTCTTTAAATTAGTCACCTTATTTTCTAACTCCTCTTACTCTCTTACCTATCTACAGTGGTGGAAATAAGTATTTGATCCCTTGCTGATTTTGTAAGTTTGCCCACTGACAAAGACATGAGCAGCCCATAATTGAAGGGTAGGTTATTGGTAACAGTGAGAGATAGCACATCACAAATTAAATCCGGAAAATCACATTGTGGAAAGTATATGAATTTATTTGCATTCTGCAGAGGGAAATAAGTATTTGATCCCCCACCAACCAGTAAGAGATCTGGCCCCTACAGACCAGGTAGATGCTCCAAATCAACTCGTTACCTGCATGACAGACAGCTGTCGGCAATGGTCACCTGTATGAAAGACACCTGTCCACAGACTCAGTGAATCAGTCAGACTCTAACCTCTACAAAATGGCCAAGAGCAAGGAGCTGTCTAAGGATGTCAGGGACAAGATCATACACCTGCACAAGGCTGGAATGGGCTACAAAACCATCAGTAAGACGCTGGGCGAGAAGGAGACAACTGTTGGTGCCATAGTAAGAAAATGGAAGAAGTACAAAATGACTGTCAATCGACAAAGATCTGGGGCTCCACGCAAAATCTCACCTCGTGGGGTATCCTTGATCATGAGGAAGGTTAGAAATCAGCCTACAACTACAAGGGGGGAACTTGTCAATGATCTCAAGGCAGCTGGGACCACTGTCACCACGAAAACCATTGGTAACACATTACGACATAACGGATTGCAATCCTGCAGTGCCCGCAAGGTCCCCCTGCTCCGGAAGGCACATGTGACGGCCCGTCTGAAGTTTGCCAGTGAACACCTGGATGATGCCGAGAGTGATTGGGAGAAGGTGCTGTGGTCAGATGAGACAAAATTGAGCTCTTTGGCATGAACTCAACTCGCCGTGTTTGGAGGAAGAGAAATGCTGCCTATGACCCAAAGAACACGGTCCCCACTGTCAAGCATGGAGGTGGAAATGTTATGTTTTGGGGGTGTTTCTCTGCTAAGGGCACAGGACTACTTCACCGCATCAATGGGAGAATGGATGGGGCCATGTACCGTACAATTCTGAGTGACAACCTCCTTCCCTCCGCCAGGGCCTTAAAAATGGGTCGTGGCTGGGTCTTCCAGCACGACAATGACCCAAAACATACAGCCAAGGCAACAAAGGAGTGGCTCAGGAAGAAGCACATTAGGGTCATGGAGTGGCCTAGCCAGTCACCAGACCTTAATCCCATTGAAAACTTATGGAGGGAGCTGAAGCTGCGAGTTGCCAAGCGACAGCCCAGAACTCTTAATGATTTAGAGATGATCTGCAAAGAGGAGTGGACCAAAATTCCTCCTGACATGTGTGCAAACCTCATCATCAACTACAGAAGACGTCTGACCGCTGTGCTTGCCAACAAGGGTTTTGCCACCAAGTATTAGGTCTTGTTTGCCAGAGGGATTAAATACTTATTTCCCTCTGCAGAATGCAAATAAATTCATATACTTTCCACAATGTGATTTTCCGGATTTAATTTGTGATGTGCTATCTCTCACTGTTACCAATAACCTACCCTTCAATTATGGGCTGCTCATGTCTTTGTCAGTGGGCAAACTTACAAAATCAGCAAGGGATCAAATACTTACAGTATTTCCACCACTGTATATGTTCCATCTTCACTGTCAATTAAAACATTCTATTACGTATTATGTTGACATTGTAAGTAGTAAACCATGCCATACTTTGTGTTGTTATTTGAATAGTTTTACTGCTGTAATTGTCTATTGCTCGTGTTTGATTTATTCTTACTGTTCGCCGTCTTGAGTGAATTCCTTCAAAAAGGCGATAAATAAATCCTAATAAATAAATAATTAAAAACATTAAATAAATAATAAAATTACCTTCTAGGTGCACAAAACACACTTTTCACCAATGTACGCATAGCCATAACAAAACACCTGGCAGGAATTAGTTTAGCTATTTATTACCGCAGGAACATGTCCAGGAATTAAAATTTGCTCACCTGTTTGACTCAAAGGACGCAAGAGAGCAGTGATTCACATGTCCTGTCTGCAATTTCACAGCTTTCTCTCTTTGTAAATGTGTTTCTTGGAGAAATATAACGCTAGCTTTAAGTGTTCTGAACAGATTCAAACTCATTCTCTTCTCAAATGGGGAATGGCACCTCTGGATTAACTATTAAGCACCTGCTTAGGGCAGTGAGGGAAGGGGTCACCACAGAGTTTATTCCCCTACCTATTGCACCCTTAACTCTCTCACTGTAACATAGTAACGTAGTAAATGACGGCAGATAAAGACCTGTATGGGCCATCCAGTCTGCCCAAGAAGATAAATTCATTTACATGGTATGTGCTACTTTATACCCAAGTTTGATTTGTCCTTTCCATTCTCAGGGCACAGACCGTAGAAGTCTACCCAGCACTGTTCTTGTACTAAGTTCTTAAGCTAACATCAAAGCCCCTTAAAATTTACACTCCAACCCATCCCTATCTATTCAGTCACAATCGGAGCATAAATCATGGAAGTCCGTCCAGCACTGTTCTTGTACTAAAAGTTCTGAAGATTCTGGAATCCTAAAGAGTTACAAGATTCCGGAATCCCAATTAGTAGCAACATTCCATGTAGAACCCCAAAGAGTAACATATAGTAACATAGTAAATGACGGCAGATAAACACCTGTACGGTCCATCCAGTCTGCCCAACAAGATAAACTCATTTTACATGGTATGTGATACTTTATACCCAAGTTTGATTTGTCCTTTCCATTCTCAGGGCACAGACCGTAGAAGTCTACCCAGCACTGTTCTTGTACTAAGTTCTTAAGCTAACATCAAAGCCCCTTAAAATTTACACTCCAACCCATCCCTATCTATTCAGTCACAATCGGAGCATAAATCATGGAAGTCCGTCCAGCACTGTTCTTGTACTAAAAGTTCTGAAGATTCTGGAATCCTAAAGAGTTACAAGATTCCGGAATCCCAGTTAGTAGCAACATTCCATGTAGAACCCCAAAGAGTAACATATAGTAACATAGTAAATGACGGCAGATAAACACCTGTACGGTCCATCCAGTCTACTCAACAAGATAAACTCATTTTACATGGTATGTGATACTTTATACCCAAGTTTGATTTGTCCTTTCCATTCTCAGGGCACAGACCCTAGAAGTCTGCCCAACAGTGTTCTTGTACTAAGTTCTTAAGCTAACATCGAAGCCCCTTAAAAGTTACACTCCAGCCCATCCATATCTATACAGTCATGATCAGGGCATAGACTGTATAGAAGTCTGCCACACTATCCTCTGCCACACCCTATCCAATGTGAATTTCAGTGTTTTTCTAATCATTATAAATATATATGATGTTTTGTTTTGTACAATAATATTTTTCAGCACTTACTGAGTTTTAATGTCTTTGTCAGTTAAGTAATGGAAGGGCCCAGGGACCCCAAAAGCTAAGGTAAACAGTAAAAAAAAAAAAGTCTGTGTAGTAAAAGTTAGAAAAAAATGGACAAACAGATACTTTTTTCTCACATCCTGTATTCAAGTAACATAGAGCCCCCCAACCACCCACTGTCTCAAAAACTGTAACAGCCAAACTACAAAAGAAGGACGGTAAACGCCAAGTTGGAAAGAAGACGAAAAAGGAGATGAAATTGACCTTGCCTACAGAATTATTTATTTTTGTTACATTTGTACCCTGCGCTTTCCCACTCATGGCAGGCTCAATGCGGCTTACATGGGGCAATGGAGGGTTAAGTGACTTGCCCAGAGTCACAAGGAGCTGCCTGTGCAGGGAATTGAACTCAGTTCCTCAGGACCAAAGTCCACCACCCTAACCACTAGGCCACTCCTCCACTGTTGCTACTATTTGAGATTCTACATGGAATGTTGCTATTCCACTAGCAACATTCCATGTAGAAGGCGGCCCTTGCAGATCACCAAGTACGTGCAGGACGTCAGACTCACAGAAACAGAAGCCTGCGCAGCCTTCTACATGGAATGTTGCTAGTGGAATAGCAACATTCCATGTAGAATCTCCAATAGTAGCAACATTCCATGTAGAATCTCCAATAGTATCTATTTTATTTTTGTTACATTTGTACCCTGCGCTTTCCCACTCATGGCAGGCTCAATGCGGCTTACATGGGGCAATGGAGGGTTAAGTGACTTGCCCAGAGTCACAAGGAGCTGCCTGTGCAGGGAATTGAACTCAGTTCCTCAGGACCAAAGTCCACCACCCTAACCACTAGGCCACTCCTCCACTCCACTTATGATATATGAACATGATTTCAGAGGCTTTCAAGAGCAGAGTAGATCTGTAACTCTGCATCCCAGGTCTGACTGTTCCTGCGCTGAATGTTCATGCATTGAAATGCGAGGGCAGGTCCGACGCAGCCTCCAGCAGGGCTTCATTTATGCTCATCAAATCAGGGGCGTAGCCACGGGCGGGCCTGGACGGGCTCAGGCCCAGCCACTTTTGCTCCAGGCCCGCCCACCCCAACTAGCCCCAACCCAACCCTTGGCGTAGCTCTCCCAAACGAGGCTCCCATCTTTTCCTGCCTCTTCTGCCCGCTCTCCCCGTCCGCGTGGTCTGCTCACTTTTACTGCCTTGAAGCACCGTTCTCCCTCCAGCACCGGCGATTCCCATAGCCAGCCTTCTGCCAGCATGCATCGCCGGGGCCTCTCCTTAGGCGTGTCCTGCCTACTCTGCAACTTCCTGTTTTCTGCAAAGGTGGGACGCGCTTGATGAGAGGCCCCGACGACGCACGCTGGCAGAAGGCTGACTATGGGAATCACTGGAGCTGGAGGGAGAACGGCGCTTCAGGGCAGTAAAAATGACCAGACCACGCGGACAGGGAGAGCGGGCAGAAGAGAGAGAGAAATGCAAAACTCGGGAGGGGATGGAGAAGGGAGAAAGCGCTGCCCAAGACCAGAGTGGAAGTGAACCTATCTAGTCCACTGTAAGCAAGGTAAGGAAGCCAATTTGTAATCTGTTTCCACTTTCCACCCCCCTTCTGCCCCGCGCAGCCGTCATTTCAGTTCAATCAAAACAAAGGAGAGAAAATTTTGTGCCCACCTACTTTGGGCTCAGGCCCATCCAGAACTGGCTGTCTGGCTACACCACTGCATCATATAAAGAATAAGTACATAAATTCAAGTAGTAATAATAGAAATCAATTTGGACATGAAAAAATAAAAAGGATTATGCCTTGATGCTGATAACTGTTTAGATTCTACCAGATCCTTTAATATCAAGGGGCCCTGTTACTAAGCCGTGTAAACGTCTACACGTGCCCAAAGCACGCCAAAATGGAGTTACCGCCCACCTACTGCGTGGCTTTTGTGGTAATTTCATTTTCGGTGCGTGTTTGATACGCATATCTATAAAAGATAATTGTTATTTTCGGACGCGTGTATTGGATGCATGTCAAGTGGCATTTGACACACGTAGGTCATTACCGCCCAGTTTCCGCGTGAGTCTTTACCACTAGGACAACGGCAGGCGGTAAGGACTCAGACCCGAAATGGACGCGCGGCAATTTTCATTTTGCCGCGCGTCCATTTTTGGCAAAAATGTTAAAAAAAGGCCTTTTTTTATAGGTGCGCTGAAAAATGATTCTGCGTGCCCCCAAAACACGCGTCCACACTACCGCAGGCCATTTTTCAGCTCGCCTTTGTAAAAGGGCTGGTAATGAAGGTATAGATTCTTCCAAGTTGTGCACGTAGGGATGAATTTTCTATTCGTCGCGTAAAGCTGGGCACCAGCATGGATTCAGATCGAGGCTTAGTACAGAATCAGTGCTTCTGGTTCTTGTAACTAATCAGATACTTTTTGAGCCCAGAACAACAGGCTGTACTTTTACAGTTTGATATATCAGCTGCCTTTGATGCAATAAATCATTCTATACTCTTGTCCAAGTTATCTGAAGTAGGAATGTCAGGGACTGTGCTAATTCGGTTTGAAAAATTCCTAAAAAGTAGAACATACGGTTTTAAGGGACAAACGGAGAGATCGTCTATTTGGAATTCTGGTTGTGGAGTACCTCAGGTTCTCTCTCTGTCGCTTTTTAAAGTTTATCTTAGTTCTTTGGGCAATTTTGTTTTTCTAAGGAAGGTATTACAATATTATCATTGAAGATGATATTTTTCTTCTTTGCCTGGTGATGGAGATTTTGGACAGCACTTTGAGCTCTGTTAAACACAATATCCTATATAATAATTCTCACCTCCAACGTTCTATCTTGCTGCCTGTGTCCGTGGTCTGCTAGGCTCCAAAGCCCAGGCTGACGTCACATGCAGCACTGACCAACAGCACGACAGCAGCATGAGGCCCCACCCCTGCCGCCCTCGCCACCACGCCCCTCCCCCAAGGTCGCCTCCGCTGACCCCTCCACCCCCTACGAGGTCACTGCAGCCACTGCTCCCCCCCCCCAAGGTTGCCGCCCAGCCCAGCCACTTACCCTCCAGGCCCGCTCACCCAACACAGACCTGCCAAGTCCTTGCAAAACAAGCAGCGCCAGCTCCCATTTCCGGCCACTGCTGCTTCTTCTGTTGAGCAGCAGCGGTAGCTGCAAAAACAAAAACAGCTGTTTTTAAAAAGCAAGCGCGGTACGGCAGGCAGCCATCAGGCATTGGCTGTCGGCTCTGCAGCTGCTCCTCTCGCCTCTCACGTCGCTGCGCTTTTCTGGGGTCGTCCTCCAGGGGCAGTGATGTGAGAGGCGAGAGGAGCGGCTGCAGAGCCGACAGCCAATGCCTGATGGCTGCCTGCGGTGCCGCGCTTGCTTTTTAAAAACAGCTGTTTTTGTTTTTGTAGCAGCCGCTGCTGCTCAACAGGAGAAGCAGCAGTGGCCGGAAATGGGAGCTGGCGCCACGTGTTTCGCGGAGACTTGGAAGGTCTGCTTGGGTGGGCGGGCCTGGAGGGAAAGAAGGGGATAGAGAGAGAGACACGGGATGGAAGAATTGGGAGAGGGGGGTAGACGGATGGAAGGATGGGGAGAGAAAGAGGGAAAACAGATGGAAGGATGGGGAGAGAAAGGGGAGAGACTGGAAGGATGGGGAGAGAAAGGGGAGAGACTGGAAGGATGTGGAGAGAGAAGGGACACAACAGAAAAGGGTAGAGAGATAGACACTGGATAGAAGGAGGGGGAGAGAGACATTAGATGGAAGGATCAGGAGAGAGGGTAGATGGGTGGAAGGATGGTGAGAGAAAGAGGGAAGACGCTGGATGGAAGGGTACGGAAAAAAAGGACACTGGGTGGAAGGATGCAAAAAGAAACAGGGGAGACATTGGGAGGGGTTCCTGAGACCAGAGAGGGGGAGGGGGTCCTGAGACCAGGGAGAGGGAGATCCTGAGACCAAGGAGAGGGAGGGGTGGTCCTGAGACCACAGTGGAGGGGGTCCAGAGACCTGAGAGGGGGGGACGGGGAGGGGGTCCTGAGACCAGAGAGGGAGGGGGTAGGTATTTCTGTCATACACTCTCTCTCTCTCTCTCTCTCTCTCTCTCTCTCTCTCACAGTCAGTGTCTTTCTCTCTCTCACTCTCACACACTCTGTCTCACACTGTATCACATTCACTCTCTATGAGTCACTCTCAAACAGTCTCTCGAACTCATACACTCTCTTGGTCTCACAGAGAGTCTGTGTATCGCACACATACTCTCACACTCTATCTGTCTCACACACACTCTCTCTCTCACACACTCTCTCACTCACAGACACATTCGCACCCACACTCACTCTCTCTCTGTCTGTCACACTCACACATTCACTCTCTCTCTCACACACAGTCACTCTCACATGCACTCTCTCAAACATACACACTCCGAGGAAAATCTTGCTAGCGCCCGTTTCATTTGTGTCAGAAATGGGCCTTTTTTACTAGTTTCCTATATTATATTCCTATGTCCCTATTTAACTCCGTCAAACTGAAGACTATTTCATATTTTGTAAACTATTGAAAACTGAGTTGATGAGATCAACCTCTAACATTAGAAATAACTAACCCTCTAACTACAACTCCTCTGTCCATATTCACATTCTGTCCTGTGTATTACAAACATGTTATATTGTCAGGATTTCATGTTATGCTGTTTAATAGTAATTGTGTGTGTGTGTATATATATTTATATATTTTGTTCTATGTAATCAGAATGGCTTTGCCAGTTCTACTTTTGTTGTATTATGAGCCACTTTGAACTTGAATCCTGTTCGAGATAATGTGGGATATAAATGTCGTAAATAAGTAACATAAATGAATAAAGATAACCTGGGCAACTAAACATTTTTTATGTTTGAATAAACAGAAGACTGAGGGCTCCTTTTACTAAGCTGCGCTAAAACGTGGCCTGCGGTAGTGTGAGTGCGTCTTTTGGGCACGACTGGGCCAGTTTTTACTGCATTTAGGGAAAAGGGCCTTTTTTAAGGGGCCGTAAAATGGACCTGCGCTAAAATTGAAACCAGTTCGCATTTTCGGATATATCCACTAGGGGACAGGTAAAGGATCTGTATATAATAACCCTTTGGTTGTAACACAGAAAGGGATATATCAAATCCATGAGCCTTTACCCTCTATTCTAGAACCTACATTCATAAGTGCTAGGCCGACCCCTCCCAGGTCCACCCCCCTTGCAGTTGCCCGCATGGATTTTGCCTGCTCATTTTGTAGAATCCCAACCAAGAGGGCAGTTATGCCTGCTGCAACTACTACTACTTACTACTACTACTACTACTTATCATTTCTATAGTGCTACAAGACGTACGCAATGCTGTACACTTGAACATGAAGAGACAGTCCCTGCTCGACAGAGCTTACAATCTAATCAAGACAAACAGGACAAAAAAGGGATCAGGACAAAGAGTAGCAAGATTCCGGAATCCCAAAGAGTAGCAAGATTCCAGAATCCCAAATACTACTACTACTACTACTTATCATTTCTATAGTGCTACAAGACGTACGCAATGCTGTACACTTGAACATGAAGAGACAGTCCCTGCTCGACAGAGCTTACAATCTAATCAAGACAAACAGGACAAAAAAGGGATCAGGACAAAGAGTAGCAAGATTCCGGAATCCCAAAGAGTAGCAACATTCCATGCAGAATCCCAAAGAGTAGCAAGATTCCAGAATCCCAAATACTACTACTACTTATCATTTCTATAGTGCTACAAGACGTACGCAATGCTGTACACTTGAACATGAAGAGACAGTCCCTGCTCCACAGAGCTTACAATCTAATCAAGACAAACAGGACAAATAATGGATAAGGACAAAGTAGCAAGATTCCATGCAGAATCCCAAAGAGTAGAAAGATTCCGGAATCCCAAAGAGTAGCAACATTCCATGCAGAATCCCAAAGAGTAGCAAGATTCCAGAATCCCAAAGACTACTACTACTACTACTTATCATTTCTATAGCGCTACAAGACGTACGCAATGCTGTACACTTGAACATGAAGAGACAGTCCCTGCTCCACAGAGCTTACAATCTAATCAAGACAAACAGGACAAAAAAGGGATCAGGACAAAGAGTAGCAAGATTCCGGAATCCCAAAGAGTAGCAACATTCCATGCAGAATCCCAAAGAGTAGCAAGATTCCAGAATCCCAAATACTACTACTACTACTACTTATCATTTCTATAGTGCTACAAGACGTACGCAATGCTGTACACTTGAACATGAAGAGACAGTCCCTGCTCCACAGAGCTTACAATCTAATCAAGACAAACAGGACAAATAATGGATAAGGACAAAGTAGCAAGATTCCATGCAGAATCCCAAAGAGTAGAAAGATTCCGGAATCCCAAAGAGTAGCAACATTCCATGCAGAATCCCAAAGAGTAGCAAGATTCCAGAATCCCAAAGACTACTACTACTACTACTTATCATTTCTATAGCGCTACAAGACGTACGCAACGCTGTACACTTGAACATGAAGAGATAGTCCCTGCTCGACAGAGCTTAAAATCTAATTAGGACAGCTAAACAGGACAAATAAGAGATAAGGGAATTACTAAGGTAGGGAGGACAAAATAAGGGTTCTGAACAAGTGAGTAAGGGTTAGGAGTTAAAAGCAGCAACTGCTAATGAGTACCGATAATAACCAATCATAAGTTGTTAAAGCAGCTAATTTAACAATTAAGTTATACAACTTGAACATGTCAAAATATGTGCTCAAGTTTATAGAATTATGGGGTTAATGTTTGCTAGCACTTCACAGTTGTTTGGCGTTTTAGCAGAGGACTTGATGCCGAAACACTGACCGTGTAGGGTTCCAATAAACTTTGTTTGAAGCTCTCATATCTTTGTTTGGACTGGTCATTTGGACTTGGTCTTCTTCCACCCTTGGTCTGTCTTGCTTGCATTCCTGTGGAAGGAGTGGACCCCCCCCCCCACCTCTGCTTGATTCCATTGGTTGGCTAATGAAAAGTAACAGGAATTTGATTAGAATAAGAACATAAGAGCATAAGAATAGCCATACTGGGTCAGACCAAGGGTTCATCTAGCCTGGCATTCTGCTTCCAACAGTGGCCAGTCCAGGTCACAAGTTTCTGTGAGAAACTCAAATAGTAGCAATATTCCATGCTACCAATCCCAGGGCAAAAAGTGGCTTCCCGCTTATTCATCTCAATAACAGAGCATGGACTTTTCCTCCTGAAACTTGTCCAAATCTTTTTTTAAACCCAGATATGTTAACTGCTGTTACTACGTCCTCTAGCACCGAGTTCCACAGCTTAACTACTTTTTGCTTGAAAAAATATGTCCTCCTATTTGTTTTAAAAGTATTTCCATGTAATTTCATTAAGAATCCTCTAGTCTTTGTACTTTTTGAAAGAGTGAAAAATCTATCTACTCGTTTTACACCTCTCAGGATTTTATAAACCTCAATCAAATCTCCCCCTTAGCCATCTCTTTTCCAAGCTGAAGAACTCTAACCTCTTCAGCCTTTCCTCGTGGGGACGTGTTCCACCCCCCTCATTTTGGTCGCTCTTCTTTGAACCTTTTCTAATTCTGCTATATCTTTTTTGAGATACAGCGACCAGAACTGAACGCAATACTCAAGGTGAGATGACACCATGGAGCGATAACAGAGGCATTATAGTATTCTTGTCTTATTTTCCATCCCTTTTCTAATAATTCCAGGATACTATTTGCTTTTTTGGCCGCCACCTCACACTGGCCAGATGATTGCAGCGTATTGGCTACAATTTTATTTATTTAAGTTACATTTGTACCCCGCGCTTTCCCACTCATGGCAGGCTCAATGCGGCTTACATATACAGGTACTTATTTGTACCTGGGGCAATGGGAGGTTAAGTGACTTGCCCAGAGTCACAAGGAGCTGTACCTGAAGTGGGAATCGAACTCAGTTCCTCAGTTCCCCAGGACCACAGTCCATCACCCTAACCACTAGGCCACTCCTCCACTGTTGCTACTATTTGAGATTCTACATGGAATGTTGCTATTCCACTAGAAGTCGGCCCTTGCAGATCACCAATGTGACCGCGCAGGCTTCTGCTTCTGTGAGTCTGACGTCCTACAGGACGTCAGACTCACAGAAACAGAAGCCTGCGCAGCTGCAAGGGCAGGCTACTACATGGAATGTTGCTAGTGGAATAGCAACATTAACATTCCATGTAGAATCTCAAATAGTAGCAACATTCCATCTAGAATTTCCAATAGTAGCAACATTCCATGTAGAATCTCCAATAGTATCTATTTTATTTTTGTTACATTTGTACCCTGCGCTTTCCCACTCATGGCAGGCTCAATGCAGCTTACATGGGGCAATGGAGGGTTAAGTGACTTGCCCAGAGTCACAAGGAGCTGCCTGTGCCTGAAGTGGGAATCAAACTCAGTTCCTCAGTTCCCCAAGGACCAGAGTCCACCACCCTAACCACTAGGCCACTCCTCCACTCCACACCTAGATCTTTTTCTTGAATGCTGACTCCTAAGATGGACCCCAGCATAAGTGACTATGAGTTGGATTGTTCTTCCCAATGTGCATCACTTTGCATTTGTCCACATTAAATTTCATCTTCTATTTGGATGCCCAGTCTTCCAGTTTCCGAAGGTCTTCCTGCAATTTTTCATAATCTGCATGCATTTTTACAACTTTAGAATAGTTTGGGGTCATCTGCGAATTTAGTCACCTCACTCGTGGTTCCGTTTTCCAGATCATTTATAAATATGTTAAATAGCACCAGTCCCAGTGCGGCACTCCACTGGTCACCCTCCTGAATTGAGGAAAATGGCCGTTTAACTCTACCCTCTGTTTTCTGTCCAATAACCAATTCCTAATCCATAGAAGGACACTGCCTCCTATGCCATGATCTTTTAATTTTCTGAGGAATTTCTCATGAGGAACTTGGAATGCCCTCCCTCGTGAGGTGGTGGAGATGAAAACGGTAACGGAATTCAAACATGCGTGGGATAAACATAAAGGAATCCTGTTCAGAAGGAATGGATCCTCAGGAGCTTAGCCGAGATTGGGTGGCAGAGCCGGTGGTGGGAGGCGGGGCTGGTGGTTGGGATGCGGGGATAGTGCTGGGAAGACTTATACGGTCTGTGCCAGAGCCGGTGGTGGGAAGCGGGGCTGGTGGTTGGGAGGTGGGGATAGTGCTGGGAAGACTTATACGGTCTGTGCCAGAGCCGGTGGTGGGAAGCGGGGCTGGTGGTTGGGAGGAGGGGATAGTGCTGGGCAGACTTGTACGGTCTGTGCCAGAGCCGGTGGTGGGAGGTGGGGCTGGTGGTTGGGAGGCGGGGATAGTGCTGGGCAGACTTATACGGTCTGTGCCAGAGCCAGTAGTTGGGAGGCGGGGATAGTGCTGGGCAGACTTATACGGTCTGTGCCAGAGCTGGTGGTGGGAGGCGGGGCTAGTGGTTGGGAGGCGGGGATAGTGCTGGGCAGACTTATACGGTCTGTGCCAGAGCCGGTGGTGGGAGGTGGGGCTGGTGGTTGGGAGGCGGGGATAGTGCTGGGCAGACTTATACGGACTGTGCCAGAGCCGGTGGTGGGAGGTGGGGCTGGTGGTTGGGAGGCGGGGATAGTGCTGGGCAGACTTATACGGTCTGTGCCCTGAAGAGCACAGGTACAAATCAAGGTAAGGTATACACAAAAAGTAGCACATATGAGTTTGTCTTGTTGGGCAGACTGGATGGACCGTGCAGGTCTTTTTCTGCCGTCATCTACTATGTTACTATGTCAAAAGCTTTCTGAAAATCTGCCTGAGTTAACCCTTTTGAATGATTAAGGAAAATTCACCCAGAGAACAAAGAGAGAGAAGAACATTTTATTTTCCGTGGGTTAATTAGAATATGTACTGCAGTGATCACCTAACTGTTTGGTTCCTCAAGTAAGATGGATGCTGTGACCCTGTTCAAATTCTCTGGTCTCGATGTAACGCCCACATAAAATGTACTTACTTGAAACAGATGTATTGCATTGGCTAATTTGTTTCTTGAATATAATTAGTTCTTATAATTAAATGCAGGACAGAACAGCTTTGAAGCTAGGCTGAAAAATATTTCTCGGTAAAAAAAAACCTCAAAGTGTGTTCTTTAAAGCATAGTTTGGGAGCAGATTACTAGAATTTTTCAAGAAGGCAGTCTGCTTGATTCCCCTTACTCCCCCTTCCCTATCACTACATAGGGTTACCATATGTCCTCTTTTTGAGGACATGTCCGGGTAACCGGGCGGGTTTTGCCAATCTGCCTGTTTGTCGGGATTTCTGGACAAATGGGCAGGCTGGTGGGCGGGCCGTCCTATAGGATGGGCCACCCGCCAGCCTGCCCGTTTGTCCAGAAATCCGGACAAACGGGCAGATTGCTAGCCTCCCCTCCCCATACTTACTACTGCCCTGGTGGTCTAGTGACCTCGCGAGACTTCAACTCTCGGCGGCCATTTTGAATCGGCGCCGAGATCAGCAGCGCTCCTGGCAAGAAAGAGGGGGCTCTTTCCTGCCCCGAAGAGGTCACTAGACCACCAGGGCAGTAGTAAGGTAAGGGGAGGGGGGGTGACGGGGTGTGTGACAGGGGGGAGGGAAAAATCTGACAGGGGCAGAGGGCGTGAAAGGGGACGGGGTAGGGTATGAAAGGGGGCGGGTGTGTGGTAGGGGCGGGGCATGTGTCCTTTTTGGGGGACAAAATATGGTAACCCTGTCACTACAGAGCACAAATATCTTTGATTCATCAACCGACTTCAGCCTCCATTCTTTCCACCAGTAGGAGGAGAGCAGTATTTCTGACCTTTCTGCCTCCAGGTCTCATACATGACCTTGTGGGGGCGCTGCAGTTTCATAAGACCCACCAGCCTCTATGTTCAAGCATCAGACTGAAGAGAGCAGCAAGAGACTTTTTTCACCTGTTGGTGGGAAGTTGCGGAGTTGGTGATCATGCAGGATTTGGTTTGTGTTCTGCAAGGATTCAACAAACTCAAAAGAGAGCTATACAATAAAAATGATGATAATAAAAAGGGTACATAGTACTTGCCCACTTCCCAACCCACTCGGGCAGCTTCCCCCTTACCTTTCTGCATCTGCTCCTCCCTTGGTCTGTCACTCTCTTGCTTCTGTTCGGCGGACCCGGGTTATCGCATTAACGCAGTCATCCGGGTCCCAACACACAGGAGCAGGAGAGAGACTGTCCCCCTCCGCTCCCCACCTCGGTGACCCTGTGACCTGCTGAAGGATGTACAGATCATTTCGGTACCAAATGAATTCCTTTTGCCGATAGGAGGAGGAAGCCTCAAAGTACCAGGGTTGTTGGGTCTCCCTTTCGGTGCCAGATGAATCCCTTTTGCTGGTGCTTCGGTCGTTGCATGGGATTGGATATTCGTCATCGGCTAGGAAGCCTCCTTGGGTGTGTGTGGTGGTGTCCACGGTGTGGGCCAGATTTTGGAGCACTACAGATTTGGATCTTTGGGGTCTTGTTCATTGCTGTCGTGTTGTACATACATGGACTGAAAACACATTAGTTCAACAAAAATGGACTCAACTTATGGATCCTCAGAAGCTTAGCTGAAATTGGGTGGCAGAGCTGGTGGTGGGAGGTGGGGCTAGTTGGGAGGCAGGGATAGTGCTGGGCAGACTTATATGGTCTGTGCCCTGAAAATGACAGATACAAATCAAGGTAAGGTATACACAAAAAGTAGCACATATGAGTTTATCTTGTTGGGCAGACTGGATGGACCGTGCAGGTCTTTTTCTGCTGTCATCTACTATGTTATGTTAGACCAAAAGTAGGCTACGTTAATGCAATAAAACAGTCTCGCCTACAAAGTACATACTAGCCCTTATTTCCTAAAGCTTTAACCTCACAGCTGTCTTCTAAGAGAGAAAATTCAGTGACTCCTGCCCCTTCCTATAGAGTGGTTTTGTTACAAGACATTGCCCTTCCTTGTGTTGTGTTTGAAATCGGAACTCCTTACACCAAATGGGAGCTATTGTGTCTGAGATCTTCATGGTTTGCTCCAGACCAAGTAAATGCATAAGCCACAGGAATCCTTTACAAAGGCCATTTGCCCCTTGGGGTTTGTAAACCATGGAGACCAGATTGGGTTGAGTATAACGTTAGGCGAGTGGGAGCACCTTTCTGACTGCTCTTAAAGAAAACAAAATAATTAGAAGCACTCAGCAGGTCTTTTGTTGTTTTGCCCTTTTGAGTTCCACTAATTGAAAATTCTCTTTAAAAGTGCGTTGGGGAGAAGGACCTTCTAACTCCGTGCCGGAGAGGGGTTTTGTTGAGAAGTCTAATGCTTTGTCCCATTCAGTGTACAGCAGGTCTATAAAGCAGCTGCGGAGGTTTGTGTCTGAAATGCAGTCTCCAAGGGGAAGGATAAGAGTCCTGCTGTAAGCTCGTGTTTTCTTTCTTTTCGGATGCTCGTCGGATGCACGAGCTTGTGCATGCAGTAGAAATGGACATTTCTCGTTTTGTGAGGGTTCCGTATGGGTGCTTCTAATGAGTTGTCTTTATAACTCAGAGAGTGGCATTTCTTTACTAAATTTTTGGTTTTGTGTCCTGTTTTTATGCCTGGATGGCTCTATGAATTCCGTGGCCTGAGTATTAGACAGATGCCCCATTAGCATCACTTTGCAGTTGGTAGAGGCCACTGCTGTCTCCTTTTCCTTTCTAGGTCTGATCATATCACCTCTGTGGTACAGAAGAACGTAAGAATAGCCGTACTGAGTCAGACCAATGGTCCACCCGGCCTAGTATCCTGTTTCCAACAGCGGCCAATCCAGGTCGTAAGCACCTGGCAGAAATCCAAGTAGTAGTAACATTCAATGCTACCAATCCCCACGCAAGCAGTGGCTTCCCCCATGTCTATCTCAATAACAGGCTATGGACTTTTCCTCCAGGAACTTGTACAAACCTTCTTTAAACCCAGATATGCTAACTGCTGTTGCCACATCCTCTGGCAACGAGTTCCACAGCTTAACTATTCGTTGAGGAGAAAAATATATCCTCCCATTTGTTTTTAAAGTATTTCCATATAACTTCATTGAGTGTCCCCTGGACGTTTTACTTTTTTGAAAGAGTAAAAAATCGATTCACTTTTACCCGTTCTACACCACTCTGGATTTTGTAGGCCTCAATCGTATCTCCCCTCATCCGTCTCTCTTCCAAGCTGAAGAGCCCTAACCTTTTTAGCCTTTCCTTATACGAGAGGAATTCCATCCCCTTTATCATTTTATTTTTATTTATTTGTTACATTTGTACCCTGCGCTTTCCCACTCATGGCAGGCTCAATGCGGCTTACATGGGGCAATGGAGGGGGTTAAGTGACTTGCCCAGAGTCACAAGGAGCTGCCTGTGCCTGAAGTGGAAATCGAACTCAGTTCCCCAGGACCAAAGTCCACCACCCTAACCACTAGGCCATTCTTCTTTGAACTTTTTCTAATTCTGCAATATCTTTTTTGAGATATGTTGACCAGAATTGAACGTAATACTCAAGGTGAGGCTGCACCATGGAGCGATAGAGACATTATAGTATTCTTGGTCTTATTTACCATCCCTTTCCTAATAATTTCTAGGATAATGTTTGCTTTTTTGCTTCAGCCTCATACTGGGCAGAAGATTTCAGCGTATTGTCTACAATGACACCTAGATCTTGGGTGCCTTTTCCTAAAGAGAAACCTTTTGAAACCTAATGCAATCAATGGTCCTAAGCCGTGCAGATTACTGCAATGGAATCTATGTAGGATGCAAAGAGCAACTCACAAAAAAACCTCTTGCTATTCCTATCCATAATTTCCTCCAAGATCAACAATTCCAGATGGCCTCCTAACTTAGCCATCTATCCCCCCTTCAATCCGTTCAGAACTCTGCTGCCCGTCTTATCTTCCGCCTAGACCGATATGCTCATATCACCCCTCTCCTCAGGTCACTTCACTGGCTTCCGATCAGATACCTAATACAGTTCAAGCTTCTCCTACTCACCTACAAATGCACTCGATCTGCAGCCCCTCCTTACCTCTCTACCCTCATCTCCCCCTACGTTCCTACCTGTAACCTCTGCTCTCAAGACAAATCCCTCCTCTCGGTACCCTTCTCCACCACCGCCAACTCTAGGCTCCGCCCTTTCTGCCTCGCCTCACCCCATGCTTGGAACAAACTCCCTGAGTCCATAAGCCAGGCCCCCTCCTTACCCATCTTCAAATCATTGCTCAAAGCCCACCTCTTCAATGTCGCCTTTGGCACCTAATTACTACATCTCTTCTCAGGAAATCTCATATACCCCAACTTGACATTTCGTCCTTTAGATTGTAAGCTCTTCTGAGCAGGGACCGTCCTTCTTTGTTAGATTGTACAGCGCTGCGTAACCCTGGTAGCGCTTTAGAAATGTTAAATAGTAGTAGTAGTATGTGGCAGAATCCAATCACTGTTCAACCATTCTATAAGGAATTGGACGTGAAGTCCAGCCAGCTACAGGAATCAATATAGTCCGGATTTCCCATGCCTCTGGGTGATTATCTATGATTTCCAGCAATTTACCTGGAAGAGATTTGCAAATGCTAGATCATTCCAGCAGGCAAGTTTTTCATGGGCATGTTGTCAGCACACAAACCAATGCATCAGCTCGGCATGATCTTCCAGAAAGTCCAAATTCTTTCGCTAAGGTGGTCTTTGTAGTCTGAAGCACAGTTGACTGCCAAACTAACACAGGCACATGAATGTGGGATGCATCTGATAACACTACTTATGATGTTTTTTGAGTCAGACCAATGGTCCATCTAGCGCAGTATCCTGTTTCTAACAGTGGCCAATCCAGGTCAGAAGTACCTGGCAGAAACCTAAATAGAAGCAACATTCAATGTTACCAATCTTAGGGCAAGCAGTGGCTTCCCCATGTCTGTCTCAATAACAGACTGTGGACTTTTCCTCCAGGAACTTCTCCAAACCTCTTTTAAACCCAGATATGCTAACTGCTGTTACTACATCTTCCAGCAAAGAGTTCCAGAGCTCAGTTATTTTCATTGCGTGAAAAAATATTTCCTCTTATTTGTTTTTAAAGTATTTCCATGTAACTTTATTGAGTGTCCCTTAGTCATTGTACTTTTTGAAAGAGTAGAAAATCGATTCACTTCTACTTGTTCTACACCACTCAGGATTTTATAGACCTCAATCATAGCCCTCCTCAGCTGTCAGACTCACAGAATCAGAAGCCTGCGCAGCCTTCTACATGGAATGTTGCTAGTGGAATAGCAACATTCCATGTAGAATCTCCAATAGTAGCAACATTCCATGTAGAATCTCCAATAGTATCTCTTTTATTTTTGTTACATTTGTACCCTGCACTTTCCCACTCATGGCAGGCTCAATGCGGCTTACATATTATATACAGGTACTTATTTGTACCTGGGGCAATGGAGGGTTAAGTGACTTGCCCAGAGTCACAAGGAGCTGCAGTGGGAATCGAACTCAATTCCCCCGGATCAAAGTCCACCACCCTAACCACTAGGCCACTCCTCTTTTCCAAGCTGAAGAACCCTAACCTCTAGCCTTTCCTCATATGAGAAGAGTTTCTTCTCCTTTATCATTTTGGTCTCTGTTCTTTGATTCCGCTCTATCTTTTTTTAAAATACGACAACCAGAACTGAACGCAATGCTCTAGGTGAGGTCTCACCATGGAGCGATAGAGGCATCTCAGTATTTTCGGTCTTTTGCACTATCCCTTTCCAAATAATTCCTAGCATCATGTTTGCCTTTTTGACTACCCTCTCTGAGCAGCCACAATTCCTCGGGAATATGTTTCTTGTTCTTCCTGTAGAGGGTAGGGTTTATTATTTCAAACTTTGGACACCATCATTATGATTCCTAGGTCCTGAGTATAATCCAAAATACAGCCTCAGACGGCTCAGGGGACCCCCAGATTGACCTCTGCACTGGCCTCACCTTTCTAGATCTCTTATCCAGCCTTTGCTCCAGTCCAGTGGCATGGAATCTGTCCTTCTGCTGGAGAGAAATTGGAGTTTCTATTCCAGATACTTTCTAATTTCTCCACACTCCAGGGGCCTATAATTCATTCTGGACTTTAGAGATCTCAGTCTTTTCTTGTGCGGACAGAAATTCAAAATGCACACGTTCTTCCCATTCCACTGTTGATGAAAAAAGGGGATTGGCTTTACATGCTGCTTCTGAAAGTCTCCTACATGCACATGACGATTCATCCCAGCTGCAGGAAATTTCAGATTCTGCCTCCAGTCTGGTCACTTCCATTACAAAGTCCTGGATTTTCACAAAATGCCTGGTGGTGGTAGCATCCTACTTCCATCACCATGGTCATCTCGTGTTTCCATTTCTTGATGGCTGGTTCTTACTCGCCTCTTCAGAAGCGCACTCCTTAGTTCTAGCAAGTGAGACAGTATAATTTCTTCTGTTGCTGGGATTTCTGATCAACTTTCAAAAATTGCCTTTACAGCCAATGAACATCATCTCCCTTATAGGTGCTACTTTGAACATGAAGCAAGCAAGGGCCTCCCTATCCAAAGCCAGAATGCAGGGCCTTCATTTCTCATGTCTGTGCTGTACAAACAGTGCCCAAGGTTTACAGCCAGAACTTTTCTTTATATGGCTGAGATGTCTTCAGTGGGACTTAAAATTCCACTGGCATCAACGATCTCAGCTTCTCTCATCATATCCACCACCTTGACTCCAGCTATTTTTCCTTTAGTGGACCTCCACAGACAACCTTTCTACAGGAGTTCCTTTTTAAAGAGTCAGTTATCATTCTGTTCTGACTACAGATGCTTTGTCACTGTGTTGGTGAACTCACATCAATGCTCATCACTCCCAGGAAATTGGTTAACGTGTGAAAGGTTGATCTGAATCACTTACGTGGAGCTCAAAGCAATATATTACACCCTTAGGATGTTCCTTCATATTATTTAGGGTTCATCGGTGTTGATATACATGGACAACCAAATAGCTGCATTTTATGTCTGCAAGAAAGGGGGGGATGGACCTTCTGCCCCTATGTCAGGAAGCAGCAAGAATTTGGGACTTTACTATAGTCAACCACATTCATAAGAACATAAGTGTTGCCATACTGGAACAGACAAAAGGTCCATCAATCCCAGCATCCTGCTTGTCCCAGAAATAGTGGATTTTCCCCAAGTCCATTTAATAAAGGTCTATGGACTTTTCCTTTAGAAAGCTGTCCAAACATTTAAACTCCACTAAGCTAACCACCTTTACCACATTCTCTGGCAATGAATTCCAGAGTTTAATTACATGTTGAGTGAAGAAAACGTTTCTCCGATTCGTTTTAAATTTACTACATTGTAGCTTCATCGCATGCCCCCTAGTCCTAGTATTTTTGGAAAGTGTAAACAGACGCTTCACATCTACCCGTTGAACTTCACTCATTATTTTATAGACCTCTATCATTTTTCCTCTCAACCGCCTTTTCTTCAAGCTGAAGAGCCCAAGCCGCTTTAGCCTTTCCTCATAGGGAAGTCATCCCATCCCATTTATCATTTTTGTTGCCCTTCTCTGTACCTTTTCTTTTGAGATGCGGTGACCAGAATTGAACACAATATTCGAGGTGTGGTCGCACCATGGAGCGATTCAAAGGCATTATAACATCCTCATTTTTGTTTTCCATTACTTTCCTAATAATACCTAACATTCTATTTGCTTTCTTAGCCACAGCAGCACACTGAGCAGAAGGTTTCAACGTATCATCAACGACAACACCTAGATCCCTTTCTTAGTCCGTGACTCCTAACGTGGAACCTTGCATGACGTAGCTATAATTCGTGTTCCTCTTTCCCACATGCATCACTTTGCACTTGCTCACATTAAATGTCATCTGCCATTTAGACGCCCAGTCTCCCAGTCTCGTAAGGTCCTCTTGTAATTTTTCACAATCCTCCCACGATTTAATGACTTTGAATAACTTTGTGTCATCAGCAAATTTAATTACCTCACTAGTTACCTCACTAGTTACTCCTATCTCTATGTCATTTATAAATATGTTAAAAAGCAGCGGTCCCAGCACACACCCCTCGGGAACCCCACTAACTACCCTTCTCCATTGAGAATATTGACCATTTAACCCTCCACAATAGAACACTACCTCCTATCCCATGACTCTCCAATTTTCTCTGTAGTCTTTCATGAGGTACTTTGTCAAACACCTTCTGAAAATCCAGATACACAATATCAACTGGCTCCCCTTTATCCACATGTTTGTTCACCCCTTCAAAGAAATGTAGTAGATTGGTGAGCCAAGATTTCCCTTCACTCAATCTATGTTGACTTTGTTTCATTAATCCATGCTTTTGAATATGCGCTGTAATTTTGTTCTTAATAATAGTCTGTACCATTTTGCCCAGCACTGACGTCAGACTCACCGGTCTATAATTTCCAGGATCTCCTCTGGAACCTTTTTTAAAAATCGACGTTACATTGGCCTTTTGTGTTGCTGCACCATACGCCTAGAATATACTTCCTGAGTCAGTACGTCAGGCTCCAGCTCTGACCGTCTTCAAATCTAGGCTAAAAGCTCACTTTTTTGAGGTTGCTTTTAACTCCTAACTCCTATTCACTTGTTTAGTACCCATGTCTGTTTTAATCATTCCCACTGTACTTAATTCCCTAATCCCTTATTTGTCCTGTTTGTCTCAATTAGTGTACAGCGCTGCATACGTCTAGTAGCACTATAGAAATGACAAGTAGTACAAGTAGTAGTGAACTGGCCACACAGACATCCCAGCAGTGCAGAGGGGGCCGCCTGGTGGTCAGTGCAGGGAACTTCACATCAAGGCACCCAGGTACAAATACCACCTAAACACAGTCTCTCCCTATTTCCTTGTGAGTTGCCTAATAACTTAAGCTTTGGAACTAACTGAGTTGCTGAGGAAACTGCTGCGCACGAGACGATCCGTGCATACATAGGCTGTATAGAGAGAGGTGTGATCAGCAGAAGAAAGGAAGTGTTGATGCCCCTGTACAAGTCGTTGGTGAGGCCCCACCTGGAGTATTGTGTTCAGTTTTGGAGTCCGTACCTTGCGAAGGATGTTAAAAAAATGGAAGCGGTGCAAAGAAAAGCTACGAGAATGGTATAGGATTTGCGTTCCAAGACGTATGAGCAGAGACTTGCTGACCTGAACATGTATACTCTGGAGGAAAGGAGGAACAGGGGTGATATGATACAGACGTTCAAATACTTGAAAGGTATTAATCCGCAAAAAAATCTTTTCCAGAGATGGGAAGGCGGTAGAACGAGAGGACATGAAATGAGATTGAAGGGGGACAGACTCAAAAAAGATGTCAGGAAGTATTTTTTCACGGAGAGGGTGGTGGATGCTTGGAATGCCCTCCCGCGGGAGGTGGTGGAGATGAAAACGGTAACGGAATTCAAACATGCGTGGGATATGCATAAAGGAATCCTGTGCAGCAGGAATGGATCCTCAGAAGCTTAGCTGAAATTGGGTGGCGGAGCAGGTGGGGGGAAGAGGGGTTGGTGGTTGGGAGGCTAGGATAGGGGAGGGCAGACTTATACGGTCTGTACCAGAGCCAGTGATGGGAGACGGGACTGGTGGTTGGGAGGCGGGAAATACTGCTGGGCAGACTTATACGGTCTGTGCCCTGAAAAAGACAGGTACAAATTCAAGATATGAGTTTATCTTGGGCAGACTAGATGGACCATGCAGGTCTTTTTCTGCCGTCATCTACTATGTTACTATATGTTACTATGTAACTCTTAATTGAAGTTCTGAGCTGTGGGAGAGCAGATCCATCCCTACTACTTGTGTGCCTGACTCATTCCCACGGTCTACAGAAAACACCTGCTACAGGTGAGCAACGCAGTTCTTTTGCTCTCTTTCTTAGTTTCATACGTAGCAAGAAACATCAATTTTAAAACAGTCATGTAACCACAATCTCACCACCTCTGCATTAGGCTGTTTCAAAAAGTGTAATTAGCTTCACCCCCTGATTACACTGAAACAACGGTAGCTAATTCTGGTTCCCTGATGGGCTTATTTATTGGGTTCAACAGTGCCGTCTTGTTTCTTTACATTTTGAACTTGGTTGCAACCAGGGCTGGAACCTGGCACTGAGGGCCTCCATTAATAAATACCCGGGAATTTATTTTTCTCCTACTATATCTCCTCTCATGTCATTACAGTGAGAACCAGAGGTCCACATACCAGACTGCCCTTCAGACCTCTGTAGTCGGAGGCCCTAAATCCATCTAGTAGATGTCGCCATTGTGCAATGACTTGGACTCCATCCCATCAGGGCCTCTGTTGTTTTTGCTATAGGAGTGCTTAGTGAAAGTCCTCCCAAGGACTTTCACTAACTACACCCTCTCCAAAAGACATTACATGATGTGATACCCGCAAGCGAGCCTTCTCCGGAGTAGCCCCCACACTCTGGAATGCACTGCCTGAAGGGCTCCGCTACCTCTACTTCAGGAAGCAGGTGAAAGCTTGGCTCTTCAACCAAACCTTTAACGGAAGAAGTAACTAAGTAGTTAGTCTCACTCACACACAAGGATTGACTGGGGCTGCACATACCTCAGCGGGACATGTTTATCCACTCCAACCCTAGCTGAGATAATATTTAACCATCTCTCTGACCTCACGTGCAACTTTCTTCAAATCAGTCACCTTACTTTCTAATTCTTCCTACTTTCTTACTCATCTATATGTTACAACTTTGCCTTACCCTTCACTACCAATTATAATGTTCTATTACATATTGTGCTTTCATTGCAAGTAGTCTACCATGCCATACTTTGTATTGTTATTTGAATATTTTTACTGCTTTAATTGCCTGTTGCTCATGTTTGATCTATTCTTACTGTACACCGCCTTGAGTGAACTCCTTCAAAAAGGCGGTAAATAAATCCTAATAATTAAATAAATATTCAGGTTATGTTTACATATTGGGTATTTTTCTTCCAGAAGATCATAGATGTTTGTACCTTTTGCATTCTACATAGGAGGTGAAATTGAAATTACGAATGGTATACTGAGTGCAATCTATTTCAGATTGTGTAGCTGCCGAAAGAAAATGGATTTCACGAGAGAGAACGATCGCGATTACTTGCAATGGAACTAGAAATGCGCATGATTTATTCGCTCTCTTCTCCTGGCTCTGTCTAACGTTCCCACTGTTCCCCCTTTGGGCCCAATCATTGTGAGTTCACTCCATGAACTATATTTGGAGAAGACTTTGTGCGGTTGGAAGGGGTGTCGGAGAACAGCTGGAAACACATTACCCAGAACAACTTTGAAATTCATAGCAAAATAAATGACGTAAATAATTTAAATATGATGTATCTGTTTTTCTTGTGCTACTGATGTTGTGAGTTTGAGCGTTGACTGCCAAGGCTGAAATGCTGCACAGTCAGATTGTTGTGGAAAGATTTTATAATTAAATGAACATTATTATGGCACCGATCAAATTACTTTCCTTAGGCTGCCACTGTCATCAGAACGTGCTAAATGAATGGGCAAGTACTGCTTTTAGCCAGAACCACACTGAAAAAAAGAAAAGAAAACAAGACAGTGTATTGATTATAATTCTTACACATTGGAAAAGTACTGAATCGTGGTACAGTGGTTGATGGCTGCTACTTACAAGCCTGAAAGTTTGTGAGTAAGGTTTTATTTTCCAAAGAAATTTTCTTAATAACATCTAGGTCCATTTTGCCTTTCTGTCATTCTGATTTGATGCCAGATCCTTCTACAGTGCAAATCCTGAGTTACATAGTTACATAGTAGATGACGGCAGAAAAAAGACCTGCATGGTCCATCCAGTCTGCCCAACAAGACAACTCATGTGTGCTACTTTTTGTGTATATCCTACTTTGATTTGTACCTGTGCTCTTCAGGGCACAGACCGTATAAGTCTACCCAGCACTATCTTTGCCTCCCCACCACCAACCCCTCTTCCCCCCACCGGCTCCACCACCCAATTTCGGCTAAGCTTCTGAGGATCCATTCCTTCTGCACAGGATTCCTTTATGTATATCCCACGCATGTTTGAATTCCGTTACCGTTTTCTTCTCCACCACCTCCCGCAGGAGGGCATTCCAAGCATCCACCACTCTCTCCGTGAAAAAATACTTCCTGACATTTTTCTTGAGTCTGCCCCCCTTCAATCTCATTTCATGTCCTCTCGTTCTACCGCCTTCATATCTCCGGAAAAGGTTCGTTTGCGGATTAATACCTTTCAAATATTTGAACATCTGTATCATATCACCCCTGTTTCTCCTTTCCTCCAGGGTATACATGTCCAGGTCAGCAAGTCTCTCCTCCTACGTCTTGTGAGTTCTAAAATAAGAACTTACTGTGGCAGCCCAGATTGACCGCTGTTAGAAATATCATCCTTTTTCTGAGAGTAGCCAAGCACCTGGCAAATCCCAAAGAGCAGGTCTGTTCCGTAAGGCAACACGGCTACCACACCTCTCTACGTAAGGCAACAGAGTGAGCGGAGGAGATTTTGCCCAATACATTTGTTTGGCTTTATAGGCAATAAGCCCTTAGGAATCAGGGGACAGGAGATTTCAACTCGTGCTGATTCTCTTTCTTCTATATTATTGGCAATTTAATTTATTATTCACTTTGTCTATTCACTTATATATCTCACAACAAATCCTGAAGCAAAGTACAATAAAGTAACATCACAGAACGAGGGCTGCATTTCAGTAAAAATTTTAATTGTGATTAATTTTGTGATTAAAGGTATTTTATTTATTTATTTGCTGCATTTGTACCCCACATTTTCCCGCCTATTTGCAGACTCAATGTGGCTTACACTATGTTGCAAAAGGTATAATTTTTATTATGTTTGTACCCCGGCGCTTTCCCACTCATGGCAGGCTCAATGCGGCAGGCAATGGAGGGTTAAGTGACTTGCCCAGAGTCACAAGGAGCTGCCTGTGCCGGGAATCGAACTCAGTTCCTCAGGACCAAAGTCCACCACCCTAACCACTAGGCCACTCCTCCACTGTTGCTACTATTTGAGATTCTACATGGAATGTTGCTATTCCACTAGCAACATTCCATGTAGAAGTCGGCCCTTGCAGATCACCAATGTGGCCGCGCAGGCTTCTGCTTCTGTGAGTCTGACGTCCTGCACGTACGTGCAGGACGTCAGACTCACAGAAACAGAAGCCTGCGCAGCCTTCTACGTGGAATAGCAACATTCCATGTAGAATGTTCAATAGTAGCAACATTCCATGTAGAATCTCAAATAGTAGCAACAGAATCTCAATAGTAGCAACATTCCAAGTAGAATCTCCAATAGTAGCAACATTCCATGTAGAATCTCCAATAGTATCTCTTTTATTTTTGTTACATTTGTACCCTGCGCTTTCCCACTCATGGCAGGCTCAGTGCGGCTTACATGGGGCAATGGAGGGTTAAGTGACTTGCCCAGAGTCACAAGGAGCTGCCTGTGCCTGAAGTGGGAATCAAACTCAGTTCCCCAGGACCAAAGTCCACCACCCTAATCACTAGGCCACTCCTCCACTGTTGCTACTATTTGAGATTCTACATGGAATGTTGCTATTTCACTAGCAACATTCCATGTAGAAGTCGGCCCTTGCAGATCACCAATGTGGCCGCGCAGGCTTCTACATGGAATGTTGCTAGTGGAATAGCAACATTCCATGTAGAATCTCCAATAGTAGCAACATTCCATGTAGAATCTCCAATAGTATCTATTTTCTTTTTTGTTACATTTGTACCCTGCGCTTTCCCACTCATGGCAGGCTCAATGCGGCTTACATGGGGCAATGGAGGGTTAAGTGACTTGCCCAGAGTCACAAGGAGCTGCCTGTGCCTGAAGTGGGAACCGAACTCAGTTCCTCAGGACCAAAGTCCACCACCCTAACCACTAGGCCACTCCTCTAACCATAAACAGAATAAGAGGTATGGTCCAATTTAACATATTACTGAGTAAGAAATTAGGTAGATAGGTCAGTAGAATTATTTACATAACACAAAATAAATCAGGTAAGATATAATGACCAATAGTGATAATGTGATTAACATAATCAAATTAGAAGGGATCAGTATTAGTTGGTTTAGATGTAGAATGGAATCAAGTCATTAAGGAGGATTTTTATTGTAAGTCGCTTCGAACAGGTGCGTTTTCAATAACTTCTGGAAGGTTGTCAAGTCATGCGTTGCCTTCATAGCATTTGGCAGTTTATTTTTTTTCCCCCACTGCAGATCCTTTTTGACTTTCTACAAGTCACTTTTAGGGCGCTGTTTAATAAGCTGCGCTGTAGGCATGTTAATGTTTTTAGCACACATTAAAAATTAGCATGTGCTAACACTAGACACACCCATAGGAATATATGGGTGTCTCTAGCGTTAGCGCTCACTAATTTTTGTTTGTTTGTTTCAATATTTTATTGAAACATTTTGGTATACAAAACGTTGAGAAGAATAACAAGAACAAAAAACAAACTAACAATGGCCTACAGTGTAAGACGGAAATCTGAGATGCATTACAATGTATAATAAAAATACAAGTTAGACATAAGATTACATCAGGACAACTTATGATGCTTTAGATTGGATAGAATCCAGAAGACGCGCTAAAAACGCTTACGTGCCTCAGTAAACCTTCCGATATCTAATACAATCAATGGTCCTAAGCCATGCAGATTATTGCAAGGGAATCTTGGATTCCAGGGCTCTGCCCTTTCCTGGTTCTCTTCCTACCTTTCCCTCCGCACCTTTAGTGTTCACTCTGGTGGATCCTCTTCTACTTCTATCCCTCTGCCTGTCGGCGTACCTCAGGGTTCTGTTCTTGGTCCCCTCCTCTTTTCTATCTACACTTCTTCCCTTGGTTCATTAATCACATCCCATGGCTTTTCCTACCATCTCTATGCTGATGACTCCCAAATCTACCTTTCTACCCCTGATATCTCACCTTGCATCCAAACCAAAGTTTCAGCGTGCTTGTCTGACATTGCTGTCTGGATGTCTCAACGCCACCTGAAATTAAATATGACCAAAACCGAGCTTCTCATTTCCCCCCCCCCAAACCCACCTCCCCGCTCCCCCCGTTTTCTATTTCTGTTGATGACTCTCTTATTCTCCCTGTCTCCTCAGCTCGAAACCTTGGGGTCATCTTTGACTCTTCTCTCTCCTTTTCTGCTCATATCCAGCAGATTGCCAAGACCTGTCGTTTCTTTCTTTACAACATCCGTAAAATCCGCCCCTTTCTTTCCGAGCACTCTACCAAAACCCTCATCCACACCCTTGTCACCTCTCGTTTAGACTACTGCAATCTGCTCTTGCTGGCCTCCCACTTATTCACCTCTCCCCTCTCCAGTCGGTTCAAAACTCTGCTGCCCGTCTCATCTTCCGCCAGGGTCGCTTTACTCATACTACCCCTCTCCTCAAGACCCTTCACTGGCTCCCTATCCGTTTTCGCATCCTGTTCAAACTTCTTCTACTAACCTATAAATGTACTCACTCTGCTGCTCCCCAGTATCTCTCCACACTCGTCCTTCCCTACACCCCTTCCCGTGCACTCCGCTCCATGGATAAATCCTTCTTATCTGTTCCCTTCTCCACTACTGCCAACTCCAGACTTCGCGCCTTCTGTCTCGCTGCACCCTACGCCTGGAATAAACTTCCTGAGCCCCTACGTCTTGCCCCATCCTTGGTCACCTTTAAATCTAGACTGAAAGCCCACCCCTTTAACATTGCTTTTGACTCGTAACCACTTGTAACCACTCGCCTCCACCTACCCTCCTCTCTTCCTTCCCGTCCACATTAATTGATTTGATTTGCTTACTTTATTTATTTTTTGTCTATTAGATTGTAAGCTCTTTGAGCAGGGACTGTCTTTCTTCTATGTTTGTGCAGCGCTGCGTATGCCTTGTAGCGCTATAGAAATGCTAATTAGTAGTAGTAGTAGTAATCTACGCGGGTTGCAAAGAACAACTCATAAAAAAACTCCAGACCGCCCAAAATACAGCAGCCAGGCTGATATTCATCAGAACACGCTTCGAAAATGCCAAACCCCTTCGAGAAAAGTTGCATTGGCTCCCAATCAAAGAACGGATCATCTTCAAAACCTGCACCTTAGTCCACAAAATCATGTCCCAGGATACATGACAGACCTTATAGATCTGCCAGTAAGAAACAAAGTCAAATCGTCAAGATCCTACCTAAACCTACACTACCCAAATTGCAAAGGACTGAAATACAAAACAACTTACGCATCTGGCTTCTCCTACATAAGCACAAAACTATGGAATGGCCTCCCAAAAGCTGTGAAAACAATCCATCACCACCTGAACTTCAGGAAATCACTAAAAACCAACCTCTTCAAAAAGGCCTACCCCAACGACCCCACGTAACCCTCTTCACTTACGAACACAGCATGACTATGTTCAAACAGGACATCATGCAATCTTCATCCCTTCCGACCCTCCACTTATACCTCATACGATCACCATACAACTTTGTATTTGTTATCCACCGACTGGTCAAATGCCTTGACGGTACTATGTAAGCCACATTGAGCCTGCAGATAGGTGGGAAAATGTGGCGTACAAATGCAACAAATAAATAAATAAATTAAATAAACAGGGCCCTTAACCCTCCATTGCCTACAGTCATAAATATATAATCATGCGATCAATCACAATTACAAATTTTAATGGAAATTAAGCCGTGAAAAAATTTAACGCATAAAAAGTAATGAAAAGATACGAAATACAAAATACAAATTGAAAAATTACAAATTAAAGAATGGAAAACAGCAAGCAGAATATCTATAAACAGCGTCACAGTTTTCACATCCTACTTCAGACATGCGAGTCGAGTTAGAATAAAATCATCAAATCCCACTATTCTCACCCCCTTACATATAATAATGAACAATTTGATCACCATTAGACTTAAACAAACCTACAGTACAAATAAGCAGGATTCTACTTTCTTCTTAAAACTTGCATAGTTCAATTCTTATCGCAATGCTACTGTGGCAGTACGTTCCAAAGCTTCAGGCCCTGGTATATTATTATTATTTGTAGCATTTGTATCCCACATTTTCCTAACAATTTGCAGGCTCAATGTGGCTTACGTTTGCCGTAATGGCGGTTGCCATTTCCGGGTAACAGAATTACAAATGGTATTGCGTTAAGGTGCAGCAATCATACATGGTAACATACATGGAACATAACATATATGGAACAGATCATGGTATATATATATGCCATGTGCATACATACATGGTAAAGAAGGATACATTATAGTATTGCATGAAGGTTCCTGAGTATTAATTTAGATTGTAACATACAATCTAAATTGGTTCATTAATCTCATCCCATGGCTTTTCCTACCATCTCTATGCTGATGACTCCCAAATCTACCTTTCTACCCCTGATATCTCACCTTGCATCCAAACCAAAGTTTCAGCGTGCTTGTCTGACATTGCTGTCTGGATGTCTCAACACCACCTGAAATTAAACATGACCAAAACTGAGCTTCTCATTTTTCCCCCCAAACCCACCTCCCCACTCCCCCCGTTTTCTATTTCTGTTGATGGCTCTCTCATTCTCCCTGTCTCCTCAGCTCGAAACCTTGGGGTCATCTTTGACTCTTCTCTCTCCTTCTCTGCTCACATCCAGCAGACCGCCAAGACCTGTCGTTTCTTTCTTTACAACATCCGTAAAATCCACCCCTTTCTTTCCGAGCACTCTACCAAAACCCTCATCCACACCCTTGTCACCTCTCGTTTAGACTACTGCAATCTGCTTCTTGCTGGCCTCCCACTTAGTCACCTCTCCCCTCTCCAATCGGTTCAAAACTCTGCTGCCCGTCTTGTCTTCCACCAGGGTCGCTTTACTCATACTACCCCTCTCCTCGCTTCACTGGCTCCCCATCCGTTTTCGCATCCTGTTCAAACTTCTTCTACTAACCTATAAATGTACTCACTCTGCTGCTCCCCAGTATCTCTCCACACTCGTCCTTCCCTACACCCCTTCCCGTGCACTCTGCTCCATGGATAAATTCTTCTTATCTGTTCCCTTCTCCACTACTGCCAACTCCAGACTTCGCGCCTTCTGTCTTGCTGCACCCTACGCCTGGAATAAATTTCCTGAGCCCCTACGTCTTGCCCCTTCCTTGGCCACCTTTAAATCTAAACTGAAAGCCCACCTCTTTAACATTGCTTTTGACTCGTAACCACTTGCCTCCACCTACCCTCCTCTCCTCCTTCCTGTACACATTATTTGATTTGATTTGCTTACTTTAGTTTCTGTCTATTAGATTGTAAGCTCTTTGAGCAGGGACTGTCTTTCTTTATGTTTGTGCAGCGCTGCGTACGCCTTATAGCGCTATAGAAATGCTAAATAGTAGTAGTAGTAATGTTACAACTTAGATTGTATGGTGCCTTCCGAATAGCTTGACGACAGTGCAGGTAGAGCTGGCTGCCTCAGTTCTTGTGCCTTTTTGTATGGAGCTACTGCTAGGAGACACCATTATAAGAGGCGTTAACAGTTCAAGGGTCCCAACCTAGTGAATTGCCTTCCAGAATCCTCTGCTCCAGAAGTACCAACCAAATACTGAATGTGATCTGAGAAGAGAGTAAGGATTCTTATACTGAGGTTTGAAGCACAGAGAGCGTTCCAGAAACTTGGGGAGGGAATCAAGCCTTTGGTTCGGACCACATCTTTTTCTGAAATTATCCCTATATGTGGGAAGGGAGAGGAAAGACTACGTAGAACCGAAGAGGTCAATAAATGGCTTCAAACTTGGTGTAAAGGAGATTTTAGATGCGTGAGAGGCTGTACTGTAATTATGAGCTACATCTTTCTGTGACAGGAAAAAGGATCCTTGGGGAGAAATTCAGGCAGTATGTTTCAATAGATATAGTAGAATTGGAAAAGGTGCAGCAAAGGGTGACTAAAATGATAGCGGGGATGGGACGACTTCCCTATGAAGAAAGACTAAGGAGGCTAGGGCTATTCAGCTTGGAGAAGAGGCGGCTGAGGGGAGACATGATAGAGGTATATAAAATAATGAGTGGAGTGGAACAGGTGGATGTGAAGCGCCTGTTCACGCTTTCCAAAAATACTAGGACTAGGGGGCATGCGATGAAACTACAGTGTAGTAAATTTAAAACAAATCGGAGAAAAAGTTTCTTCACCCAACGCATAATTAAACTCTGGAATTCGTTGCCGAAGAACATGGTGAAGGCGGTTAGCGTGGCAGAGTTTAAAAAGGGGTTAGACGGTTTCCTAAAGGACAAGTCCATAGACCGCTGCTAAATAGACTTGGGAAAAATCCACAATTTCGGGAATAACATGTATAGAATGTTTGTACGTTTGGGAAGCTGCCAGGTGCCCTTGATCTGGATTGGCCGCTGTCAGGGACAGGATGCTGGGCTTGATGGGTCTTTGGTCTTTTCCCAGTATGGCATTACTTATGTACTTATGATATCTGAAATGTAGGGAACCTGAGGAAAGGAAGAAGCTATATTTTAATTTTTTGGATTTTGCTCACACCTTTTTCAGTAGTAGCTCAAGGTGAGCTACATTCAGATACACTGGGTATTTCCCTGTCCCTGTAGGGCTCACAATTTAATTTTGTACCTGAGGCAATTGAAGGTTAAGTGATTTGACCAAGGTCACAAGGAGCAGTAGTGGGATTTGAACTGGCCACCTCTGGATGTCGAGAGGTGCTCTAAACACTAGGCCACTCCTCCACTCCTGGATTGTCCTGAATGAACATGTGGATAAAAGTGAACCAGTTGATATTGCGTATCTGGATTTTCAAAAGGCGTTTGACAAAGTACTTCATGAAAGACTCCAGAGGAAATTGGAGAGTCATGGGATAGGGGGTAGAGTTCTATTGTGGATTAAAAACTGGTTAAAGGATAGAAAACAGAGAGTAGGGTTAAATGGTCAGTATTCCCAATGGAGAAGGGTAGTTAGTGGGGTTCCCCAGGGGTCTGTGCTGGGACCGCTGCTTTTTAACATATTTATAAATGATCTAGATATGGGAATAACTAGTGAGGTAATTAAATTTGACAACAACACAAAGTTATTCAAAGTTGTTAAATCACAAGAGGATTGTGAAAAATTGCAGAACGACCTTATGAGACTGGAAGACTGGGCATCCAAATGGCAGATGATGTTAAATGTGAGCAAGTGCAAAGTGATGCATGTGGGAAAGAGGAACCTGAATTATAGCTACATGATGTAAGGTCCACCTTAGGAGTCACCAACCAAGAAAGAGATCGTTGATGATACGTTGAAACCCTCTGCTCAGTGTGCTGTGGCAGGCAAAGAAATCAAACAGAATGTTAGGTATTATTAGGAAAGGAATGGAAAATAAAAACCAGGATGTATAACTGAATATACAGAGAAGGGCGACATTATAAAATCCTTCTCTGTATAACTGTAACGGAATTCAATCATGCCTGGGATAAACACAAAGGAATCCTGTTTAGAAGGAATGGATCCACGGAATCATAGTGGAGATTGGGTGGCGATGCCGGTAATTGGGAAGCAAAACTGGTTCTGGGCAGACTTCTGTGGTCTATGCCCTGATTGCAACTGAATTGAATGGATGGGCTGGAGTGTAAATTTTAAGGGGCTTTGACATTAGCTTCAGAACTTTTAGTACAAAAACAGTGCTGGGCAGACTTCTACAGTCTGTGCCCTGAGAATGACAAGGACAAATCAAACTCAGGTATAAAGTATCACATACCATGTAAAATGAGTTTATCTTGTTGGGCAGATTGGATGGACCGTACAGGTCTTTATCTGCTGTCATTTACTATGTTACTATGTTACTCTTTGGGGTTCTACATGGAATGTTGCTACTAATTGGGATTCTGGAATCTTGTAACTCTTTAGGATTCCAGAATCTTCAGAACTTTTAGTACAAGAACAGTGCTGGGCAGACTTCTACGGTCTGTGCCCTGAGAATGGCAAGGACAAATCAAACTCGGGTATAAAGTATCACATACCATGTAAAATGAGTTAATCTTGTTGGGCAGACTGGATGGACCATAATGTCTTTATCTGCTGTCATTTACTATGTTACTATATGTTACTCTTTGGGGTTCTACATGGAATGTTGCTACTAATTGGGATTCTGGAATCTTGTAACTCTTTAGGATTCCAGAATCTTCAGAACTTTTAGTACAAGAACAGTGCTGGGCAGACTTCTACGGTCTGTGCCCTGAGAATGGCAAGGACAAATCAAACTCGGGTATAAAGTATCACATACCATGTAAAATGAGTTAATCTTGTTGGGCAGACTGGATGGACCATAATGTCTTTATCTGCTGTCATTTACTATGTTACTATATGTTACTCTTTGGGGTTCTACATGGAATGTTGCTACTAATTGGGATTCTGGAATCTTGTAACTCTTTAGGATTCCAGAATCTTCAGAACTTTTAGTACAAGAACAGTGCTGGGCAGACTTCTATGGTCTACGCCCTGATCGTAACTGAATAGATATGGATGGGTTGGAGTGTAAATTTTAAGGGGCTTCGATGTTCATTTCAGAACTTTTAGTACAAGAACAGTGCTGGGCAGACTTCTACAGTCTGTGCCCTGAGAATGACAAGGACAAATCAAACTCCGGTATAAAGTATCACATACCATGTAAAATGAGTTTATCTTGTTGGGCAGACTGGATGGACTGTAAGGTCTTTATCTGTCGTCATTTACTATGTTACTATCTTACATAGCAGGTATGTAACAGTTGGGCATGAAAGAATTTGGACGGAGAGTGGGCATGACACACATTTACAAATATAACAGATAATACCATACGTTACACAAATATCACTTGAAGTTTGGTGCATATACTGGGGGGGGGGGGGGAATTCAGGTTGCTGCTGTATTCTCCCCTCAAGTTTCTCTTCACCTGTCTGTACAGTATTCTTACACCTGGTTTCTCGTGTTATCTTCCCTTTGTTTCCTCAATATTTGTTTGCACTGTATTTGAGGGTTGAAGAGCAGTTCTTAATGTTTCTGATACCCACTAATGCTGTAGCATTGCATTTCACCTGGATCCGTAAGGAATCTAATAAAACTTCTCCAAAGGAATGAAATAAAAATCCAGTCGATAAGGGTGCATCTGAATCATTTTGTTTCTTCCATCTGTGGGTTGAAATACATCCGTCAGTGCTGTTGGCGGCTATAAGCTGTGACTGTTTCCCTGATGAGTGACGACGCTGTGATACTAATGCATGTGGGTAGTTACAGTCCCAGAGGAGCGATAACGAAGGGGGCTGTTGGAGAAGAGTCTCTGATTGGTGGAAAGCTGCTGCTGACTTTTGTCCTGGGTGTTATGAAGTTGCCATTCTGGCAGGGCTTTAGATGTGGTTCGTTTCTTTTTCTGACCAGGCTGAATCATGCTACAAACTGATCTTAAACTCCTGCCAGGAATGTTAATCACAAACTGATCAATGCAACTTGGACTCGTTCGATATATGTGGCGAGGACGAACACAGACTTTAAAGCACTGGAAACCACAGGACATTCATCCCATCAGATCTGCTATAATAATCTCACTTTTATGTCTGGCTTTTTTGTGTGTGCAAGAGGGCTGCACTGGGACATCCTGCAGAACATTAGAGGGAAAGAGGTTTTTTTTTTTTTTTTCTTTTCTTATTTTTATCTGGCATGGTACAATGTAAGGGCAATTTAAAAAGCCATTTATGAATAAAAAAAATTCTGTTTTGTGTGCAGAAATAAAGGCCCAGAAACACCAGGAGGAGTGGCCTAGTGGTTAGGGTGGTGGACTTTGGTCCTGGGGAACTGAGGAACTGAGTTGGATTCCCACTTCAGGCACAGGCAGCTCCTTGTGACTCTGGGCAAGTCAACTTAACCCTCCATTGCCCCATGTAAGCCACAAAAATAAAAGATACTATTGGAGATTCTATATGGAACGTTGCTATTCCACTAGCAACATTCCATGTAGAAGGCTGCGCAGGCTTCTGTTTCTGTGAGTCTGACGTCCTGCACGTGCAGGACGTCAGACTCACAGAAGCAGAAGCCTGCACAGCCACATTGGTGATCTGCAAGGGCCGACTTCTAGTGGAATGTTGCTAGTGGAATAGCAACATTCCATGTAGAATCTCAAATAGTAGCAACAGTGGAGGAGTGGCCTAGTGGTTAGGGTGGTGAACTTTGGTCCTGAGGAACTGAGTTCGATTCCCGGCACAGGCAGCTCCTTGTGACTCTGGGCAAGTCACTTAACCCTCCATTGCCTGCCGCATTGAGCCTGCCATGAGTGGGAAAGCGCGGGGTACAAATGTAACAAAACAAAACCATCTATCCGGTTTAGGAACATTGGAGACTAGTAAACAGCTGTAGAAGATAAAGAAGTCCTGAACTGAGACATCCGCTAACTATGCGAAGTCTAACATGTTGGGGTCAATATTCAAAGTGATTTAACTAGCCAGAAATGTCTCCTGGATGGTTAAATCAATTTTTCAGGGGTAACCGGACATATTCAGCTGCATTTAACTGGTTAGGGCACAACTGAAAACCAGCTATTTTGAGGGCGTTCCAGGGGGAGAGCCAATTTTCAGCGTAGAACCGGCCAAGGAAACCACACAACCAAAATGTCCTATGCGGTTTGCCGTAGCTGGTTAAGTCCTGAATGACTCACTTAACTGGCTATGTTTTTTTGCCATCTCCGTATACCTGGAAATTCAGTGCCAGAGCCCAGACACGGCCTGCCTTTGAATTTCCGGGGATAACAGTGGCTGCGGTCAGCAAAATGCTGATCTCCGCCGACTGAATATCGAGCTCTTTGTCTTCATAGATGCTGCCTCCTTCCTCCATGCGGTGGCCAAAAGAGTCTCGCTCACTGCTCTGCCAGACTCCAAAGACGTCTGTGAGCAGCTTTTCAGTACAGAACACCACAAGCACTGTGCAACAACAAAACAAAATCATATTGCCTCTAGCATTGCCTTTCTGGTGCTCACAGAGGTTCCCCACCAACAGTCCAGCACAGATCAAAATCCTGCAGCTCTTTCAGCGTTGACATTCTCAAGAGCTCTGAGAAGGTAGTGGCGGCAACTGGCCATGCTGAGTTTAAAGGGGGTCTGGACAGATTGCTGAAGGAAACGTCCATTGATCATTATTAAATTTGGGGTTTTTGCCAGGTTCTTGGGGCCTGGATTGGCCACTGTCAGGGACAGAGTGCTGGGCTTGATGGACCTTTGGTCTTTTCCCAGCGTGGCAGTGCTTATGTACTTATGGGCAGGCAGCACCTTGGCACTCTTCTTTCATGCCAACAAGATGTATCAACACTTGAGAAGTTATCCGAGAAAAGAGTGGAATTTATTATGGCCACAGCATTCTACAACTTATATATGTAAATACGTTCACAGTAGCGAGCAATATCATTTGTGTAATGATCAAATATATGACTCGATTTTCTATCTAGAGCATTTAGGGTAAGGGGCCCAGCCTTTTGAGTCACACAGATCCCTCTACGTCTGCCTTAGTCACGATGTAGGTTTTCTGCTCTGCCTGGGGCATATACCGTAGACATGCCTAGGTGCTAACATCACAGCTTTGATCAAGGGATTGCCATAAAAGCATCTTCCCCTACTCAACCGTTGACTCTTTTTTGCAGCCTTCAGCCTCCACATTCTGTCCGAGGTAAGCACTGCTGATCATCTGTTACTTGGGCACTGGCCCCCTTCCATACGAGATGGGAACTGCCTCTGGCCTTATACTTTGTCCATGCCACTGCTAACATGGGACAACAGCCACTTGACATTCGACCTTGATTTGGTTTGAGACATACTACTGCATACTCTATCAGGCTAGGATCCACCACCTGGTGAATGCTTCGACAAAACCCTACTTCTTTGAAATGGGGCGGGTGGGGTGGGTGAGCCGTTGGAGCAGCATGCACAATGGCGATTGCCCTTTGAAAATGCCACCCTTACTGTTTCCAGTGGTCACCTCCTTTCTCCGCCTCCTGGACTTCCTCTCTGGTTACCTGTCTCCCTTTTCCCCCATCTACCCCTACTAGCTCCCCCTTCTTATCTCTAATCTAACTTGCTTAGGTCTACAAGCCCTTCTCTAACTCCCCAGCCCCTTCCCAAGACCTCCTTGGTGAACCTGGAAGACTTACTGAGCCAAATCAACAAATTAAAGAGTAGTAAATCACCAGGACTACATGGCATACACCCCAGGTTACTGAAAGAACTCAAATGTAAAATTGCTGATCTGCTATTAGTGATTTGTAATCTGTCATTAAAATCGTCTATAGTACTTGAAAATTGGAGGGTGGCCAATGTAATGTTGATTTTTAAAAAGGGTTCCAGGGGTGATCTGGGAAATTACAGACCAGTAAGCCTGACTTCAGTGCTAGACTATATAGTGGAAACTATTGTAAAGAATAAAATTATGGAACATGGTTTAATGGGACAGTGTTAGAATGGATTCAGCCAAGGGAAGTTTTGCCTCACCAAATTGCTTCATTTCTTTGAAGGCATGAATAAACATGTGGGTAAAGGTGAGCCACAGTTGATGTAGTGTATCTAGATTTTTGGAAAGCTTTTGACAAAGTTTCTCATGAGAGACTCCTGAGAAAATTAAAGAAACATGGGATAGGAGGCAATGTTCTGTTGTGGATTAGGAATTGGTTATTGGACAGAAAACAGGGTAGGGTTAAATGGCCATTTTTCTTAATGGAGGAAGGTGAATAGTGGAGTGCTGCAGGAATCTGTACTGGGTCTGGTGCTATTTAACATATATATATAAATGATCTGGAAATCAGAACAAGTGAGGTGATTAAATTTGCAGATGACACAAAACTATTCAGCCTTGTTAAAACACATATGGACTGTGCAAAATTGTAGGAGGACCTTAGGAAATTGGAAGACTGAGCATCCAAATGGTCTCTTCCCAAAGGATAAAGGAAATATTTTACTTACTCCGCTACCTAAAGACGCAAAGAAAAGTACAAGCGACTTAACCAACTAGCGCCCAGTAGCATCTATCCCGCTAACAACCAAACTTATGGAAGGAGTAGTGACGAAACAACTCACCAACCACCTAAATAAATACTCAATCTTGCACGAATCTCAATCAGGATTTCGATCGAACCACAGCACAGAAACAGTACTAATAACCCTAATGAATACATTTAAACGAACAATTGCAACTGGCAGTAACATACTTCTCCTACAATTTGACATGTCCAGTGCCTTCGACATGGTCAACCATGAAATATTACTACATATCCTGGAATACTTTGGAGTGGAAGGTAATGTTCTTAACTGGTTTAGAGGATTCCTGACAACACGATCATACCAGGTAACAACTAACGTGGTGGTATCAGCCCCATGGGTACTTGTATGCAGAGTTCCCCAAGGATCCCCCCTCTCACCAACCCTCTTTAACCTAATGATGATACCATTAGCCAAGCTGTTAGACAATCAAAACCTTAACCCATACATATATGCAGATGATATCATGATCTACATACCGTTCAAACAAGACCTAAAGGAAATCACCAACGAAATCAACCAGAGCTTCCAAATAATGCACTCCTGAGCGGATGCATTTCAGCTAAAACTCAATGCAGAAAAAACACAATGTCTTATACTCACCTCACAACACAACACAACACAAGCAAATTCACCACCACCCCTAACTTTTTCCTCCCGGTCTCAAACAATCTGAAAATTCTGGGAGTCACCATTGATCGAAATCTCACACTTGATAACCACGTGAAGAATATAACTAAGAAAATGTTCCATTCTATGTGGAAACTCCAAAGAGTAAAACCTTTCTTCCCAAGGGCCATCTTTCGCAACCTGGTGCAGTCATTGGTATTAAGTCACCTGGATTATTGCAATGCACTCTACGCTGGTTGTAAAGAACAGGCCATCAAGAAACTCCAAACGGCCCAGAACACCGCAGCCAGACTCATATTTGGAAAAAACAAAATGTGAAAGTGCAAAACCCCTAAGAAAGAAATTACACTGGCTCCCACTGAAAGAACGCACCACGTTCAAGATCTGCACGATTGTTCATAAAATCATCTATGGAGATGCCCCGACCTACATGCTAGACCTCGTAGACCTACCCCCCCAGAAATGCTAAATGATCTTCCCGCACCTTTCTCAACCTACACTTCCCCAGCTGTAAAGGTTTAAAATACAAACTAACACATGCGACCAGCTTTTCCTACATGAGTACGCAGATGTGGAATGCACTACCAACTCACTTGAAAGCGATCAACGAACTAAACAGCTTCCGCAAAGCTCTTTAACAAGGCCTACCACGAAAACCCATAATTAACGAGAACCCAACACCTAAACACAACACCTGAACTCCTTTATTCAGAATGTCCCACTCTACAAATGCCTGACCAGATCCTCTTGTTTTCTTTTATCTCTTTGTAACACCAACTGTATTCTTTTCCCTGTTACGGCGATGCCATAACAGAGCTTTGTAAGCCACATTGAGCCTGCAAATAGGTGGGAAAATGTGGGATACAAGTGCAATAAATAAATAAAGATGAAATTTAACGTGGACAAATGCAAAGTGATGCACGTTGAAAAGAATAATCCGAATCATAGTTCTCTGATGCTAGGGTCCACCTCGGTGTCATTGTAAACCATATGCTGAAATCTTCTACTACTACTACTATTTAGCATTTCTATAGCGCTACAAGGCATACGCAGCGCTGCACAAACATAGAAGAAAGACAGTCCCTGCTCAAAGAGCTTACAATCTAATAGACAAAAAATAAAGTAATCAAATCAATTAATGTGTACAGGAAGGAGGAGAGGAGGGTAGGTGGAGGCGAGTGGTTACAAGTGGTTACGAGTCAAAAGCAATGTTAAAGAGGTGGGCTTTCAGTCTAGATTTAAAGGTGGCCAAGGATGGGGCAAGACGTAGGGGCTCAGGAAGTTTATTCCAGGCGTAGGGTGCAGCGAGACAGAAGGCGCGAAGTCTGGAGTTGGCAGTAGTGGAGAAGGGAACAGATAAGAAGGATTTATCCATGGAGCGGAGTGCACGGGAAGGGGTGTAGGGAAGGACGAGTGTGGAGAGATACTGGGGAGCAGCAGAGTGAATACATTTATAGGTTAGTAGAAGAAGTTTGAACAGGATGCGAAAACGGATAGGGAGACAGTGAAGGGTCTTGAGGAGAGGGGTAGTATGAGTAAAGCGACCCTGGCGGAAGATGAGACGGGCAGCAGAGTTTTGAACCGACTGGAGAGGGGAGAGGTGACTAAGTGGGAGGCCAGGTGTGCGGTGGCAGCAGCCAAAAAAAAAAAAAACCCCAAGTAGGATACTAGGAATTATTAGGAAAGAGATGGTGAATAAGTTCAATAATAGCATTGGGCTGGCTAGTACTACAGCCTCTAGTCCTTCGGAGCTCAGTCTGTGTACTGCTGAGATACAGTTCAGTCTCATGTTTAGCAGGTGAGTGCCTGATCCGGCAGTGCAGAATTTGAAAACTAATGTCTAAGTGACCGTTCACTGTGGTGTCTGAGGATAAAGACATTATTTTTTGCATGTAATCGAAATGCCAGTGTGAATAGGAATTTAAGCCATGATGAAGTAACTGATGGATACAGTCATGGTGTGGAAATCACTTGAAGGCTGCGTGCACACTTTCCGCTTCGGAATAAGAAGCTGAGTGCCTGCCAGGGCTTCCTATCACCAAGCACTAAACTAACAAGGCAGACCGTAATAACAGCCAGGAATGGTGACAGGTGGAATCTGTAGCTAAATTGAACCTTCAACATTTCTCTCCTGGACAAAGAAGATATGGAGAATTTCAGCTATGGAGGAACTGATTCCCTCGAAAAGATAAGGTCTTAAGCAATACCTATCAGCGCAATTTCCTTTGCCTGGACCTATTAACAGATATGTTTTCTCATTTTCGGATAAGGGGCCCTTAAAGCTGTTTTTTTTATTTATTTTTTTAGTCCAGCGTCTTTGCACACTTGTATGTAAATACTATCAAGTAGCATTTTGTCCTGTAGGCAAATAAACTTAACATGCAGTAAAAGCATTCCGGTGTGGTAACATGCAGGACACATCAGCAACAGTTACTCATAGTAACATAACATAGTAGATGACGGCAGAAAAAGACCTGCACGGTCCATCCAGTCTGCCCAAGAAGATAAATTCATATGTGCTTTTTTTATTTGTACTGTTCTCTTCAGTGCACAGACCCTATAAGTCTGCCCAGCACTATCCCCGCCTCCCAACCACCAACCCCGCCTCCCAACCACCAGCTCTGGCACAGACCGTATAAGTCTGCCCAGCACTATCCCTGCCACCCACCACCGGCTCTGGCACAGACCGTATAAGTCTGCCCAGCACTATCCCCGCCTCCCAACCACCAACCCCGCCTCCCAACCACCGGCTCTGGCACAGACCGTATAAGTCTGCCCAGCACTATCCCCGCCTCCCAACCACCAACCCCGCCTCCCAACCACCAGCTCTGGCACAGACCGTATAAGTCTGCCCAGCACTATCCCTGCCACCCACCACCGGCTCTGGCACAGACCGTATAAGTCTGCCCAGCACTATCCCCGCCTCCCAACCACCAACCCCGCCTCCCAACCACCGGCTCTGGCACAGACCGTATAAGTCTGCCCAGCACTATCCCCGCCTCCCAACCACCAACCCCGCCTCCCAACCACCAGCTTTGGCACAGACCGTATAATATACTCCACAGGCTTTGTACTTAATCCCTCTAATTCTATGAAAGTCGCTAAAAATTACCGGCGCAATTTAATTGAATAATGAGCTCGTTTTTTGGTATCAAGACCCAATATTTAAAAAAACCCTGCAGATCATACAGAACACAGTTAAGTGCAAGACACCTTCTAATGTTATATCAATCTCCTAATAATTGGAACTTAGTTGAGGCTGATCTTATCAAATTCATCTCCAAATCATGATTATTACGCTCATTACAAATTGTATATTCATTGTTACTGTGTAAGCCGCATTGAGCCTGCCATGTGTGGGAAAGTTCGGGGTACAAATGTAATAAATAAATAAATAAAATTAATTTTCAAACTGAACAGATACATTCAAATCTGATCTTAAAACCTTTCTCTTTCGAGTTGCCTTTTCCAATGTTCCATGACCCTCCTATGTTTCCCGTACCACCAGCAATTTGGCGGAATGCTGAGATTCTTGATACGAATACAGAACACCTTCTGTTTATTATTTTACTACTACTTAACATTTCTAGAGCGCTACTAGGGTTACGCAGCGCTGTACAGTTTAACAAAAAAGGACAGTCCCTGCTCAAAAGAGCTTACAATCTAATGGGCGAAATGTCAAGAGTCAAGTGGGGGCAGTCTAGATTTCCTGAATAGAGGTATGGTGGTTAGGTGCCGAAGGCGACATTGAAGAGGTGGGCTTTGAGCAAGGCTTTGAAGATGGGCAGGGAGGGGGCCTGGCGTATGGGCTCAGGGAGTTTATTCCAGGCATGAGGTGAGGCGAGGCAGAAAGGGCGGAGCCTGGAGTTGGCAGTGGTGGAGAAGGGTACTGAGAGGAGGGATTTGTCTTGAGAGCGGAGGTTATGGGTAAGAACTTAAGGGGAGATGAGGGTAGAGAGGTAAGGAGGGGCTGCAGATCGAGTGCATTTGTAGGTTAATAGGAGAAGCTTGAACTGTATGCTGTACCTGATCGGAAGCCAGTGAAGTGACTTGAGGAGAAGGGAGATGTGAGTATATCGGTCCAGGCAGAAGATAAGATGTGCAGCAGAGTTCTGAACGGACTGAAGGGGGGATAGATGGCAAAGTGGGAGGCCAGTGAGGAGTAGGTTGCAGTAGTCAAGGCGAGAGGTAATGAGAGAGTGGATGAGAGTTCGGGTGGTGTGCTCAGAGAGGAAAGGGCGAATTTTGCTAATGTTGTAGAGGAAGAAGCAACAGGTCTTGGCAATCTGCTGAATATGTGCAGAGAAGGAGAGGGAGGAGTCGAAGATGACTCCGAGGTTGCGGGCAGGTGAGACTGGAACGATGAGGGTGTTATCAACTGAGATAGAGAGTGGAGGGAGAGGAGAAGTGGGTTTGGGAGGGAAGACAATAAGCTCGGTCTTGGCCCCCTCTTTCCTATCAGAATTGGAGTTCTTCCCTCTTTGCCTGCTGTGTGTTGTCTAGTCTATAGTTTAACTTGTCCCTTTTAAAATTTAGACTGTACACTGCCTAGAAGGAACTTCCCCTAGGTGGGATAGTAAGTTATAATAAAACTCAGGAACTTTAGGGCCAGATTCTATAAATGGCACTGAAAATTCAGTGCTGATAAAATTTGGTGCTCAACACTATTCCGTAGAGAGAGCTTTGTAGAATAGCACTGAATGCCAAATTCGGCGCTCAACTTTGGGCGTGCGGACTTTTGCCAGCTGAAACCTGGTGTAAATCCTGGCACACAAATTGAACATAGACCCCCACTATCCTGTAACACTGTGCGCATCTTTGGGGAATGCCCCTCCCCCATGGCCACATCCCCTTTGAGTTGTACATGATCCAGTTTAGGCACCCATTGTTACAGCATTGCCAGATCAGCACCCAAATCATAATTAAGTACTTGATAGTTCCAATAATTACATCATTGGAGGCCATTAACTAACTTCAAGTGTACAGCGCTGCATACGTCTAGTAGCGCTATAGAAATGATAAGTAGTAGTAGAAGTCTTTGAGGTTCCGGAATGTTGCTACTCTTTGGGATTCTGATCGGAATGTTGCTACTCTTTGGGATTCTACACGGAATCTTGCTACTCTTTGCCCTTATCCCTTATTTGTCCTGTTTGTCTGTCCTAATTAGATTGTAGGCTCTGTCGATCAGGGACTGTCTCTTCATGTTCAAGTGAACAGCGCTGCGTACGTCTAGTAGCGCTATAGAAATAATAAGTAGTAGTAGTATTTTGGGCACCAATCAGGGATCCGTTCCCCAATTTGGGTGACCTTTATAGAATCCAGGGTTTGTGTGCAAGTTTTCAGCCTTGACTTGATGTGCGTGTGGTATAGCCTATGTTCACAATAAAGAAAGCCAGAAAAGATTTTATGCACAGTTGCTAGGCATGTGTGCACCCTTTCTGACCCGTGTGTGCACAGCTTAGAAAGAACACTGCATGGGAGCTCCCACGCAGTGTGGTGATAGCGCATGCTAATCAGAATGCACTAGCTGGATTTTACTTCCCTGCCCATTCCCCACCCCTCCTGGAAAAATAAATAACCTGCGATTAGCACATTGACGGGCAAATGACCACAAATCACTTTAATGCATAAGTACATAAGTATTGCCATACTGGGAGAGACCGAAGGTCCATCAAGCCCAGCATCCTGTTTCCAGCAGTGGCTAATCCAGGTCACAAGTACCTGGCAAGATCCCAAAACAGTACATTACATTTCATGCTGCTTATTCGAGAAATAAGCAGTGGATTTTACCCAAGTCCATTTTAATAATGGTCTATGGACTTGTCCTTTAGGAAGTAATCCAAACCTTTTTATAAACCCTGCTAAGCTAACCGCTTTTATTACATTCTCTGGCAACAAGTTCCAGTTGGCGGTAATCCTATTTTCCCACGTTAAGCATGCGTTAGTGCTTAATACAGTTTTTTAAAAGGGCCCTTTGGTGTTTCCTTGGCATTTTCAACTGATAGGTCCACCCCTCCCCCAATTCTTTACCAGCACAGAAAAAAAAGAAAACTCTAAGCAGACTGGATGGACCAGTTGGTCTTTACTCTTTTGCAGCACTCCTCAGGTCCCTGTCTAAAAGGAGACAGGGTCCTGTTTACCTCTAGCCACCTTTAAGTAAACTCATTCTCCAGGATTAATCAACAATATTAATATACTTCTGCATATTCCTTAATCTCTACCATCTCAGGTACTTTTTCTGACACATTAGTTAGCCAGGAGGAAGCAGGAGAGTGTCAGAATCCATTTCTCTTTCCCTCCTTGTCTCGCATGCATCACCTTCTCAAGTCACACCGGTTTTCTAATCACTCAGATTGTATCTGAGTTTTCATCGCTACAGTTCCATCAGATAGAGTTTCCTTGACTGTACGTGTCCCATTTCAGAACTGACGGCTGTATATTTATGTGTATAATTACTCATAAGTTGCCTCCTTAGAACCTGACAAAACAATTGTCTGAAAAGCAACCTCCGCTGATAGGGATTCCAGAACAGAATGGAAATTGGTGTCTGTCAGTGCCGCTGTGGGATTTCCTGAGCTTTTCAGCTCAGTGCAGGCTGTACCTGTCACAGGGATGTCTCCATTAGCTGTGCCTTCAGTATACTCACTCTAATTTATGTTCTAACAATGCAGGCATTGAGGATCAATTTGCATATATTTTCAGGGATCCAGGTGTGGCCACTGTGCAGGTTTTATTTTTTTCTGGCTGGCAGCCCTAGGATCTTTTGTTGCAGCTTTCTGCCTCTAAGCCAAGGACTCATTAAGCTTAAAGAAGGGCAGGCAGGAGGTGCCAGTAGGAAGCCCCTCTCCTTCTGGTCCATCTGCTCATCATCTTTTATCAATTTATTTCTTCGGATTCATCATCTTCTTTAGCGGGAAGCAGGTTTTTCTAACATTACGGCATAATGTAAGCCACATTGAGCCTGCAAATAGGTGGGGAAATGTGGGATACAAATTTAACAAATAAATAAATAAATAAATAAATAATTTCATCCAGCATATCCAGCCACCAGGGCAGGATTATAGTACGAAGTACCTTCCCAATGGAAGTCTTAGGATCTGAACTTATAACTGGTGTATGAGATAAAAAATTCAGTTAATGGAGGGGCAAAAGAAGGAAAGGCGTAAAAGAGCCAGAAGAGGCTTCTTTAAAGCTTCATAGAGGAACAATAAGTAACATGGGGGGACATTTTCAATATGATGTTTAATCTGACTTTGGATGTTTTACAAAAAACGTCCAAAATCTGAATTGGAAAGAAGGTCATTCTCAAAAAAGAAAAACGTCTAATTTTTTTTTTTTTAAATACTGTTTTGAACAAGGTTTTGTGATTTGGCCGTTTTGTTTTTTGGTCCATTTTCAACAACAACAACAACAACAACAAAAAAACAACCGGTCGAAGTGCAAAACGCACCAAATCAAGCCATTGGGATGTACAGTAGGAGGAGCCAGCATTTTTAGTAGACTGGGCCCCATAGGACCCGACTCTGTGGGTGCTGTGGGTGCTTGAGCACCCCCAATATTGAGAAAATTCCTTGTATGTGTCCAAGGAGGGGTTATTTCCATTGGGCTTAGCACCCCCAATAATTTTGAAAAGTTGGCTCCTATGCCCTAGACATCCCAGGAATGCAATAGGGCACCCTAGGGGGCACTGCAGTGGACTTCAAAAACGCTCCCAGGTACACATCTCACCATTGCTCCCATATCTTGTCTGCTGAGCCCCCCAAAACCCACTACCCCCAACTGTACACCACTACCATAACCCTTATGGGTGAAGGAGGCACCTGTATGTGGGTACAGTGGGTTTCTGGGGAGCTTTGGAGGGATCACAGTTTCCTCCACAAGTGTAACAGGTAGGGGGAGGTAGGAACCTGGGTCCACCTGTCTGCAGTGCACTGAACCCCCCCCCCCCCCACAAAACTACTCCAGGGACCTGAATGCTATTCTGATGGACCTGAGTATAACATCTGAGGGTGCCACGGAGCTGGCAAGTAATGTTTTTCATCACATTATTGGGGGGTGGGAGGGGGTTAGTGACCACTGATGCATCTGAACAGTAGTCCTAGCACAGTGGGAGGTAGCGGTCAGGGCTGAGCCTGGATATTCAATGCCGGGCAGTTTCCGGTGACCAGTATTGAATATCTGGTTTATTTTTTGTCTGGTTTCAACTTAAACTGTCCAAGCCGATATTCAGTTCTGGCCGTTTAAGTTGGAATGAGCCAAAGATATTCCAGGTATTGACATGGCCAAATTTGGCTGCCAAACTTGGCCAGCAATGCACCAAAAATTGGCGGGTAGCAGGTATTGCCATACTGAGAAAGACCAAAGGTCCATTGAGCCCAGCATCCTGTTTCCAACAGTGGCCAATCCAGGTCACAAATACTTGACAAGATCCCCAAAAAGTACAAAACATTTTATGCTGCTTATCCCAGAAATAGTGGATTTTCCCCAAGTCTATTTAATAATGGTCTATGGACTTTTCCTTTAGGAAGCTGTCCAAACCTTTTTTAAACTCTGCTAAGCTAACCGCCTTTACCACATTCTCTGGCAACCAATTCCAGAGTTTAATTACATGTTGAGTGAAGAAACATTTTCTCCAATTCGTTTCAAAGTAGTAAATTTAAAATGAATCGGAGAAAATGTTTCTTCACTCAACGTGTAATTAAACTCTGGAATTCGTTGCCGGAGAATGTGGTAAAGGCGGTTAGCTTAGCGGAGTTTTAAAAGTTTGGATGGCTTCCTAAAGGAAAAGTCCATAGACCATTATTAAATGGACTTGGGGAAAATCCACTATTTCTGGGGTAAGCAGTATAAAATGTTTTGTACATTTTTGGGATCTTGCGGGTATCTGTGACCTCGATTGGCCACTGTTGGAAACAGGATGCTGGGCTCGATGGACCTTTGGTATTTCCTGGTATGGCAATACTTTTGTACTTATGTAGGATTGGCACCTGGACAATTAAATGCTTCTGAATGTTGGGAGGATTATATCTTTTCAGTGTAAATAAGTCTCATAATAATCCAAGCCTGAAGTCGATGTTCAGTGGAGCAGCCACCAGTTAAAGATAGGTTATTGGGATACTTTTAAGTGCATTTTCAACTGCACTATCTGTGAAAGTTCAATTGCTGAACATGAGGTCCTAAACTTAGCATAGCCTAGCAACGGTTCTTATATTCCGCACAGATACGAAAAGGTTCAATGCGGATCACGTAGATAGGAGGATGGACAGTAACAGCAATGAACCAATTGGCAACTGTTTATGTTTTTAATATTATTCTGCAGTGCTCGTTAGCAAGGGTGTGAAAAAGTTTTAGCACAAAATACATGAAAGCGATTTGCGGTAATTGGCCACTTAGCGCGCTTTAATCATGCATTATTTATTTTTTTTATTTTTGGGAGGGAGGCTGGATAACACAGACTTAGGGCTTCTTTTACTAAACCATACGGCAAATGAGAGGAAGCCCTTTCAATTCCTGTGGGCTTCCTCTCATTTGCTGCGCCGGGAATCACTAGCGCGGTTCAGTAAAAGAGGCCCTTAACATGGGAGAACTTAGCGCCTCCTAAATAAAAGGCACCATGTACTCCCTGGTTAAGTTGTTTTGCAAGTCCCGCGTGCAAATGGAGAAATTGAAAAAGCCATAAATACTGATGCATTAAATCTGGGCTCAGAATGCAGGAAACTCCCACGTTAAACCATCTTAAGATATAACTAATTATTTTTATTATTTTCCCCTAAGTTTTGTTTGGTTTCCAGGTGGGGTGTGGGAGTGGGAATCTGTAAACTCTTGTTCAAAAATCCTAGGAGTATTTTGTGCGCGATTGTCTTCGTCTTGGGAGATTTCTTAGCTGTTGATTTTTGTTGAGAGCCAGTTTGACGTTGTATGGATTTACAGTTGTATTTGCAGATGGTATTGGCTGTAATTTACGTGCCTTTGTTATATCTCTCAATTTTCAATAAAGACTTCTGCAAATTAAAAAAACAAACAAACAAACAAAAACATGTTAAGCCCAGATTTAATGCATTTTTGTAAAAATACACCCATACTTTTGTGTGGAATTTGCCAGATTTTAAAAGTGGAAACAAGAGAAGGCATCCTTTGGAAAATTGCAGACTTGCTTTACACCTGCCCACACTTTCAGGATTAATTTATCTGCATATAGTTGAATTTTGAAAAGTATGTCTGTAAATTCAATTCCTCCTTAACCCTGTCCCGGGAATGTTCTCCGCTCAGTGTTAATCTTACCCAGGTACCAGCCCCTTTCCACAATTAAAGCACTGGTTTCCCCTGGGCCAGTGTTCCTGGTGGAGATTTGGGAAGGGGCACCAGAGATCACCAGCAGGCTATGACTCCTCCAGTTTCATGCAGGCTTGGGACGCTGTGTGGTTATTGAGGCCCAGGGCAGTTCTCCTAATTTACACCCTCTTCTGGTTTTCCCTTTGCAAGTTGACTTTCATTGAATGTATCCTCTATGGACTTCACAGTCTTTTGTTTGTGGGGGGGGCAGACAAGGATTTCCAGCACTTTGCAGCGAGCTGTGTCTGATGATTTTTCTGTTGTTTTCTGACAGCTCTCTGTACAGAGGAGTGTGTTCATGGAAGTTGTGTGTCTCCCGATACCTGCCTCTGTGAGCCTGGCTGGGGAGGAACCGACTGCTCCAGTGGTGAGTAGTGACTTTACCTAACGACTGTAACGTAGTAAAGAAAAAATGAGTTTAGTGGGTTGAAGAAACCAGTCATCTTCAGGTTCTGTGTAATTAAAATTACTTTTCAAAGTGCTGTTCCTGTCTTCCAGCAGAACTTGTCACCTCCTGTTTCCGTGGTGCTGGTAGGGAAGCAGGATGTAGGGTTCCACCAAAGTTGACATTATAATGTGATAGCAATGTCTAAAATAGGTTTTTGAACCCCTCTCATATGAGGAAAGGCCAAAGTGGTTAGGGCTCGTCAGCTTGGAAGAGGGATGATTGAGGGGGGATATGATTGAGGTCTATAAAATCCTGAGTGGTGTAGAATGGGTGAAAGTGAATCGATTTTGTACTCTTTCAAAAAGTACAAAGACCAGGGGACACTCAATGAAATTACTTGGAAATACAATTAAAACAAATATTTGTTCTCATACACCCTGTCCCATCAGGATTTACCGCTTTTGTACGCAAAGCTATTGTAGTGGCTAAACAAGCAATACTCTCAGAATGGCTTACGTACAACTACCCTACACAGTATCGCAGTGGCGTGTGCATATGATAAAGTTACTGTGGGTAGAGAGGGTGGAGTGCGTTTCCAACTCACTTGGACTCCCTTTTGGAATACTCTGACTCCAACTGCCGGGAGTAGACTGTTAAACTTCTAGATATTGCCCTGTACCCTGCGTTATGTTCATTTGATGCCATAGCAAGGGAAAAAGGGGGGGGGGGGAGGGGAAGGGGAGGGAAGGTTAAGTTCTATTTGTTGGGGTAGAAGTACTATGTGTTAGTTTAGCCACATGGGGAGAAAATATCAGACGTTCATACATGATGATGTTAACTTTTCTTCTTAAGTTTTGAATAAAAATGATAGAAACATAAAACATAAAAACAAATATTTTTTCACTCAAAGAATAGTTAACATAAGTACATAAGTATTGCCATACTGGGACAGACCGAAGATCCATCAAACCCAGCATCCTGTTTTCAACAGTGGTCAATCCAGGTCACAAGTACCTGGTAAGATCCCAAAAAAGTATAATATATTTTGTGCTGCTTATCCTAGAAATAAGTAGTGGATTTTCCCCAAGTCCATTTTAATAATGGTCTGTGGACTTTTCATTTGGGAAGCCATCCAAACCTTTTTTTAAACCCCGCTAAGCTAACTGCTCTTACTACATTCTCTGGCAACAAATTCCAGAGTTTAATTACACGTCGAGTGAAGAAACGTTTTCTCTGATTGTTTTAAATTTACTACTTTGTATCTCATTGTGTGCCCCCTAGTCTTAGTATTTTTGGAAAAAGTAAATATGCGATTCACGCCTACCCGTTCCACTCCACTCAGTATTTTATAGACCTCTATCACATCTCCCCTCAGCTGTCTTTTTTCCAAGCTGAAGAGCCCTAGCCGCTTCAGCCTTTCCTCATAGGGAAATCTGGAACTCTTTGCTGGAGGATGTGGTAACAGCAGTTAGCATGTCTGGGTTTAAAAAAAGCTTTGGACAAGTTCCTGAAGGAAAAGACCATAGTTGGCTGTTGAGATAGACAAGGGGGGAAGCCTCTGCTTTCCCTGTGATCGGTAGCGTGGAATCTTCCTAATTTTTGGGGTTCCAGAATCTTGTTACTCTTTGGGATTCTAGAATCTTTACACTTTGGGGTTCTGCCAGGTACTTTTGACCTGAATTGGCCACTGTTGGAAGCAGGGTACTGGGCTGAATGGACCATCATTCTGACCCAGTAGGGCTGCTGTTATGTTCTTATGTCTTTTCTAGCTGAAGATGTCTGCTGTAAGGGGAAATTCTGTAAGGAGTCACCAAGGTTTAGGCAGTAAGAACATGCGTAAACACCGGTATTCTAGTTTTATGTTACATGCATGTGAACATATACATATGTAAATGATTAGTTTTCATCTAAGCAGTATTCTGTAAGTCTGCATCTAGATGCTATGGACTTCCACATGGGCAGAACTTGGATGAGATGTAATTAATCTACTTGCAGTCTTTTGTAATCTAGGCTCGAGTATTTACCGCATCTTCATGGCCTTGAACATAGGTGTTAATATGTGATACAGGTAAATAGGTGTCTCCTTTTACAGACACTTTCCTAGTACTTAAATCAAAGCACCTCTTAATGGGGAGGAATAGCCAAACATTGTTTGCCTTTGCAAAGTGGTGTATTTCATTTTTTGTGCTTATATATCTATTCTCACGTTCATAGACCACCTCTCCCACCGGGGCTCCAAACAATTTACATCATTTAAAGCACAATAAACATGCTCTTGCCAGAGATTGCAACAGACGTCTCCACAGTTTGTTCCTAAAATCAGCAGAGGCTTTGTGAATACTTGGTTACCTTCATTTTCTCTGTTATTTTTTTAACATGCATATCGCAGCATTCTGGCAATTTACTGAAGAAAATGCACAATGTTTTTGATGATTAGATTATTTTAAAGGAGCGAATAACAATGTCTCATGGTGTTTACACATTAATCTGGCTACCATAACAAACATACAGGTATTTAAAAAAACCACCAGAAATATGTTTCTAGACTGTTGTTTTTCTCTTGGTTTACTGTGTTCAGTGCTGGAGATAACCCAAGTTTAGAGCTGCTGAAATTGACTTTTCATGTGTAATTTGTCTGAGGAAGATAGCTTATAGATGGGTCTCTCCTAAGATTCTCTGGTAATGGTAAACCCTTGGCAGTTTCCGTTATCAGATTTTCTTTTTTAGTGAGTTTCTAACATTAGAAACGGGCTCATTTTGATCTGCACAGGTAGATTGGATTTTTTTTTTTTTGGAGCTGTCCACACTGTGGTGCTGAACAGCTGAGTAATTCATGTAGATTTGGCTTTGTTACTCATTTCAAAAATCAGTTACCAGTCAATATTCAGCCTGCGGTGGTCAGCCCTTTCTTAAAGGCTGGCTTCTGTGGACTGATTTAGACTCAGGTACTCCGTGCCGGGTAATATCCATACCTCATTTCGAGTCGCCCAAGAAAGCCTTTTGAATAGAAGCATAGAGTTTACTGGTCGTTTTTGTTTTGTTTGCGAGTAACTCACCCTAGTTATGCCAGTGAATGTGCCCAGCAGAGAGCACTCACTCACAGTTCAGCATTTCCCACCTGTCTCTCTGTGGGATCTAAATGAGCTTTGTGTATCCTGTCAGCAGAGGGTCTGCTTCTGTTTTCTACCAGGGTAGCAGGCAGTGAGTGTTAATTCGTGACACAGGGCCTCCAGCAATCTTGGATCTCAGGCAAAGCAGCAGTTTGTTAATCCTGCATTCAGCATTGTGCTTGTTTAACCAAATGTGTTTTAAGACTTCGTCAGCTGAGAAAAACATTTCAGTCATGTTACAGTTGAAATTGATGGGGGCAGGGGGAGAACAGGTTAGAATTGGGGGAAATCTGTTTACTTTTGATTATTTGTAATAAATACATGATGGGGTTGATTTTCAAAAGATTTATCCAGCTAACTTTGGGAGTAGACCAGTGAAGCCTCCAACTGGCTATATTTAAGTGTCTAAATACACAAGCTGCTCACACTTAGCTGTGTAAACAAGGGCAGTGCTGGGGATATTCTTGGGGCAGCAAACAGCCAAATAGATGTCTTAAAACTAGCCTGTCATACATGGGCTGGCTAAAAGTTAGCTGGTTATCTTTGCCACTCAGCAGCTGTTTGAAATTGACCCTAATTCGGTTTGCTGGAAATAAAAATACTTCATGATTAAAGCTTTATTTCTGCAAGGAATAAAAATTAAGACATGAATCTTTTCCTGCTTGTTCCTGCCTGAAAACTGATCAGTTACATACACAGTTATTCTCTGCCATAAAAAGAATACATAATTAATGTAGCAGTCATTAGTTTCAAACATAATCTGAATTATTTAACATTACTGTAACTACCCAACAGAAATCTGTACTGTATCTGGTATTTTTTTTCCCATTTTGCTAGACTATGCGTAATGATGAAAGACCAGTTTGGGGTAAACTTAAGAGGTATTTCTACAGGTAAAACAGCATTTTACATTCAGAAGTGACCTCTTCTAAGTGTCTATAAAATTATGCACATACACCCTACATCCCCCTAATTCTGTCATCTTAGTGTCTTAGGGTACTGTTTACTGAGCAGTGTTATAGGCATGTTAACCATGTACGCGCCTACAATATCCCTATAGGCACCTACATGGTTAGCGCACATGCGAAGTGTAAGCGTGCTAAAAACACTAATGCACCTTAGTAAACAGGGCCCTTAATGTAAGCGTCCTTGGTGCACTTGCGTTTCACACACGAATAATAACTTTCAGGTATGTATGTACATGCCAGTTGGGCGCTAAGCAGCATTTTACAAGTGGCCTGCGGTAATGTGAGCACGTGAAAATTGCCGCACACCAAGGCCACTTTTACCGCAGCAGGAATTTCCATTATTTTAAACGGTAATCGTCAGTGGCCATGCGCTAATAAAAATATTGGCGTGCGATAATTTACCGCCTGAGCCCTTACCGCTTCCTATTTAGTAGGCAGTAAGGGCTAACGCACCGACTCAGTGGTAATTGGATAGCGAGCGCCGATGGCCAGTTACCGCCGGGCTTGCCTACTCCCCACCCCACCATGGTAGAAAGTAGAAAAATATTTTCTGGCGCAGGAAATGCTGCATGACGAACAGAGAGCGCCATACTGTTCCACGCGGTAGTGCTGTTTTGCCATTTGCTACCTGCACGATAGCCCTACCGCGCCTTTGTAAAAGGGCCCCTTGGTGTTCAACCCTCGTAGTTCACAACTGCAAGGGGGGTGTGAGCATGGGTGGGGCGTGGGTGGGCAGCCTATATGATCAGATTTACGCATTAACATTCATGCCCGCCTTTTACAATGTGCAAGTGACAACACCAAATGTTGGCGTGTGAATGCCCACTTAAGCGCTATTCAGTAACAAAATTTGAGTGCCCAGATGCCGTTGTAGAATTTGTGCTCATTGTCTTTCATTTTAGCTCCCAAATTTGGGCAACTGTTATAAAATTGAACCTGTAAGGTCTCCACCACCGGGAGACTCTTGGAAAAGTCTCCTGCACCGGGAGACTCTTGAGTCCCTCGGCCCTTTAGCTGAGCTGTGTGCTATAATCCACATGGTCAGATCACTATACTTTATTGTAATCCCTTTGTCTCAACTGCCCCTCCAAAGGTAGTTCACACCACAGCATTTCTCAAGAAGCATTAGCAGTTCAACAGCACAGTATTCAAAACAAAACCCAGAAGGTTCCAAAATCTCAGCAGTTCATATAAAGCAGTTATACAAAGCAATTCTTCAAACAAAGTAGCTCAAAAAGGGCTCAAACTCCCAGCAGTTCATGTATAGCAGTTATGCCCAAACCCACCACTCCTATCCTTCTCTCTCCCTTTCAAAAGAAATCAACCTAGAGAGAGTGGCAAGGGTCCCTCCCCAACCAGGCCAGCATTATACCCTGACCACCACCCGCATGACCCTTCTGTGGTAAACCTGTTTTCTCAGCTCCCCTTGTGGGATAGCCGCCTTTTCCCTTCTTATACCAGGCTCTCCTCCCGAGCAGCCCTCTCCTGTTTCACCTCCTTTCCTTCCAGTTTAGTCAGAGCAGCAATCTCCATTGGCCCTCTTGATCCAGTTCCTCCCCCCTTTTCTTCCCCTTGCCAGTCCATAGGTTCCTCCCCACACCTATTGCTCAGCTGCTCTCTGTTTGCTTGATTGGGCAGGTTCAGAACTCCTTCCCTCATCCTGGCTCTCTGGGACAGGTTTTTCCATCTCCCTTCTCTTGACCTCCTCTGGGGGCTGTTGGGGATTGAAGTCCCTGTTTCTACCATGGGACCTACTCAGGGGCTGCTGGGAATTGTAGTCTTTTCCTTTTCTCCAATCCCCCAGGTGAAAAGACTCCTTCCTTTCTCTACCCAGTCTCCCCCCCTCTCAAGCCTCCTCGTTCCTCCATGTGCCTTCATCCTCCCTCTCACACTCATATTCCTCACAAACCCCATCCCCCTAATTCTAACTAGGGCACAAATTTGTGTCACAAGTTCCAGAATAAAATCACTTGCACTTATAATTTAATTCAATAATTGGCAGTTAATAGAAGTGAACAACCACAAAACTGGCCTTCATTGGCACATATTAACAGTTATACAAGTAATTGTACTAAGGGGGGGGGGGGGGAATTGTCAATGTGGGCTACTGTTAAGTTGGGCTATTTCAGCACAGGACCTCGTTTTATTCAATCAGACCCTGTGGTAAAATAACCCAACCTAACAGTAGCCCAGGTTGATAATTTGCCCCCATAGTAGCTATTCTTTGAGTTGCACGCTCAAATTCCAGAGTGTGGAGCCGGGAGGGGCATGAGTGGGTCAGGCAGTTGAGATCATTTACACCAGCCACGAGTGCTCACACCTGTGGACTTACACTAGTATTCTGTAATGGCTTTATGTGCTCAGGACCTTGTTCTATAAAGGTTACGCTCCTAAATTATTCAAAGTAGATTATGCTTCTAATTTAGGAGCATAAGCTTTATAGCATAAGGCCCTCAGCGGCGCCTTGACCGATATACTCATATCACCCCTCTCCTCATGTCACTTCACTGGCTTCCGATCAGATACCGCATACAGTTCAAGCTTTTCCTACTAACCTACAAATGCACTCGATCTGCAGCCCCTCCTTACCTCTCTACCCTCATCTCCCCTTACGTTCCTACCCGTAACCTCCGCTCTCAAGACAAATCCCTCCTTTCAGTACCCTTCTCCACCACCGCCAACTCTAGGCTCCGCCCTTTCTGCCTCACCTCACCCCACGCTTGGAACAAACTCCCTGAGCCCATACGCCAGGCCCCCTCCCTACCCATCTTCAAATCATTGCTCAAAGCCCACCTCTTCAATGTCGTTTTTGGCACCTAATCACAACACCTCTATTCAGGAAATCTAGTCTACCCCAACTTGACATTTCGTCCTTTAGATTGTAAGCTCTTTTGAGCAGGGACCGTCCTTAGTTATTAATTTGTACAGCGCTGCGTAACCCTAGTAGCGCTCTAGAAATGTTAAGTAGTAGTAGTAGTAGTTATAGAATTTGAACTTACTGCTCATTATCTCAGCACCTAACTTTAGGTGGCCTTTTGAAGACTGAATTACTGAACTGTGATGTCAGTTAAGAACTGTGTGTAGTCCCTTAGTCAGTCAGTATTTCTCTGTCTCCAGCAGGTGGTAGGTCATTTAACCGATGTAGCCTCTTTTCAAGTCTGGTGGGAAAGTTGTTTGTTTTAGATTTTTTCTGGAGTTAAAAGAAAAAAAAAGAGACAGAAGCCAATGAGTGCTGGCTCAGGCTTGAGGATTTCAACTATTCTCCGTTGGCAGGGTGTTATGATATTGCCTATATGCAGTAGGTATAGTAACATACAGAACTGCCTATATGTGATGGGTATGGTGGTAACAAATTGTTACCAGACGTTGAAAACTTCTGCTCAGTGTGCTGCGGCGGCCAAGAAAGCGCACAGAATGTTGAGTATAATTAGGAAAGGGATGGAAAACAAACACGAGGATGTTATAATGCCGTTGTATCGCTCCATGGTGCGACCGCACCTCGAATATTGTGTCCAATTCTGGTCGCCACATCTCAAAAAAGATATAAAGGAATTGGAGAAGGTGCAGAGAAGGGCGATGAAAATGATAAAAGGGATGGAACGACTTCCCTATGAGGAAAGGCTAAGAAGGTTAGGGCTCTTCAGCTTGGAGAAGAGGTGGCTGAGGGGTGATACGATAGAAATCTACAAGATAATGAGCGGATTAGAGCAGACAGATGTGAAGCATTTGTTTACACTTTCAAACAACAACAAAACCAGGGGACACAAGATGAAGCTAGAATATGGTAGATTTAAAACAAATAGGAGAAAGTTTTTCTTTACTCAGCGTGTAGTTAGACTCTGGAACTCGTTGCCGGAGAATGTAGTGACAGCAGCTGGCCTTACGGAATTTAAAGAGGGTTTGGACAGATTCCTGAGGGAAAAAGTCCATTGAACATTATTAAATTTTTTTTGGGGGGTGGGGTTGCCAGGTTCTTGAAGCCTAGATTGGCCGCTGACAGAGACAGGATGCTGGGTTTGATGGGCCCTTGGTCTTTTCCCAGTATGGCGGTGCTTATGTGCCTTGGTTGTGAAGCCAGTGTTTGACCATGAAGGGGTATAACCTGCACAGAGTGGTGGATGTGGCTCAGGCCACCTTGTTGGGAGACTGGAGGGACTTTGCTGGTCTTTATTTGCTGTGTTACTGTTCCCCACCACAGCTACAGATAAATGAACAGCACTTTTCCAAAACTGTCCATTTTTTTAATGCGATTAATTTCCTTCATCAAGGCGAGATCCATTTACTGTAGCTTATTCCTGTGTCAAAACTCACCAGGCATAAGCTACAGTAAACGAATCTTGCCTTGATGAACGAAATTAATCACGTAGCTCAAAAAATGCCAAAAAAAAAATAGACTTGAGTTTTGGAAACGTGCTCTTCAAATGGGTTCTGACGATACTACAACAAGGATATCATTTTTACCTCCATCCAAATTGCCGCACATTGTCTTTTCAAATGCAGGACTGGGAAAAGTTGTTACATCGAAAGGAGCTTCATTCTCTCCTCCAGTCCAGCACATTCAAACTAGTGCCTTTTCCAGAGAACAACTTAAGAGTTTTATTCAAGGTATTGAGGGGGCGGGGTGGGGCCAGAGTTGTAAACAAGTATTCAAGCCATTCTTTTTCATGAATCAGATGTGGATATGATATAGTTCACTCCATAAAAATATAGGGATTATTCTCAATGATCAATTAAAACTTTCATTCACATATTTGCTCCCTAAAATCATTTGTTGATCAAAATGCTCTTTGGAAGTGATTTCATGCTTTTGTTCAATGGCATTTGGACTGTTATATTTATTTAGAGTTTGCTCACACCTTTTTCAGTAGTAGCTCAAGGTGAGTTACATTCAGGTACTCTGGATATTTCTCTGTCCCAGGAGGGCTCACAATCTAAGTTTGTACCTGAGGCAATGGAGGGTTAAGTGACTTGCCCAAGATCACAAGGAGGAGCAGTGGGATTTGAACTGGCCACCTCTGGATGTCAAGACCTGTGCTCTACCCACTAGGCCACTCCTCCACTAGCAACATTTTGTGTAGATTCTCAAATAGTAGCAACAGAATCTCAAATAGTAGCAACATTCCATCTAGAATCTCAAATATTTATTTATTTAGATTTTGCTGACACCTTTTCAATAATAGCTCAAGTGAGTTACTTCTGGATATTTCTCTGTCCCAGGAGGGCTCACAATCTAAGATTGTACCTGAGGCAATGGAGGCTTAAGTGACTTGCCCAAGATCACAAGGAGCAGCAGTGGGATTTGAACCAGCCACCTCTGGATTGCAAGACTGGTGCTCTAACCACTAGTCCACTCCTCAACCCCGAAGAGTCTTGTTACTCTTTGGGGTTCTACATGGAATGTTTCTACACTTTGAAATTCTGCATGGAATCTTGTTATTCTTTAGAATTCTAGAATCTTTATTTATTTAGATTTTGCTCAGACCTTTTTCAGTAGTAGCTAAGGTGATTATACATTCAGGTACTCTGGATATTTCTCTGTCCCAGGAGGGCTCACAATCTAAGTTTGTACCTGAGGCAATGGAGGGTTAAGTGACTTCCCAAGATCACAAGGAGCATTGGGATTTGAACTGGTCACCTCTGGATTGCAAGACTGGTGCTCTAACCACTAGGCCACTCCTCCACTCTTATTCTTTGGGGTTCAACCATGGAATGTTGCTACTCTGGATTCTGCATGGAATCTGTTACTCTTTAGATTCTAGAATCTTGCTATTTATTTATTTATTTAGATTTTGCTCCACACCTTTTCAGTAGTAGTTTCAAGGTGAGTTACATCAGGTACTCTGGATATTTCTCTGTCCCGGAGGGCTCATAATCTAAGTTTGTACCTGAGGCAATGGAGGGTTAAGTGACTTGCCAAGATCACAAGGAGCAGCGGTGGGATCTGAAGTGGCTACCTCTGGATTGGCAAGGGCCAGTGCCCAATCACTAGGCCACTCCTACCACTCTGTTCCCAATTGAAAAACATAAATGGTTGCAACTCCATTCAAAACACAGCAATAACATTGGCTACAAGTCTCAGGCAAATTCTTTACAAATTTTAACTTTGGTATATAATATATTTAACTCGAGATCCCACTATTTTTTGTCGAGGCCTTTTGACACCTTACAGGCCTGTTGACTCCCTACGTTCCGCCCAGCATCATCTTTTACTTGTACCATCCTAGCAAGAAAGACTAACGAGTGAAGTTTTAGAGTCTTGGCAGCATTTTTGCGGATGGCACGTTATTTTAAACCCTTTGTATATGTTGGTATTACCCGCTGATTTTTGAAGGAACAGTGCAAAACTTACACTGATGACCCCTGATGCAGGGTCCTTCAATAAACTTGGGAGCTTCTTTTGCTTGACTTGGTTTCCTGTGCTCTGGAGCTTCCCTCTCTTTTGTTTGCCTTGTCTCCTGAAAATGGCAAGACAGGTCAGGAATCTATTGGCTGTACTATGGACCTACATTGTGGAATAACTTACCACTTAATTTGCATCTGAGAGCTTCAACGCTGGATTGATAAATCTTTTCTCTTGAGAAATCCTTTGATAATTGAACTCTAAACCTTCTGGTTCTTTAGCGGAAGGCATAGTTGGGTATGCAGACACTCAGGACAAAGAGAACATCACTTTTAACTTTCCTTTTAATTGCTATTTCCTTGAGTTATATAAATGTAAACCACCCAGATGGTATGTCTGATAGGTGATGTATCAAATGGAAAATAGATGTGGAAACTTGGAACTTAGTGAAGTAAGAATTGGAGATGAACATTGTTACCAGCTCTTCTTCCAATTCCTGAGTGGAGACAATTAACTGTAGTCACTGCACCTGAAGGACTTAACGGACCCACACGATGATGCTTGAAAATTACAGGAGGGCCCTCAGATTCATCTTGTCCTTCAGACCAGAAGGCGAAAAAGATTCATAGAAATGAGGCCTTTCTTCAAAACTGAAAAGATAATTTGATGTCTTTTTAGATTACTGATGTACTATAATTGTTTACTTAGTAGCGAACCCAATTCACATTAAAGGAATTTCCAATAAAAACAACATTTTCAATCTTTTCTAATATAATACAGCAGTGGAAGTATTTACGGGTTAATATTCAGCCTGTGCTGGTCAGTGGATTTTATTGCCAGCTTTTTATATTGGGCTATTCAGCTTGGAGTACTTAATATCCAGGTATATGTGGGCCACTGGCTCTTAACCTGGGTGCCGGCGATAATCAGACTATTACCTGAATAAAGTTAGGATAGCCTTTCGGCTATTGGATAGTTACCCTGGTAGTGGACTGAATATTGCATGCTGACTCTCGACTCCAGGGCGTAGCTACGTGGGGCCACGGGGCATGGACCCCCCGTAAATTTGGCCCTGCCCCCCCCCCCCGCCGCCAACCCCTTTGACCCCCCTCCTGCCACCAACCTCCCCCACCACCGCCGGGTACCTTTGCTGGTGGGGGTCCCAAACCCCACTAGCCGAAGTCCTCTTCTCTGGCGCGGCCGCATTGCTGATCTGCAAGGGCAGAACGTCAGACTCACAGAAACAGAAGCCTGCCCTTCAGATCAGCAATGCGGCTGTGCAGAGAGGAGGACTTCGGCTGGCGGGGGTTGGGGACTCCCGCCAGCAAAGGTACCCGGTGGCGGGGGAGGGTTTGGTGGCGGCGGGAAGAGGGATCGAAAGGGTTGGCGGCGGGCGGGGGGTGGTCAAAGGTGTGGTGGTGGGTGGTGTGGGGGGGGGGGGTCGGCAGTGCCAGAGTGGGCTAAAATGTGCCCCCTCACCTCGGGCTCTGGACACCCTTCCCGCTGAAGTCTGGCTACGCCCCTGCCGACTCTGCCCCACCTCTTCCTCCAGACTGCCCTGGAACTACACAGTGGTATAACTGGACTTTTAGCCGAGCTATCAAGGAGTGGAGGAGTAGCCTAGTGGTTAGTGCAGTGGCTGAGAGCCTGGGGGAACTGGGTTCAATTCCCACTGCAGCTCCTTGTGATTCTGGGCAAATCATTTAACCCTCCATTGTCCCAGGGACAAAATTTAGATTGTGAGCCCTCTAGAACAGAGAAAGTACCTGTGTATAAGACTCTAATAAACACAAGCAGTGTTGAAATCCAGGTATGACATGGTGGTTGGGATTTATCCAGGTAGGAGACACTGCTACCCAAAGAAGTCCTGGTGAATATCAAGCTAGGTATTTGGGCTTTGTAAGCAGTCTGAGTTAAGGAAGGTGCTTTATAGAAGCACAGTCTAAAATATTAGACTGGTGATGGGCTTCCTTCTGCTACACAGGTCCTGCAGCTGTCATGTAAACTTTCACTTTGGAAGGATTTATTCCTTCTCAGAATGAATTGAGAGTACCTCAAAGAATTCTAGAGAGAATTTATTGGATCTTCAACCTCAGGCACAGGTTTCTTTGTATACAAGAAGGAGGCGTCCCTGAGGCCATGCTTAGAGCGAAGCTTGAGTGCTCCTCGATCCTGCAGCTCACCTGCCGCATTCCAGCACTTGAATAATGTTTATGTTTATTAAAAGCTTTATATACAGCCACACTTTACTAGATCTAAGTGTTTAACAATATAATAATAATAACAAATAGATATAATGCTAAAAAGAAAAGAACGCCATTTTTAGATAGGAAAGACCTAACTCATACACTCAAGAACGCCCATTCACAAGAGAATTATATTTCTTAAATTGCAACATCTTCAATATATTATTCATCAGTAACAGACCTGTTAAAGCACTAAAGAGGGCTTTAAACTAAATTTGCTGGGGATGGAAAGAAAAGAAAAGCCCCCAAGTCATTAATAACCCTCAGGAAGGTAAGACATCAAAGTGGAAAAAAGAGTAACATCTGGAGATCCTTATATACCAATGGCAGTAGTATGGGAAACAGATGTCCAGATCTAGAGGCTACAATGAAAGAAGCCGATTTGGATTTAGTGGCGCTCACGGAGAACCATGACTGGGATATAGTTATACCTGGCTATATAATCTATTCCGAAGGACAGGGTAGGAACAATGGTAAGAGGTGTGGCATTATATGTTAAGAATAATATTAAAGTAACACAACTGAGGACATATGGGGGTAAGAAGAAGCACTGTGGGATAATCTGGAAAGAAGGAATGGGAACATTTTATTGGTGTAATATACAGGTTCACCTCACAGTCAGAAGACACGGACAGAGACTTAACTGAAGACGTCCACAAGATAGCTAGGAAGAGGGAAGTACAGTTCAATCCGCTAAAGTTCACCATTATCACAAAGCAACGAAATCTGAAACAACCCAATTTTCAGCCCAATGTCATCAGCGTCTGGTTTCTCACCATGCTGTTCTCGAATTTTATGCTGTCCTCTCCTTCCATCTTTCCCAACCATCCAACAGTGGCTTTGAATTCAGTTAGTCCAAGACTTTCAGGTAGCTGGTTAGCTTTCTGCTTAAGCAGTGGACCACTGACAGGAAACTGTCTGCTCCTGACTCGAGAAAACCACCAAAGAAGAGCATCTTCTACCTCCTCAGCTTTTCCCGCCCGTTTTCGTTTCCGTTGTGGATTTGTATTGTTTTTGCCTGTCTTCCAGAAGCTGGTCTTTCTGCTTCAAGACAAGTGAAATTTTGACTGGGATTGACACCATATTCTTTAGCAATAGATACTTGACTTTCTTTGTTTTCTAATTTTTTAAGAACTATTCATTCAGCCAGTGTTAAAGTCTTAACAGTTCCGCCGCCGCGATGATGACAACCCCGGTGCATACTCCAACAACATTCTTTCCCCTAATCTGCCTGGGGCAGTTAAACTACTACTACTACTATAAATCACTTCTATAGCGCTACCAGTCATACGCAGCGCTTTACAATTGAACACGAAGAAAGACAGTCCCTGCTCAAACGAGCTTACAATCTAAATCAGGACAAACAGACAGGACCAAAAAGGAGAAGGGAAGGACAGACAGAAGGACACATAAGGATAAGATAAAAGTTACAAGTCAGGAGTCGAAAGCAGTATCAAACAGGTAGGTCTTAGCCTGGATTTGAAGGCGGCCAGGGATGGAGCCTAGACGTAATGGCTCAGGAAGCCTATTCCAGGCATAAGGTGCGGCGAGATAGAAGGAGCGGAGTCTGGAGTTAGCGATGGAGGAGAAGGGTGCAACTAGGAGAGATTTGCCTAGTGAACAGAGTTCTAGGGAAAGAGTGTAGGGAGAGATGAGGGTGGAGAGGTAGTGAGGGGCTGCAGAGTGAATGCACTTATAGGTCAATAAGAGGAGCTTGAATTGTATACGGAAACGGATAGGGAGCCAGTGAAGCGATTTCAGGAGAGGGCTAATATGGGCATAACAACTTTGGCGAAATATTAGTTGTGCGGCAGAGTTTTGAACAGATTGAAGAGGAGAGAGATGGCTGAGTGGAAGACCTGTGACAAGCAAGTTGCAGTAGTCTAAGCGAGAGGTGTGATGAGAGTGTGATGAGGGTTCTGATAGCGTGTTCAGAAAGGGAAGGGCGAATTCTGGCGATGTTATAAAGGAAGAAACGACAAGTTTTAACAATCTGTTGAATATGGGCAGAGAAGGAGAGGGAGGAGTCGAAGATGACCCCAAGGTTGCGAGCAGACGAGACAGGAAGAATGAGCGTGTTGTCGACAGAAATAGAGAATGGGGGAAGGGGAGAGGTTGGTTTAGGGGGGAAGATAAGGAGTTCAGTTTTGGACATATTGAGTTTCAGGTGGCGGTGAAACATCCATGCAGCAATGTCAGAGAGGCAGGCAGATACCTTGGATTGGATTTCTGCCGAGATTACTGGTGTGGAGAGGTAGATCTGGGAGTCATCAGTGTAAAGGTGATACTGAAAGCCGTGTGATGAGATCAAAGCACCAAGGGAGGAGGTATAGATGGAAAAAAGGAGAGGTCCTAGAACAGATGCTTGAGGTACACCCACTGACAGCGGGATAGAGGAAGAGGAGGAACCACCAGAGTATACACTAAAAGTATGCTGTGAGAGATAAGAAGAGAACCAGGAGAGAGCAGAATTCCGAAATCCAAGTGAGGACAGCATGATCAACAGTATCAAAAGCAGCAGAAAGATCGAGAAGGAGGAGGATAGAATAGAGCCCTTTGGATTTAGCCAGGAATAGATCATTGTAGTCTTTAGTAAGTGCTGTTTCAGTTGAATGAAGGGGACAAAAGCCAGATTGGAATGGATCAAGAATAGGTTGAGAAGAAAGAAAGTCGAGGCAGCGACGGTGGACAGCACGTTCTAGTAACTTGGATAAGAAAGGAAGGAGGGAGATGAGGCGATAGTTGGAAGGAGAGGCAGGATCCAGAGAAGGTTTTTTGAGGAGCAGGGTGACTATGGCATGCTTAAAGGCATCAGGGACAGTCGCAGTGGAAAGTGACCGATTGAGGATATGACAGATGAAAGGGGTGACAGCAGGAGAGATAGTGTTGAGTAGGTGATTGGGAATAGGGTCAGAGGAGCAGGTGGTTAGTTTAGAGGATTGAAGAAGAAGTGAAGTTTCTTCTTCAGTTAAAGAGACGGTAAATTTGAAATCTCGGTTGTCACGCGCCAATCGGCTTCCATATTCCATGCACGCACTTATGCGGAGTCTTTCCTGCAGAGGAGCGGTCTTGAACCATGTATATAAGCGAATCTTGCACTTATCAGTGGTGCGCTAAAATTAAGTTTGTCCCCATAGAAATTGATGGTGCCAAAAACGGGACTGAAGTATGACATACAGTTAAACAGAGCATGCGCTTATCCGACGTGCACTTAAATGGAGTGCACTGTACTACTGATAGGTGATTTTAATATGCCGGACTTCAACTGGGGTGTCCCTGCTGCGAGGTCATCTAGAAGCAAAGGAATCTTGGATTCTCTACAGGATGAGAGGCCGGGGGAAGGACCACAGAAAACATAGTAACATAGTAACATAGTAGATGACGGCAGAAAAAGACCTGCACAGTCCATCCAGTCTGCCCAACAAGATGAGCTCATGTGTATACCTTACCTTGATTTGTACCTGTCTTTTTCAGGGCACAGAAAAAGTCTGCCCAGCACTATCCCCGCCTCCCAAGCACCAGCCCCGCCTCCCACCACCGGCTCTGGCACAGACCGTATAAGTCTGCCCAGCACTATCCCCATCTCCCAACCACCAGCCCCGCCTCCCACCACCAGCTCTGGCACAGACTGTATAAGTCTGCCCAGCACTATCCCCGCCTCCCAACTACCAGCCCCGCCTCCCACCACCAGCTCTGGCACAGACCCTATAAGTCTGCCCAGCACTATCCCCGCCTCCCACCACCAGTCCCGCCTCCCACCACCACACAGAAAACAAATGCAAATGGCTATTTTCTAGGGCATTTGGCTGATGGGATTTCTGAGTTTTTGATTTGAAGATTGTGGGGTTTTTTTTAAATGAATGTACTACTACTACTAATCATTTCTATAGTGCTACTAGATGTACACAGCACTGTACACATTATATACAGGTACTTTCTCTGTCCCTAGGGGGTTCACAAGCTAGTTTTTTCTAGCTGAGGCATTGGGAGGGTTAAGTGACTTGTTTCAATATCACAAGCAGCTACAGTAGGAATCGAACCCAGGTTGCCAGGATCAAAGCCCACTGCACTAACCGTTAGGCTACTCCTCCACTACAATGTTTTATTGTACCTCACCTAGATGTTTGGATAGGTGGGCTATAAATGTAATAAATAAATGGTAGACGAGGACCGATTCACAGTAGACTGTGTTCATGAGGAGCTGGCTAAACTAAAACTAGACAAAGCGATGGGGCCTGATGGTGTACATCTAAGGCTACTCAAGAAACTCAGAGAAATCCTGGCAGCTCCGCTGTCTGACCTCTTCAGTGCTTCCTTAGAGGCTGCAGTGGTCATGGAGGACTGGAGAAAGGCGGATGTGGTCCCCCACCCTGCACAAGAGTGAAAATAAGGAAGAGGTTGGGAATTACAGACCTGTCCGTCTGACCTCGGTGGTGAATAAATCAATGGAAATGCTTCTAAAGCAGAGGATTGTGAGGTTTCTCAAATCAAATGACTTCACTAGAGGCAGATCGTATCAGACAAATCTGATTGATTTCTTTGACTGGGTGACCAAACAGTTGGACGTGTGTCACAACTGACAGGAATAGTGAGCCCTTGGACCAAAGCTGGAGCTTTGGCAGAAAACTCACTGGGGCTGGCACAGGCAGGAATCAGAACAGACTGGATTAGGATAAACTAACAGACTCAACAAGGCAGGACAGAGGTAACTAAACACAATGGACAACACAAGAACCAGATCCAGACGAGGTAAAGAAAAGAAGGCAAAGGGCCAGAACTGGAACCCAGACAGGACAAGGCAAGACTCGGAACTGGATTAAAACTGGGACTGGAACCCAGAAATGCAAGGCAAGGCAAAACATGGAAGTAGATTAAAACTGGGTCCAGAAAAGGACAAGGCAAGGACTGGATCCGGACAGGACTATATTGAAAAAGACAAGACAAAGCACACCTAGACAGGCAAGACAGGGTAGGAGCTAGGCAACAACAGAAGCAAGACAATAAACAAGGCAGGGACAGGATTCAGGATTCTCGAACAGGCTTGGCTGGAACAGGATTCAGGATTCTCAAACAGGATTCAGAATTTTCAAACAGGATTCAAGATTTTCAAACAGGCTGAGCTGGAACAGGATTCAGGATTCTGAAGCAGGATTCAGGATTCTCGAACAGGCTGGGCTGGAACAGGATTCAGGATTCTCAAACAGGATTTGGGATTCTCAAACAGGATTCTGGAACAAGCTTGGCTGGAACAGGATTCAGGATTCTCAAACAGGATTCGAGATTCTCGAACAGGCTGGGCTAGAACAGGATTCAGGATTCTCAACAGGATTCAGGATTCTCGAACAGGCTGGGCTGAAACAGGATTCAGGATTCTGGAACAAGCTTGGCTGGAATCTGATTCTGGAACGGGCTTGGCTTGGCTGGAACTGGATTCTTGGACGGGCTTGGCTTGCCTGGAATAGGATTCTGGAACAGACTTGGCTTGGCTGGAACAGGATTCAGGATCCTCAAACAGGCTTGGCTGGAACAGGATTCAGGATTCTCAAACAGCCTTGGCTGGAACAGGATTCAGGATCTCAACAGGCTTGGCTGGTGCAGGATTCAGGATTCTCAAACAGGCTTGGCTGGAACCGGATTGTGGAACGGGCTTGGCTCGGCTGGAACAGGAGTCTGAAAGGGACTTGCCTTGACAGAGAGCATGAACAGAAACTGCTGAACCTGGCTCAAACACACAACAGGAACAGAACTTAGCAGAAACAGAGCTCAAGAGCCAGGAAGCAAACATAGCAGGCAAAGGATTAAACAGAATAAGTGAAGACAAACAAACAAAGAAACAAACAAACAACGTGCTTACCAGCATCCACAGCTGGAAGGGAAAGGCCAGGCAGATTGAGAGGCAGCAGACACACCTTCAGAATCAAAACACTCAGGAACAAAGCCAAGCATGGATATGATCTAAACAGGTAACACAAGATTAAGAGACCTCTTGCAAAGGCAATGTAGGAAAGCTCCCTGGGTCCTTATAAAGGAGTAGGCTGATGATGTCATAAGTAGGAAATGAAGCAGAAGCAGGGAGACCAAAGCGAGGTTTGGCTAACAGGAAGAACAACAACAGGAAATGAAGCAGAAGCAGGGAGACCAAAGCGAGACTTGGCTTACAGGAAGAACAATAGGGAAAAAGGCAGACTGGAGAGGTCACAGAGCTAGGTACAGAGAAACAGTAGGTCTGAATATGAGTGCACGGTCACAACTGTGACAATGTGGGAGGGAGGAGACAGAGTGTAGTAATAAATGGAGGTTGCTCTGAGGAAAAAGATGCTATCAGTGGTGTGCCGTAGGGATCAGGCCTCGTGCCGACTCTCTTTAACATCTTTGTGAGCAATATTGTGGAAGGACTGTCTGGTAAGGTCTGTCTCTTTGCAGATGATATCTGTCACGGTCGTGCCCATGTTTCAGGCTCTCAGTCATCTCACCCCCTGGTGGCCAGACCTGGTGGCTGCATTGGATTGTCTGTGTGCTGTTCTCGTTCCAGACTTCAGCCTAGTCCAGTCCAGATCTTCCAGCCTGCCGGACTTGCTTGTCTTGTTTGAGCCTGCACAGCACCCATAGCTGCCTTGTGATTGCTGCAGCTGAATCTCAGCTGCTGCTGGGCTTATTAGCCATTTGGAAACTCTCTGCTTTGCCTTTGCATCGCCTATGGCCCTGGTATGTTGGGTGCTGGTGAACTTCTGCCTAGTCCGGTTTATAGTCTGTAACTCTTGCCTGACTCTAGTTTAGTCTCTGTGTAGCTTTGTGTTCTGTAGTGCTTGTTTACTGTATTGCTTGTTTCCCAGTCTTGTTTCTTGTTTGTATGTCTTTGTCTAGTTCTAGGTTTTCTTTGTTCCCTGTTTCAGTGGCTGCTTGCAGCTTTCAGTTCTGTCCCTTGTCTGTCTGAGAGTACTAGTCTAGTATTCTGCCTAGCCTCCCTGTGTGCTCTAGTCCCTGAGTGTTTCCTGCTGGTATCCAGTTCCGGCCCTGTCCGGCAAGTCCTGCCGGCCACCTGCACCCAGGGGCTCAACTCCTGAGGAACAGTGGTCAAGTGCAGGTGAAGTCTAGCTGGGCCTGTCAGAGTTCTGCCTTATCCCGGTGTGGGGTGGTTTTGCCTGCCACTGCCGCTCCTCGGCAGTGGCCTAAGGGCTCACAATCCTAGTTCCTGCTTTTGGAAAAGCATGACAATATCAAACTCTGTAATAGGGTGGACACCCCCAAGGGTATGGATGGCAAGAGGAAGAATCTGGTGAAGCTTAAAGAACGGTCTAAAAATTGGCAACTAAGATTTAATGCTAAGAAATGCAGGGTCATGCACTTGGGTTTCAAAAGTCCAAGGGAATGGTACAGTATAGGGAGTGAAGTGGTTCTGTGTACGAGAGAAGAACGGGATTCAGGGGGTGATTGTATCTGATGACCTTAAAGTGGCCAAACAGGTAGAAAAGGTGATGGTCAAAGCCAGAAGGATGCTTGGGTGCATAAGGAGAGAGATGACCAGCAAGAAAAACGAGGTGATAGTGCCCTTGTATAAGTCTCTGATGAAGCCCCATTTGGAGTACTGTGTGCAGTTCTGCAGACCGCACCTATGGAAAGATATAAACAGGATAGAGTTGGTCCAGAGGGCGGCTACAAAATTGGTAAGTGGTCTCGGTCATAAAACATTTAGGGACAGGCTTATGAATCTCAACATGTATACGCTGGAAGAGAGGTGGGAGGGAGGGGATATGACCCAGTATGGCTACTCACGTTCTTATGATAGAGATGTTTAAATACCTCAGTGGCGTTAATGTACAGGAGGTGAGACTTTTTCAAATGAAGGAAAAGTCTGCAATGAGAGGGCACAGGATGAAGTTAAGAGGAAATAGGCTTAGGAGGAATCTAAGGAAATACTCTTTCATGGAAAGGGTGGTGGAAGCGTGGAATGGCCTCCCGGTGGAGGTCACCGAGACGAAGACTGTCTCAGAATATAAGAAGGCATGGGACAGGCACGTGGGATCTCATAGGAAAGGAAGAGTTAGTGGTTACTGAGGATGGGCAGACTGGATGGGCCTTTTGGTCCTTATCTGCTGCCCTGTTTCTATGTTTCTGTTTCTATCGCACATTTCAGATGATTGGCAAAAGTTCTATTTATTTATTTATTAGGATTTATTTACCGCCTTTTTGAAGGAATTCACTTAAGGCGGTGTACAGTACAAATAGATCTAACACGGGCAATTACAACAGTAAAAATATTCAAATAACAGTACAAAGTATGGCATAGTATAATACTTACAATGTCAACACAATATGTAATAGAACATTTTAATTGATCATGAAGGGTAAAGCAAAGAAGCATATAGATAGGTAAGCGATTAAGAAGAGTTAGAAAGTAAGGTGACTGATTTAAAGAAAGTTGCCCATGAGGTCAGAGAGATGGTTAAATATTATCTCATCTAGGGTAGGAGTGGGTAATTAGTTTTAAGCAGGGTCTTATATTTTTTCAGATTAACCAGCTCTGAAATCTTTCGGAAGTTCATTCCATAAGTGAGGAGCCAACTATTAAAAGGCTGTCTCTCGTGTTCTTTCCCACTTAACTCTGATCTAAGTTAAGTATGGTGGTCTAAAATTTGTAGAAGGCCTTATGTGTCTACACCAGCACCCGAAATCGAATTCTGTATATAATTGGCAACCGGTGATAGTGTGTAAATAATGAAGTAACGTGGTCAAATTTGTGTTTATTACCTAGGAATCTCGCTGCCGCATTTTCTCCCCGTTAAACCTGCATAAATAATGCTTCTATAATCTTTTTCACGAGATAAGCAAATGCATTCAATCATTTATGTAATGCTGTTTCATTAACGAGTGTAATTTCTGTAAACTCTTAAAGCAGTGTGGTTCCCTGGCCTGGTCCTGGAGGTACCCCAGCCAGTCGGGTTTTCAGGATGTCCACAATGAATATTCATGAGAGAGATTTGCATTTACTTGAGGCAGTGCATGTAGATCTTTCTCATGAATATTCATTGTGGATATCCTGAAAACCTGCCTGGCTGGGTTGCCGTCAGGACCAGGTTTGTTTTATTTATTTATTTTATTTTGTTACATTTGTATCCCACATTTTCCCACCTTTTTGCAGGCTCAATGTGGCTTACATAGTACCGTAGAGGCGTTCGCCATCTCCGGCAGAGAAACAAATACAAAGAGTTATTGTGGCCGAAGAAGGTTCATGTGTTATAGACACATTGGGGATTCGTAGCAGTGGCGTTCCTAGGGGGGGGGACGGTGGGTGCGGTCCGCCCTGGGTGCACGCCGCTGGGGGGGTGCCGCACGCGCCTGTCCTCCGTTCATTCCATGCTTCTCTGCCCCGGAACAGGTTACTTCCTGTTCCAGGGCAGAGAAGAAGCATGGAACAAACAGAGGACAGGCGCGTGCGGCACCCCCTGGCAGGCACCCACGGGGGGGGGGGGGGGGGGGGGGGGTTCTTTCGCAGGGGTGTCCTTTCGCCAGGGGGGGGGTCGCGCTGCACCCGGGGGGCCGGGCACATCGGCGATCCACCCCGGGTGTCAGCCCCCCTAGGAACGCCACTGATTCTTAGAGAGGAAGAGTTATGCAGTGTCTGTTTCAGGCTTTAGTTTTGTTGTGTTGCCTGGTTTAGGCATTTAGGTTGGGTCGGTGGGGTTTGCCTTTTTGAACAGGTTGGTTTTTAGTGGTTTCCAGAAGTTTAGGTGGTCGTTCGTTGTTTTCATGACTTTTGGTAGGTCTGGGAACCACTGCCATAAAGCCCTCTTTCACAACCTTGTTAACTTTGTTCTCAAATGTTAATTTAGAGTCAGTAAGGACCCCCAGGTATCTAGAGCATGTCACTGGTTTTATTGGCAAACCAAGGGGTCCTTTTACTAAGCTGTGGTTGGCTTTACACACGTGCAGTGCACACGCCCAAATTAGACTACCGCCAGGCCCTTACTGCTAGATCAGTGGGTGGCGTCAAGGGCTCAGGCTGTTTTTGGGGGGCATGCTGGTTTCATTTTTACCACAGGCCCTTTTCTCATCCCATTAAAAAAAGCCCTTTTTTGCAGACTTGGTAAAAACTGGCCCGGGGGTGCACCCAACACACGCGCCCAGGGGCATAGCCAGACCTCATGTGCAGCGCTGCGTATGCCTTGTAGCGCTATAGAAATGCTAAATAGTAGTAGTAGTAGTAGGGAAGGGGCCAGAGCCCGAGGTTGGGGGCACATTTTGAGTGCTGCCCCCCCCCACCCACTGCCTCACCTCACCTTCTCGCCCCCCCCCACCACCTTGTCTCCTCCTCGCTCCCCCTCACCTCCTTGCCTCTTCCCCTCACCACCTCGTTGCTCCCCCCGCAAAAACAAATACCTTTGCTGGTGGGGGTCCCCAACCCCCGCTGGCCGAAGCCTCTCGTTCGCTGCCCTGCTCTTCTTTCTTCTTGCTCCTCCTGTGAACGCTGATGCTCCTTTATGTGAAACTGAGCATGTGACACTATGAGAGGCATTTTCGAAAGAAACGTCCAAATTGCAATTTGGACGTCCTTGCAAAAGGGCAGAATCCAGGGGCGGGGAAACCTGTATTTTCGAAACAAGATGGACGTCCATCTTTCGTTTCGAAAAAACCGTCAGAGACATCCAAATCCTTAAATTTGGACGTCCCTAGACATGGACGTTTCTGACTTTCGGCAATTTTCGAAACCAAAGAAGTCTATGTCAAAAACGTCCTAATGCAAGCCATTTGGTCGTGGGAGGAGCCAGCATTTGTAGTGCACTGGTCTCCCTGACATACCAGGACACCAACCGGGCACCCTAGGGGGCACTGCAGTGGATTTCATAAAATGCTCCCAGGAGCATAGCTCCCTTACCTTGTCTGCTGAGCCCCCCCCCCCCCCAAAACCCACTACCCGAACTGTACACCACTACCATAGCCCTCACTGGTGAAGGGGGGCACCTAGATGTGGGTACAGTGGGGTTTGGAAAGCTCGCTGTTTCCTTCACAAATGTAACAGGTAGGGGGTATGGGCCTGGGTCTGCCTGTCTGAAGTGAACTGCAGTACCCACTAAAACTGCTCTTGGGACCTTCATGAGCTGTCATGGACCTGAGTATGACATCTGAGGTTGACACAACATATTTTGAAAGATGTTTTTTGAGGGTGGGAGGGGGTTAGTGACCACTGGGAGAGTAACGGGAGGTCATCTCCGATTCCCTCTGGTGGTCATTTTGGGAACCTTTTTATGCCTTTTTCGTTAAAAAAAACAGGTTTGGGTGAAAACGTCCAAGTGTTTGTCAGGGACATCCTTGTTTTTTTCGATTATGGGTCAAAGACATCCAAGTGTCAGGCACGCCCAAGCCCTGCCTTCGCTATGACTCTGACACGCCCCCTTGAACTTTGGATGTCCTTGCAATGGACTGCAGTTGGAGACATCCAAAATCGGGTTTCCTTTATACCGATTTGGACGTCCTTCTCTTTTGAAAATGAGCCCATATGTGACTTTTAGATTTCGGCTGAACCGACCCCTTTTTGCATCTGTTACATATGTTTTTATACTGCAGAGAAACAGAATCCGCTGAAGATGCGACACTCGGAAGTCCTCTGCAGTATGAGAGACGGGGCTGTCTGTCTCGCTGATGTGCTGCACTTGAAACATTTTCACACCGTGTATCCGTTTTTTTGTTTGCTTGGGATACAGGTGCAGTAATTTGCTGAGAGACCTTGATCAGGTCCCGTCTCTTTGCCTGAACCTTTATGCCACTTAGGGCTAATGGTATTGATTTACAAGCCTGAAAGAAGGGACAGAGATTGAGGGGCAGGGAGGGAGCCATAAAACCGTTCAGAGTACAGTTGGCCACCCCACATAACGGTGACTCACTTTCAGTAGGAAGGGAAAAAAGGAGAATTTTTGTTCCATTTTAAATATCTAGCTTGTTAAAGTAATTAGGAATATTAAAGCGGTGACAATGATTGAGACAGGAACATTATTCATATCTTATATTTCCGTGCTGGGCGGCAAGCCAGCACGTTTCATTTGTAGAGGAAGGGATGGGAGCCAGTTCCTAAATTAAATATACCCTGGTAACTTTTATAAATGATGGCCCACCCTGCACTTCCACTCTGTTTGCATAATTACTGCTTGGCGGAAGCTTTGGATGCAGTAGGGCACACTGTGCATTTAAGAGTAATTTTTCAAGAGGGCCCTGGTTTACGGAGGGCTTTTCTCCTATTCTGTGTGTGTGGAGCGGAAAAAGCTGAAGGGATCAGGCTCTTAATCACCTGTCAACACTGGAAAAAATAGTGTTAACCCATGTCACTCAGCAGTGGGTGGGTAAGTAGATTTTCCTCTGCGCAAATACAGTTTCATAGCGTGCACAAAGACGTACGCATGGAAAAGAGGCTTTCGTTTCCAAAAGGTGTATGCATTAACAGCTTACAATTAACATATCTATACCACCTGAAATGGAAGTGCACACATTTAACTATGCAATAGCTTTGGAGGTGTTTCTGTTTGGGAATGACATTTGATTATATTGGCATACGTGCAGTCCACAGTTCCTCTCTCTCTCCCTCCCTCTTGCAAACATAGTCTGATCCCTCTCTCCCTCGTGCCCCCCTAGCAAAGCCTGATCCCCCCCTCCTGGTCCTCCCCCACTATCAAAGGCCAGCTCACCTTCCAGCCCTCCCTTGCCCCCAAGTCATAGCAGGCTGCTCCTACTGCTTACTACTTATCATTTCTAAAGCGCTACTAGACGTACGCAGCGCTGTACACTTGAACATGAAGAGACAGTCCCTGCTCGACATAGCTTACAATCTAATTAGCACAGACAAACAGGACAAACAAGAGATAAGGGAATATTAAAGTGAGGATGATAAAATAAGGGTTCTGAACAAGTGAATAAGGGTTAGGAGTTAAAAGCAGCATCAAAAGGTGGGCTTTTAGCTTAGATTTGAAGACGGCCAGAGATGGAGCTTGACGTACCGGCTCAGGAAGTCTATTCCAGGCATATGGTGCAGCAAGATAAAAGGAACAGAGTTTGGAGTTAGCGTGGGAGGAGAAGGGTGCAGATAAGAGAGATTTACCCAGTGAACGGAGTTCCCGGGGAGGAATGTAGGGAGAGATGAGAGTGGAGAGGTACTGAGGAGCTGCAGAGTGAATGCACTTATAGGTCAATAAGAGGAGTTTGAACTGTATGCGGAAACGGATAGGAAGCCAGTGAAGTGACTTGAGGAGAGGGCTAATATGAGCATAATGACAGGTCTCTTCAGGGAGGCCCAGCATGCTCCTGGGCCTCCCTGAAGACACCTGGTGATCTAGTGGTCAGGGCAGGAGTGAACACCACTTGCTCCTCCTACTTATGGTTCCTGTTAAAAATGGCTGCTGCAACTTCCAGCAGAAGTCTCATGGTACTACTGCTAGGGGTCAGCCTCTTGCGGTAGTACCATAAGACTATCACTAGAGGTTGCAGCAAGAGCAAGTGGGATTCGCTTCTGCCCTGACCACTGCTAGATAGACCTGAAGGTGGGGGGAGGGCCAGAGGGTCAGACTTAGCTAGAGGAAGGAAGCTGGAAGAGGGGGGGAAATCAGGCTTTGATGGGGGTGGGGCCGGGAGGTGGTTGGGCTTTGATAGAGGGGTGGGAGGGAGGGAGGTTCAGGTTGTGCTAAATAGATAAGCCACTTTGAGCCTGCAGTCAGTGGGAAAATGTGGGATATAAATGTAATAATAAATATATAGGGCAGATCTGACTATGCTTGGAGGGGGCAGAAAGTAGGACGGAGCAGCTTCAGGCCACAATGCAGTAGTTATGCAGGTGGAGGTGCCAGCCGATATTCAGTGACTGTCAAAGCTGAACAATGCCAGCACCCCGTGACTCCCGGCTCCACCCCTGTATGCCCCTTGGCTGCCTACTTTCATCATGGCCAGTGAGTGCCCATATTCAGTGCCACTGTCCGGTTAAGTTCCGCTGAATTTCAGCGGCTAAGTAGGCACGTGTAAAGAGTAATACCTACATCCGTGCAGGGTCCGAGCCGGTCTGAAGTGAAGGGAGAGGCTTACACTTAGAGTACAGGCACCCAGTTTCACCTCTTCTGGAAGAATTGGGAATTTAGGTGTGAGCATTTGCATGCTGTTGGTGTATTTTATGAAGACTCGTAGGTGCTTATGTTATCTTTATAAAATGAACTTTTAGATTTCTCACATCGGTGATCTCTTATAAAATTAAAAATTATCCACTTAGGGCCTAATTCTATATATGTCGCCAAACAAATTGTTGCCGAAGGAAACATAATTAGACATAATCTGTATACCACGGTTAAAATTAGGGGCAGTTTACAGAATACGCTTAAATCTGTCCATGCGACTAGAATTTAGGTGCAGCCATTTTCAGCAATGAAAACTACTACTACTACTATTTATCACTTCTATAGCGCTACAAGGCATATGCAGCGATGTACACCATACACAAAAAGACAGTCCCTGCTCAAAGAGCTCACAATCTAAATAGGACAGGCAAACAGACAGAACAACTAAGAGGTAAGGGAATTAAAGAGGTGGGGATAAAAGGGTACAGGGTAAGTGAGTAGTGGTTAGGAGTCAAAAGCAGCGTTAAAAAGCAGGATGTCAGACTCGCAGAAACAGAAGCCTGCGTGGCCGCGTTGCTGATCTGCAAGGGCAGGCTTCTACGTGGAATGTTGCTAGTGGAGAAGTAGCCTAGTGGTTAGTGCAACAGACTCTGATTCTGGGGAACTGGGTTCAATTCCCACTGCAACTCCTTGTGACTCTGGGCAAGTCTCTATTGTCCCTGGTACAAAATAAGTACCTGAATATATGTAAACCGCTTTGAATGTAGTTGCAAAAAACCACAGAAAGGCGTCATGTCAAGTCCCAGTTTCCTTTCCCTATTTAAGATTCTACACTACATGGAATGTTGGTACTACTGGAGATTCTACATGGAATGTTGCTACTATTGGAGATTCTAGATGGAATGTTGCTACTATTGAGATTCTGTTGCTACTATTTGAGATTCTACATAGAATGTCGCTGTTCCACTAGCAACATTCCATGTAGAAGCCTGCCCTTGTAGGTCAGCAACGCGGCCGCGCAGGCTTCTGTTTCTGTGAGTTTGACATCCTGCACGTACGTGCAGTACGTCAGACTCACAGAAACAGAAGCCTGTGCAGCCACGTTGCTGATCTATAAGGGCGGGCAGGCTTCTGTTTCTGTGAGTCTGTACATGCAGGACGTGAGACTCACAGAAACAGAAGCCTGCGCGGCTGCATTGCTGATCTGCAAGGGCAGGCTTCTACATGGAATGTTGCTAGTGGAGAAGTAGCCTAGTGGTTAGTGCAACAGACTCTGATTCTGGGGAACTGGGTTCAATTCCCACTGCAGCTCCTTGTGACTCTGGGCAAGTCACTTAACCCTCCATTGCCCAAGGTACAAAATAAGTACCTGTATCTTGCTATTCTTTGGGGTTCTACATGGAATGTTGCTACTGTGCATGGAATCTTGTCATAAGTACATAATGCCATACTGGGAAAAGGCCAAAGGTCCATCGAGCCCAGCATCCTGTCCCCGACAGCAGCCAATCCAGGTCTTTAGGATTCCAGAATCTTGCTATTCTTTGGGGTTCTACATGGAATCTTGTCACTCTTTAGGATTCCAGAATCTTGCTATTCTTTTGGGGTTCTGCATGAAATATTGCCACTCTTTAAGATTCTAGAATTTTGCTATTCTTTGGGGTTCTACATGGAGTGTTGCCATGATTTGGGTTTCTGTCAGGTACTTGTGACCTGGATTGGCCACTGTTGGATGGATCTGGATGGAGCGTCGGTTTGATCCAGTTTGCTTATTCTTATGTTACGTGACATCATAGTGCAGATGCAAATTCAAGCAGACACCTGAGACCACCTGCTTAACGTCATTGGAATGATAACCAAGTCCTGTGGGACCCTAAAGTGACTAATTGCAGAATTGTACTTGGTAGAACAACTGTATCTCTCTAGCACAAATGTAATTGTGTGCAACACAGTTTCAAGGGGTCTTTTTCAAAGTCATTTTGTTACTCTGCAAGAATTTATTGGAATCGCTGGATAGGTCAGTGAGCTTTTGCCCAGTACTTTAAATTGCACCAATCTTGGAGACACGTTGCTGAAGGGGTACATAATACCCTTTCACGTGCAACTTTGTTTGCAGTTTTGTATGTAATTCTTTGTTCTAATATGCTGGGCAGATGGGTATATTTCTTTTTGTACGAGGAAGAGGCTATGTGGGAATTATGTGTAGCTACAGCTAAGTAAAAATCGCTCTGCAAGGAGGTTCTTACTGACTATTCAGCAAAATGAAGGCCTTCAAAAGGTAGATAAGAAAAATTGTATTATAGAATTATTAAATGTTCATACCTTAGGTTAAAAAAAAAATCATGGCTGGTGAGGGATTTGATTTTAGGTAATTGTATTGATATTCTTTGTGCTACTGAAATATGGATGGAAGAAGGTAATATTGTCCCATTGATTGAAGCTTGTTTTCCAAATCTTCTTTCATCAATATTTTTTGTGAAGGCAAATAGTGAGGAGGGATGGTATTTTTTTTTTAAAACCCATTGTGGATTAAAAGTGTTGCACTGTTTATCGATTTTAGGATGTGGTGGGATCTTTCTGTTGTTTGTGTCACTAATAGAGGTAGACGGAGCTTTGATTGGGATTAAAACCAGTGGTGTGCCGGAGCAGGCTCTCACAGGCTCGCAAGAGCCGGTTGTTAAGTTTTTAAGAATTTTGGGAGCCGGTTGTTAAAGTAGGACCCTCCATGGCTACTTTAACAACTGGCTCCCAAAATGTGGGCTTGGGCCCCCTGCTGAATTCTCTTTTACTACTGCTGCTCCCCGCTCCTTGTTTCCAGCTCTGGGCAGCAGGCTGGGACTTCTCGAGCATGTGAGAGAAGTTCCAGCATGCTGCTCAGAGCAAGACATTGGGAGTGGTGGCAGTCCATTTATTGGCTGCCAGCAAAAGTATGCCTAGCGTGCCCGCACGAAGGGAGGGAGGAGAGAGAGGCAAGTGTTCCTCCCCCCCCCCCCCCCACCCCCGGCCACCCCTGGCCCTTCCAACTGCAGAGCTGGCTACGTCCGGAGAAAGAGCCTGTTGTTAAAAATTTACCTGCACACCCCTGATTAAAACCCTCATTTTGTGGGTTGGGTCTGATTCCCTTTTTTTAAAGGGGCCTGGGCTGGATATTTGAATCACCTTCAACCTATAGGGATGGTAGATTCTACTGCTGACTGATTTAAAAACATATTTAAAGGTGATTTTGAATGAAATGTCAGCTGACCCTGTTATATTGAGATGGGTCATGGATTTGATATACCGCCTTTCTGTCGGTACAACCCAAATGGTTAACATATATGCAGGTACTTTCTCTGTCCTGTTGGGCTCACAATCTGTTTTTGAGATGTGGATTACCTCATGGGTACGGTTTTCTCCCCTTCTTTTTAATATTGTCGTGGGCCCAGTGATTCCATTAGTAGAGCAGTTTGGTTTTAAAGGATATTTTCTTGCAGTTGGTGATTCATTTAGACAAGGATTAAAAATAATGGATTTTGGGGGTCTTTTACTAAGGCTGTGAAAAGGGTCCATTGCTTCCCAGCAAGGTGGAGCCGTCCACCAGCCGTTTTTTCAGATCTCACCACAATTGGAGACAGTGGCTAGGTCAAATGATTTTTATTATCAAGCCAATAACAGCTGTCACAAACTTCAGTACATAGGTTATGTTTGTGCAGCGCTGCGTATGCCTTGTAGCGCTATAGAAATGCTAAATAGTAGTAGTAGTAGTTATCACCAAACAAACAGGTTCCAACCACATAGGTTTCCAGTAAAGTAGGTAAATAAATCAGGCTTCCAATAAAGCAGGTTACTCTCACGTCCAGCACCCTTCCAAACCCTCAGGAGCTGGCCATCCCTGCCTTGGAACTCTCCCACTCCATAGAAGCTTCTTCCCCCTCCTGGGATTCCTCTCCCCTCTGATCTACCCCTCCTTCCATATAATCCATCCAATCATCTTCTTCCCTCTCCATGGGCCCCTCTCTATTCCAGCTGGGCCGCATGGTATATTGATTGCGTATCCAGGGGAACTGAGCTTCTTCCCTCTGCCTCCCCCTAGTGGGGGACAAAATTATAGGCTCAGCCTGGCTATCCCCCTGGCTCCCTCTGCTGGAGCTGGGAATCCATGCCCTTGTTTCCAGATTACTCTCTGCCTCCCTCCTTGCAATGGCTTCTGGTACTTGTATTTCAGGGTCTAAATGCTTCACCCTGGCCACCCTGGCAGTGGCCTTGTCACAAGGCGCATTAGAGTTTTTAACACGCACTAATATTTAGGATGTGCTGGACATCACTAACATTTAGAGTGTCCTAAATATTAACTAAAAAACGCTAGCACACCTTAGTAAAAGATGCCCTAATTGCACTGATACCTGCTTAAGGGAAGTGGTTGGATGGTTTATGTGGCACAGATTTAAAACTGAATCCAGGGAAATTGGAGGGATTAAGGTTTAGGTGGAAGAGAGGTAAGTTGTTGATTCTACTTTTTGGCTGAGACCATGGTTCATCTCAAATTCTAAATTCAGCTCAAATTTAATTCAGCTCAAGGACAGTGTAATATTGTTTTGCTAGTTTTTTTCCTTTGGCACGTGAAACCTTTCTTTCAAAATTTTGATTTTGCATCATTGCTTTAGGCTTTGGTCACTAATCAGTTGTATTATTGTAATGGGCTTTTTAGAGGCTTGACACAAATACCTGTGACCTCTGTGATTGATCCAAAATACCAGCAGCTCATCTAGGGACTGGGGTGAGAGTTTGGTATCCTATTTTGCTCCTGTATTTCATTCTTTGACTACCAGTTGAAAATACTTTGGTTAGTTTTCAAGGCAGTGCACCCCCAAAAAAAGCCTCATTATTATGGGTGAGGGAGGGGCTATGTTGACGCCCTATGAACCTGGCAGATGACAACTCTCCTTTAACAATTGTTGATCACTGTGCCAGCATGTGCAGAGTTACAGCGGACTGACGTTAGGATCAAACCTTTGGAATAAGTTGCCCTTTATTGGTTTCCCCTGAAAATAACAACATGAATTTTTGAAAAGAAGCTAAAACCTGGTTTTAGTGGAATTAGAAAAGGTACAGAGAAGGGCGACAAAAATGATAAAGGGAATGGGACAACTTTCGTTTGAGAAAAGGCTAAAGTGCCTAGGGCTATAGAAATGCTAAATAGTAGTAGTAGTAGAAAAGACGGCTGAGGGGAGATATTATAGAGGTCTATAAAATAATGAGTGGAGTGGAACGGGTAGACGTGACTCACTTGTTTACTCTTTCCAAAAATACTAGGACTAGGGGGCATGCGATGAAGCTACAAGGTAGTACATTTAATACGAATCAGAGGAAATTTTTCTTCACTCAACGTGTAATTAAACTCTGGAATTCGTTGCCAGAGAATGTTGTAAAAGCAGTAAACTTAGCGGGGTTTTAAAAAGGTTTGGATGGCTTCCTAAAAGAAAAGTCTATAAGCCAATATTAAAATGGATGGGGAAAATCCACTGCTTATTTCTAGGATAAGCAGCACTGTTTTGGGATCTTGCCAGGTAGTTGTGACCTGGATTGGCCACTGTTGGAAACAGGATGCCAGGCTTGATGGACCTTTGGTCTGTCCCAGTATGGAAATACTTATATACTTGGGATTCTGAATGGAATCTTGCTACTCTTTGAGGTTCCACATGGAATGTTGCTACACTTTGAAATTCTGCATGGAATCTTGTTGTTCTTTAGAATTCTAGAATCTTTGTTACTCTCCAGGATTCCAGAACATTGATATTCTTTTGGGTTCTAAATGGAATGTTGCTACTCTTTGGGTTTCTGCCAGGTATTTGTGACCTGGATTGGCTACTGTTGGAAACAGGGTGCTGGGCTTGATGGACCTTCGGTCTGTCCCAGTATGGCAACACTTATGTACTTATGTATGGACTGACTATAGCTGTGACAAACTTTCAGAGGGAGTCAGTGTTAAACCACAGACCTCTTCCACACCTGATGCCTGTCCATAGGACATTTCTAATCTGAAAACACAGAGAAGTCAGTCATTTAACAAATAATAAAACAAACAATAAAAGCATAAGGTGTTCTACTTTTTATTGGACTAATCCAGCAACTACATGTGAGAAAAGTCTTCGCCTGTGTCAGACGTTAATGGGGAAATTCTGTTTCTCAAATTATTTAATTTGAAGAAAATTACAGGAAACACCGTTGAAACATCCAGACAGAAATGAATTCTAAAGCACTCTGAAAATGATTATACTCAAAAATCCTAATCCTTCTGTGTCACCAGACGCAGGATGTTCAAAAATCTGTCTGGTTACAGATATGAATTACTACTACTACTACTTATCATTTCTATAGCGCTACAAGGCATACGCAGCACTGTACACCATACACAAAGAAGACACTCCCTGCTCAAAGAGCTACAATCTAGATAAGACAGGTAAACAGACAGAACAATAAGGGTAAGGGAATAAAGAGGTGAGGAAAAAAAAGGACAGGGCAAGTGAGCAGTGGTTAGGAGTCAAAAGCAGTGGTAACGAGGTGGGATTTAAGTTTGGACTTCAAAACGGCCAAAGAGGGAGCTAGACGTATGGGCTTGGGAAGTCTATTCCAGGCGTGAGGTGCAGCAAGATAAAAGGAACAGAGTCTGGAATTAGCAGTAGAGGAGAAGGGGACGGATAAGAGAGATTTATCAATGGAACGGAGTACCCGACGGAGGGGGGGGGGGGGGCGTAGAGAGAGACAAGAGTGGAGAGGTACTGGGGAGCGGCAGTGAATTGAGACACTATTCGAATTGTAAGACTGAGTGTGTGGTCTATGGGGTCATTTGTCCTTGCAAATTGATATCTATTGGTAAAATCGAGTGCATTGAATAAACGCATTATAGAAACACTATTTAAAAAAGCCCATTTCTCATTGAAATGAAACGGGCGCTAGGAAGGTAATGACCTTCTCAGTGGAAGAGAGAGATACACGTGGAGGGGCATAATCGAACGGCCGGCGCCGCAAAGAGCAGTCACGAACCGTATTATTGAAAAAGATAGCCGGCCATCTTTTGTTTCGATAATATGGTTGGGGCCGGCCAAATGTCAGAGATGGCTGGGCTTGAGATGACCGGCATCGGTTTTCGCCAATAGCGGAAACCAATGCCGGCCATCTCCAACCCGGCCAAATCCAAGGCATTTGGTCGTGGTAGGGGCCAGCTTTTGTAGTGCACTGTCTGTACCTCTTAGTTCTGTCAGGCGTTTTGTGTGCTTCCCGCCACCGTGGTCCTCTGTTCTCTGGTCGTGGCGTTACTATGCAGCCTTCCTTTCCCTCCGAGGGCAGGACAGTGAGAGCGAGTGCGATTGCCTGTGGTTGGTCCCTTCTCCTTCTGACGTCGCGTTACCATGCAGCCTTCCTTGCCCTCAGAGAGCGGGGCACTGACAGCGATTGCGATTGCCTTTGGTTGGTCCCTTCTCCTTCTGACGTCGCGTTTCTTTCCCTGGCAGCTATACAGGGTTCCCTCGAGGGCGGGGCACTAATCGGGAGTGAGATTACGAACCCTACGAACACTACACAGCTTCACTGCCACGGAGTCAGCTTCAGAACGTTGGAGGTGTGAATTATTATATTAGATAGGATTGCAGTGAAAAGAGAGGTAACGGAGAGACCATTGGTTGAACATATGGCACTAAAAAATTTGGTGCTGAAATCAGTGCTGACTAAGCATATTCTATCATAGGTACCAATTATAGATTACGCTTAGTTGATATCTCAGTGGCTAAAACTACACGCATCCATTTATACCAACGAAAGTGTGGCGTAAATTTCACAATGCATATTTAAGTGCACTGGGCCTTATTCTATAACAATGCACGTAAATTTAGGAATGCCCATGAAATGCCCAGTTTCCCGCCCATAACCACCTTCTTTTTTGCCTGCACGTGTTAGAAGTTTGTGGCACTTCGTTAGAGACTATGCTTAGCGAGTTGTGTGCGTAAATTCTAATCCATGCCAATTAGTGCTCATTATTGCTTGTTAAGAGCTGTTGTCAACGCTGATTAATTTGTTAAGCCAATTAAGTTACGAGCGTTGTTATAGAATTTTGGCACAGATCTCTAGGCGCACTATGTAGAATCCAGGGGATGCTGTCCAAGCAACAGGATTTTAATGAACTACATTTCAAGTGCTACATAAAATTCAAACACACTGGAGAGGTGACCGTTGCAGGAGGAACAAAGATTCATATTTAAATATAATACGCTAACACCGAATGGCTGGAATGTTGAATCAGACCTCTCCGTGTTCCTGTAAGACACTCAAAGGCACTGTTGTTGTAAGATGACCATATCATGATTGAATTATGTTGTACGTGGAGGGGCATACTTGAACGAAAACGTCTATCTCCATGGGCGTTTATCTCCGAGAACGGGTCCGTGAAGGGGCGGACCGAATGGTATTTTTGAAAAAAAATAGACGTCCATGTTTTATTCGACAATTTGTGAGCTGGGCGTTTTTGTTTTTCAGCGATAATGGAAAATGAAAGCGCCCAGCTCAAAAACGAATAAATCCAAGGCATTTGTTCGTGGGAGGGGCCAGGATTCGTAGTGCACTGGTCCCCCTCACATGCCAGGACACCAACCGGGCACCCTAGGGGGCACTTTTACAAAAACAAAAAAAAAGGTAAAAGAGCTCCCAGGTGCATAGCACCCTTCCCTTGTGTGTTGAGCCCCCCAAATCCCCCTCAAAACCCACTGCCCACAAGTCTACACCATTACTATAGCCCTAAGGGGTGAAGGGGGGCACCTACATGTGGGTACAGTGGGTTTTTTTTGGGGGGGGGGGTTGGACGACTAAGCATTAAGCAGCACAATTGTAACAGGTGGGGGGGGGATGGGCCTGGGTCCACCTGCCTGAAGTCCACTGCACCCCCTAACAACTGCTCCAGGGACCTGCATACTGCTGCCAGGGAGGTGGGTATGACATTTGAGGGTGAAAATAAAAAGTTGTGAAACATCATTTTTTGTGGTGGGAGGGGGTTAGTGACCACTGGGGGAGTCAGGGGAGGTCATCCCCGATTCCCTCTGGTGGTAATCTGGTCATTTAGGGCACTTTTGGGGGCCTTATTCGTGAAAAAACAGGGTCCAGGAAAAGTGCCCTAAATTCTAGCTACAAACGCATACTTTTTTTCCATTATCGGTGAAAGGCGCCCATCTCTCCTCGGCCGATAACTACGCCCCAGTTCCACCTTCGCCACGCCTCCGACACGCCCCCGTCAACTTTGTACGCTTCCGCGATGGAGTGCAGTTGAAAACGTCCAAAATCGGCTTTCCATTATACCGATTTATTCGTTTTTGTGCGATAAACGTCTATCTCCCGATTTGGGTCGAAATCTAGGCGTTTTTCTCTTTCAATTATAAGGTGGATAGGGGTTTTAATTTTTGTTATTGATTGGGTTTTTTCTTTATCTGCTTTTATCTTTTTTTTAGATGTTTTAAGAATTCTCCTCTTAGTTTAAGTTGATTTTTTTTATTTCTGCTTAATTTCTTCTTCATGAGACTGTCTTAATTTTAGTTCTTATTGAGGGTCTTTTACTAAGGCGCGCGTGCGCTAAAATTTTGGGCGCGCTAAACGTTAGAGACGCCAATGCATTCCTATGGACATCTCTAATGTTTAGAGCGTCCACAATTTCAGCACGTGCTAAAAACATGAGCGCGCCTTAGTAAAATATGCCCATTGTGGACTGCTTTGAACCTTAGGTGTTAGCGGCAGTGGTGTAGCTACTTGGGGCCATGGGGGCCTGGGCCCCCGTAGATTTGGCCCTAGATCCCCCTGCCAACGACCCTCTGAACCCCCCCCACCGCCGTTGTCGCCGTGGGCTACCTTTGCTGGCGGGGGACCCCAACCCCTGCCAGCCGAGGTCCTCTTCTTCCGGTGCAAGGCTTCGTTCTGTTTCTGAGTCTGACGTCCTGCACATTGTACGTGCAGGACGTCAGACTCACAGAAACAGAAGCCTACCCTTGCAGATCAGCAAAGCGGCCGCTGATCTGCAAGGCTTCATTCTGTTTCTGTGAGTCTGACGTCCTGCACATACAATGTGCAGGACGTCAGAAACAGAACGAAGCCTTGCGCCAGAAGAAGAGGACTTTGGCTGGCGGGGATTCGGGTCCCCTGCCAGCAAAGGTAGGTGACGGTGGCAGGGGAGGGTTGGCGGTGGGAGGGGGGGTTGAGAGTGTCGTCGGCAGGGGGGGTGGTCAAAGTTGGTGGTGGTAGCAGTGGGGGGGGGGGTCGGCAGTGGCGAGGGGGTCAGCAATGGCAGGGTGGTCGGCAGCGCCGGCGGGGGGGATAAAATGTGCCCCCTCACCTCGGGCTCTTGACCCTCCTCCCACCAAAGTCTGGCTACGCGATATGTAAATTGTAACCTTTAACCTGTTAATTTTATTTATTTATATTTTGTGACTGCTTGACTATGTGAGAATGTATTTATTAAGTTTAATTTTTAAGCTATTATATACTATTTATTTATTATCCTCCCCGATTACTAAGCTATGCTTGCGGCTGCCAGTGTAATTTTGAACGGGCTGTGTTGGCATTGCCTCGCGCTTTTCTAACGGGGATATGTGATTCATTATGTGTATATTCATTTATATGGTCAACTTTTAGCTATTTTGATCAAGTACTTGTGTGGGGGGTTTTTAAGGTTTGGGATATTTTAATACATTCCTTCTTGTATGTTATTAGTCTATGTTTACAATTCTTTCCATAGTAATGTAGTAAGTGACGGCAGATAAAGACAGACTGTTTGTGCGTTTTGGAAGTACTCATAAGGGAGATGCTGCACCTAAGGGGATAACGACTAGATGGTCTAAATAGGCAATAAATTTGCAGAACAACTGCAGACGCGGTCTGGTACCGAAGATTCTTAAAGCCCATTCTACCAGACAGTCTGCATCTTGGGCTGAACCTACACCCAATTCCGCCTCGTGAAATTTGGCCTCATTCTTTTATCCAACATTATAGGTTGGATATCCAGGCTTGGAGTGATGTCTCTCCCTAACTGATCGCAGCTTTACTATTTCCCAAGCATATGGACTGGTCTGGTGGGGACCAGAAGAAAGGATAAATTAGATCTTACCTGCTAATTTTCTTTTCAGTTTCTTCAGACCAGTCCAGAATACACCTTTTTTTGCATCATTGTGGTAAATGAAGTAAGATAAACTTGCTAGGACATTTTTCTTTCTTTTTCTATATCTGTAGAGCTAGCAGAAATTCTTATGTACGTTTAGCTTTCAGTTGTCTGTTGATAGTTTTGCATAGTTCTTAGGGAATTCTTATTGCGTCTTTTTTTGGTTATAATAAATACTGACTGACCAAGGGGGCTGCGCAGGGTGACATAATAACTCATTAGTTCTCAGCCTCCACCTGCTAGCAGGAGAGCAAAGCCCAAGTGTCTGAACTGATGTGGAAGGGCTCAGGGAAAGAAAATTAGCAGGTAAAATCTAATTTATCCCTTTTTCTGTATGGTTATTTTTTTTTTACATGACTCAAATGTATTTTCATTGCTCTGGGCTGTGATTTGTTCCTGGCTGTCCATGGGGATGCAGTAATTGCCAGGCAATACACTTTTGACTGATAATTGCATTTTAGAACACATTATGGTTAATTTTATTACCGGCCTAAAATCCACAGGACTGTATTGGAGTTTTTTTTTCTTAAAATGCCTTTAGAACAATCTGTATCATGATACTGTATCTTAATTGTGCAAGCTTGAATAGATTCCTTGCTAAGAGAGGAGCAGCACTCGAGAATCTATCATGACAGCAGGAGAGGCACTAGAAGAAACATCAACGTTATTTCATAGGATAAAAATAATAGTCCGCAAATTTGTCCGCTAGGTAGGGCATGATCTGTAAGCAGTGCATCTGTGTAGGACTGGAGTTGGATTTATACACACAGGCAAGTGGGTGTGTGGTTACAAAAACTTCTTATTTCCCCCCCCCCCTCCCCCCCCTTCCTGGTTTCTGCTGCCCAGTTCTTCCACTTGATCTCCCCTCACTTTCCGTTCACTATTTCTTTCAGAGCAGTGATGGCCCAGCAGAGGCCAGTACCAAGTTGAACATGAAGATTCAGAAAAGATCCTGCCGGCCCTAGTGCTCCAACAGGCCCTGTGGCGCCCCTCCTTTTGCCCACGTTTCCATGGTAACAGGAAATCCATGGAGGACAGGGTGCGGCAGAACTTGTCAGAGCCCCGGGGTCGGCAGGTCTTGTGCTCAGTTTTCTCTTACAACTTGCACCGTCCTGAAAGACAAGTCTGAGGTCCAGATAAAGACATAGCAGTGCTCTGGCAGCTATCCGTTTGACCTCACATCCGTGTTAAAATCGTCTGTGCCAGAGCCGGTGGTGGGAAGCGGGACTGGAGGTTGGGAGGCGGGGATAGAGCTGGGCAGACTTATACGGTCTGTGCCAGAGCCAGCGGTTGGGAGGCGGGGGTAGTGCTGGGCAGACTTATACGGTCTGTGCCCTGAAGAGCACAGGTACAAATCAAAGTAGGGTATACACAAAAGTAGCAAATATGAGTTATCTTGTTGGGCAGACCGGATGGACCGTGCAGGTCTTTTTCTGCCGTCATCTACTATGTATATGTTACTATCAGTTGACTTTCTGTATGCACCATTTTTAGCTTTTGTGTCATGGTTGGGTTTTTTTTTTTTTTTGCCCTGATAGTTTCTTGCAGCCTCTTGAAGATTCTAGCTCCATTACAACCAGCTTCTGGTGATCCATTGCACCAGCAGCCTTCATTTACACCTATCTAGATTCCCCCTTCTCCTCTATTTCTATGCCCCCTGCCCAGTATAGTCCATCCATTGCAACAAAAAACCTGGGACAGGGGCTAACACTGCAGCTCCCGCCAGAAACTAGTTAATGTGATATTAAGTCTGACCAGCCCAGGAGGCAAGAGGCCTAGTCATTAACATTAGGAGTGGCCTAGTGGTTAGGGTGGTGGACTTTGGTCCTGAGGAACTGAGTTCAATTCCCACTTCAGGCACAGGCAGCTCCTTGTGACTCTGGGCAAGTCACTTAACCCTCCATTGCCCCATGTAAGCCGCATTGAGCCTGCCATGAGTGGGAAAGCGCAGGGTACAAATGTAACAAAAATAAAATAGATACTATTGGAGATTCTACATGGAATGTTTCTACTATTGGAGATTCTACATGGAATGTTGCTACTATTGGAGATTCTACATGGAATGTTGCTACTATTGGAGATTCTACATGGAATGTTGCTATTCCACTAGCAACATTCCATGTAGAGGCTTCTGTTTCTGTGAGTCTGACGTCCTGCACGTACGTGCAGGACGTCAGACTCACAGAAGCAGAAGCCTGCGCAGCCACATTGGTGATCTGCAAGGGCCGACTTCTACATGGAGTGTTGCTAGTGGAATAGCAACATTCCATGTAGAATCTCAAATAGTAGAAACAGTGGAGGAGTGGACTAGTGGTTAGGGTGGTGGACTTTGGTCCTGAGGAACTGAGTTTGATTCCCACTTCAGGCACAGGCAACTCCTTGTGACTCTGGGCAAGTCACTTAACCCTCCATTGCCCCATGTAAGCCGCATTGAGCCTGCCATGAGTGGGGAAAGCGCAGGGTACAAATGTAACAAAAATTAATTAACATTAAGAGTTATATTCCACCATATACCTTACAGTTAAATGCAGATTACTTCTTAAAGAAGCTGGACATTTCCAGGAAAGTACAACAAATAGCAGATCACATTAGTTCATAACTACATCTTGAAAAGCAGGAATCGAGCTGAGCTCTTTTGCATGGCAGCCCACAACACTCATCCCTTGAGCCAGTGGGTCAGCTCTGAGGTACTTAACGCATGAGTTTGTGTTCCATAAATACAGCTGCAATTTGGGTTATGTTTCTTTAATTATTGATGCATTTGTCTAGCACTTTTTTCCAGGATAACATATTGTGCTCAATGAGGGACACATACATCAAACAGAGCAGAGGGGTCTTTCCTCAGTCTGACTACGTTTCTTGGGGGAATTTTGGCAGCTGGCAGGCTTGTGTTGGAAAGTAGCCACGATGCTTGGATTAACATCTCTACTGTTGGGAAAACAGCCAGAGGAATCTTTTAATGCCACAGTTTAGACAGATCTTAAGTTTAACATCCATGCCTGGAACAAACTCCCTGAGCCCATACGCCGAGCCCCCTCCCTACCCATCTTCAAATCAATGCTCAAAGCCCACCTCTTCAATGTCGCCTTCGGCACCTAATCACTACATCTCTTCTCAGGAAATCTTAACTACCCCAACTTGACATTTCATCCTTTAGATTGTAAGCTCTTCCGAGCAGGGACCGGCCTTAATTGTTAATTTGTACAGCGCTGCGTAACCCTAGTAGCGCTCTAGAAATGTTAAGTAGTAGTAGTAGTAGTCATGTGAAAGAGGGCACTCGTTACCAGCTACGGGAAGCCCTATTCCCGCCATTCCCCTCCAATGCAGTTCTGAACGCTACATCACTTTAATCTTAGTTGAGAAGGAAGAGTGTTCCCCGATGTCCTGCTGGGGTGTTCATTTAATGCTGGTCAGAAAGATTCTCTCCCCTTCCCCGATATATTATAGTCTGATCTGCGCTACCTGGATCGGACTATAAGACAGAACCTGAAATATGCTTCCCTACTTAATCCTTTCATCCCTCTTCCAACTCTCATTATCCATTCTTCCTTAATTAACAACACACTATCCCAATATACACCCTCTCCCACTCCCTACCTCTACCACCCTCCTCCCTTACCCACATTGCGTTCCAAGACGTATGAAGAGAGACTTGCTGACCTGAACATGTATACCCTGGAGGAAAGGAGGAACAGGGGTGATATGATACAGCCGTTCAAATATTTGAAAGGTATTAATCCGCAAACGAATCTTTTCCGGAGATGGGAAGGCGGTAGAACGAGAGGACATGAAATGAGATTGAAGGGGGGCAGACTCAGGAAAGATGTCAGGAAGTATTTCTTCACAGAGAGGGTGGTGAACGCTTGGAATGCCCTCCCGCGGGAGGTGGTGGAGATGAAAACAGTAACGGAATTCAAACATGCGTGGGACAGGCATAAAGGAATCCTGTGCAGAAGGAATGGATCCACAGAAGCTTAGCTGAAATTGGGTGGCGGGGGGAAGAGGGGTTGGTGGTTGAGAGGCTAGGATAGGGGAGGGCAGACTTATACGGGGTCTGTGCCGGAGCCGGTGATGGGAGGCGGGACTGGTGGTTGGGAGGCGGGAAATACTGCTGCACAGACTTATACGGTCTGAGCCCTGAAAAAGACAGGTACAAATCAAGGTAAGGTATACACATATGAGTTTATCGTGGGCAGACTGGATGGACCGTGCAGGTCTTTTTCTGCCGTCATCTACTATGTTACTATGTTATATCTAATTGTCCACCTCTTTATACACTATATTACAGCTGTCATCCATTCTATGTTATCTTGTAAACCTGTTATATTATGTAAGCCGCATTGAACCTGCTAATAAGTGGGAAAGCGCGGGATATAAGTGTTACAAATAAATAAATAAATGCCTGTTGAATCACTAGTTTCATGCTGGGACATTGGCGCAGTGTTGGCCGAGAGGGTAGAGTGTCCCCTAACACCATATTGTGATACCAAGTCAGATGGGGAGTGGCCCTAACGCATTGACTTGTTCAACCAAACGTTTAGAGTAGCCAGCCCTGATTGGGGGGGGGGGGGGGGGAGTTCTTTAGCAGTTAGCATCAGGTGCAGTATCTGTTCCCAGGGCAGGATTAAGGCCTAGGCAAACTAGTTGGCAGATAGACCAACACTAATTTTCTCAATTTAAACAGAAAACAGGAATAGTTTGGTTTGGAGATTTTGAATCCTTAAAAGAGAATGAGTTAACCTTAACTACCAGAGAAAGCTTAGAAATTGAAATTAAACCTAGAGCACTAGGAGTAATCTTGAACTCCAGACTTACGTTTGAAGCCCGAGTAAATGATCTGCTCCAGAAAAGTTTTTTTTTTTTTTTTTTTGAATTGCGACAGCTAAGGGCTATGCGTTTGACAACAATAGCACAGTCCATTCTATTGCCGCAACTAGAGTACTGGAATTTGAAGACAGCGGTATTTTGCCGGAACTGCAATATAGATTATAGCGTCTCCAGAACAAATCTGCAAAATTGATCTGTGGTGTCAAGGTTTTGTTTATTTGCCTGCTTAGGGTCAGACCATCAAAGCAGATAACAATACAGCAAAAATGTAAAAATGTAGGAAATTATTATATTCTAAAAGAGAAAACAAATAATATTGTGTTCAATTCTGGTCACCACATTTCGAAAAAGATATAGTGGAATTAGAAAAGGTACAGAGAAGGGCAATGAAAATGATAAAGGGGATGGGACGACTTCCCTATGAGGAAAGGCTAAAGCGGCCAGGGCTCTTCAGCTTGGAGAAAAGATGACTGAGGGGAGATATGATAGAGGTCTATTAAATAATGAGCGGAGTGGAACGGGTACACGTGAATTGTTTGTTTACTCTTTCCAAAAATACTACTAGGGGATATGCGATGAAGCTACAAAGTAGTAAATTTAAAATGAATCTGAGAAAATATTTCTTCACTTAACATGTAATTAAACTCTGGAATTCGTTGCCAGAGAATGTAGTAAAAGCGGTTAGCTTACCGGTGTTTAATAATGGTTTGGATGGCTTCCTAAAACAAAAGTCCATAAGCCATTATTAAGATAGACTTGGGGAAAATCCACTGCTTATTTCTAGGATAAGCAGCTTAAAATGTATCGTACTGTTTGGGGATCTTGCAAGGTACTTGTGACCTGGATTGGCCACATTGGGAAACAGGATGCTGGGCTTCATGGACCTTCGGTCTGTCCCAGTATGGCAATACTTATATTAGTGTGAACGCTAATGTAATGATGGGGTACCACAATTTCCTTGCTTAAACGTTATGTACTCATACAGTTATTTTTGGAAACCGTTATTTTTTTTTTGTTACATTTGTACCCTGCGCTTTCCCACTCATGGCAGGCTCAATGCGGCTTACATGGGGCAATGGAGGGTTAAGTGACTTGCCCAGAGTCATAAGGAGCTGCAGTGGGAATTGAACCCAGTTCCCCAGGATCAAAGTCCATTGCACTAACCACTAGGCTACTCCTCCACTAGCAACATTCCATGTAGAATCTCAAATAGGGAAAGTGAAATGGGACTTTTTGCAACTACATTCAAAGCGGTTTACATATATTCAGGTACTTATTTTGTACCTGGGGCAATGGAGGGTTAAGTGACTTGCCCAGAGTCACAAGCAGCTGCAGTGGGAATCGAACCCAGTTCCCCAGAATCAGAGTCCGCTGCACTAACCTTTAGGCTACTCCTCCACTAGCAACATTCCATGTAGAAGCCTGCCCTTGCAGATCAGCAACGCGGCCGTGCAAGCTTCTGTGTCTGTGAGTCTGGTGTCCTGCACGTGCAGGACATCAGACTCACAGAAACAGAAGCCCGCGCAGCCGCGTTGCTGATCTGCAAGGGCAGGCTTCTACATGGAATGTTGCTAGTGGAATAGCAACATTCCATGTAGAAACTCCAATAGGGAAAGGGAACTGGGACTTGACATGCCGCCTTTCTGTGGTTTTTGCAACCTACATTCGAAGTGGTTTACATAGTATATACATCTTTTTATTTTGTACCTTGGGCAACAGAGGGTCTTGTGACTTGCCCAGAGTCACAAGGAGTTGCAGCTGGAATTGAACCCAGTTCCCCAGGATCAAAGTCCGTTGCACTAACCACTAGGCTACTCCTCCACTAGCAACATTCCATATAGAATCTCAAACAGGGAAAGGGAAATGGGACTTTTTTTGCAACTACATTCAAAGCGGTTTACATATATTCAGGTACTTATTTTGTACCTGGGGCAATGGAGGGTTAAGTGACTTGCCCAGAGTCACAAGCAGCTGCAGTGGGAATCAGTTCCCCAGGTTCTCAGGCCCGTGCACTAACCATTAGGCTACTCCTCCGCTCTGACTCAGTCTGGCTATTCTTATGTTCTTCTGCGTGATTTGGGAAGGGGGTGGTTATAAATATTCATGTGTAGGTCGTTCTAATATAATGTGCACTCCAGGACCTATGCAACACGGCAGTGGCTGTCAGTCTTTCACACTCTGTGATGTAGTTAACTTCTGTTTCCGTTCCCTAGTAATACTGAGACTTACAGTCACTAAAGCACTTGGCCACAAGTGGCTTCCGAGCCCTGGGTGAGTAGACCAAGGCAGCACCGCAGAACTGGGTTTTCCGGTGACATAGGAGGATACGGATAAATCGATGGGACAAGACAAAACTCCCAGGAAAGAGATGAGACAGCAGTAGCAGCTCACAGATAACCCTTAAACTGTGTTATCAAAGTTAAAATAACAGCTTTACTGTGACCTTTAAACAATGAAAGCAGAAACCTGCAAGCTTTTCATCTCTGCATGGTACTGTACATCTGTCAGTATCCGCAGGCCTTGCCTTCATATGACGGCTTCATTAGCATATAAGTCAACTTTCAGCCACGCAGTCATTTGAAACTTCTATGATACACATCAGGGCTTTTTTTTCTATGGACTTGGTGTCTTTATACACCAAAATTCCACACCAAAGTGCCATTGAGTTGATATCCATGCAATTGAACCAAATGGACCTATCGATGGGAGTACCGGCTCCTTTTTTCATAGCCTGCATGTCTCCAAGCCCAGATCCTTAACACCAATTCTGCCTTTTCATAGATTCTGTGGTGAGTTGCAAGGGGTCTGGCTACTGTGGTCATTGGCCGATGATCAGAAGCAAACGCAGGCACTAAAGGCTGTTAGCACCATACTAGCACCTCTTCTCCGGCTCGGCCGCGTTGCTGATCTGCAAGGGCAAGCTTCTGTTTCTGTGAGTCTGATGTCCTTGGGGGGGGGGGGGGGCAGTGGGGGAAGGGTTGAGATCTGTTGTGAGGGCTGATGCTGGGGGAAGGGTTGAGGTTCACATTGTGATGCCAGGTGGGAGAAAGCAGACAGGAAGTATTTGCATGGGGGGGAATATTGGACCAGAGAAGTTGTAACAGGGGAGGGGATTATCTATTCTTGTACAATTTGGGCAGCTGCTGAATTCCCAGACTGCCAGTAGCATGGTTGCACTTAATGCCATGCTATTGGTAGTTGTGAGAGCCAGTAACGGTGACCCAGCGTCTCCCCTGCTCTGTCTCTGTCACGCCTTGTGTCCGCCTTAACCCACCTTAAGCAGCTAGTGCAGTGTGGGTCTGTGGTAGTGTGTACTGCCTGGTAAAACCCACGCTAGCTTGCTTAATATAGTTTAATAAAAGGGCCTCTTTGTCCACTAATGGACCGGGGTGGGGGGGAAGGACAGAAATGATTATTTCACACATGCTACTAGATATATGCAGTTCTGTACAGATACAGATAGGTGACCATCCCTTCTCTGCAGCCTGATGAAACCGAACATGCAAGAAATCCAGGAGTACAGCCAGGGAGTTGAGGAGTCGCCTAATGGTTAGTGAAGTGACCTGAGAACCGGGTTTGATTCCCATTGCAGCTCCCTGTGATCCTGGGCAAATCACTTAACCCTTCATTGCAGTAGGTACAAAATAAGTACCTATATAGAATATGTAAACTGCTTTAATTGAAATCACGGAAAGGCAGTATATGAAGTCCCATCCTCTTTCCCCGAAAGAAACGGAACCCCCTAAGCACAAAATCTTCAGGCTCATTTTGCCTCTCTGTTTCTAATGCCTTGGGATTCACTCAGTGCCCTAGCGAGGGCTAATGGAACCCGGGGTGGGTCGCCGCTGCGCACCCCCCCCCCCCCGGGTGCAGCATGGCGCGACCCCCCCCCTGCGGCAACCCCCCCCCCCCCCGGACCACATTCTTACCTGCGGGAGTGCCGATCCGCCCCGAGTGCATGTCACTTGGAGCTGCGTTGGCCCCGCTGGTTCCCTGCTCTCTCTGCCCCGTAACCTGTTCCGGGGCAGAGAGAGCAGGGAACCAGCGGGGCCGGCACCCCCCGAGCGCGTGCACCCAGGGCGGACCGCCCCTCCTGCCCCCCCCTTCCTACGCCACTGGATTCACTCCTTGCTACTTACTAGTGCAGTGTGATAGCCTGAATCTGTCCTGTAGATCTCCCTGTCTTAATAAAACTTTAACTACCAGCTTGTTTCAGACAAGCAGCATCTGGTGACACCAGGTTCTAAATGCTGACTGTGTAAATGAGCAAGAGGAAACTGGAAAAGATAAATGGAAGAGCGGCACTGGAATAATAAATGACTAAAGATCAGTAGGCCACATGCTTCAAATCAGGAGCATAAAATACCAGCCTTCCTCCTCCTGAGGGACAGATAGCTTGCTGAACTGAGGACACCACAAGGGAGGTGCTGTGTCCTGTGTGTACTTTTTCATTCCTTCTAGCACTGTAGACATAGCAAGTAACAGTAAACTATCATTGAAGAGATCAACCCCCCACCCCCAGCAATCCTGCCTTGTTTTTCATGCCGCAACCTCTCTCTCTTCAGTTTGGACTTGAAAACGGCCAAAGACGGGGCTAGACGTACAGGCTCCAGGCGTGAGGTGCAGCGAGATAAAAGGAACGGAGTCTTGAATTAGCAGTAGAGGAGAAAGGGACAGATAAGAGAGATTTATCTACAGAACGGTGTACTCGAGGAGGGACGTAGGGGGAGACAAGAGTGGAGAGGTACTGGGGAGCGGCAGAGTGAATGCACTTATAGGTCAATAGGAGAAGTTTGAATTGAATACGGAAACGGATAGGGAGCCAGTGAAGTGACTTAAGGAGAGGGCTAATGTGGGCATAGCGACTTTGGCGGAAAATCAGTCGCGCAGCAGAGTTTTGGATTGATTGAAGAGGAGAGAGATGGCTAAGAGGGAGGCCGGTGAGAAGTAGGTTACAATAATCAAGATGAGAGGTGATAAGAGTGTGGATAAGGGTTCTGGTAGAGTGCTCAGAGAGGAAGGGACGGTTTTTACTGATGTTGTAGAGAAAGAAACAACAGGTTTTGGCAATCTGCTGAATGTGAGCAGAGAAGGAGAGAGAGGAGTCAAAGATGACCCCAAGGTTATGAGCCAATGAGACAGGGAGAATGAGAGTGTCATCCACCGAAATAGAGAAAGGGGGGAGAGGAGAGGTAGGTTTTGGGGGAAAGATGAGAAGCTCGGTTTTGGCCATGTTAAGTTTGAGATGTCGTTGAGACATCCAGGCAGCGATATCAGATAGGCAGGCTGAGACATTGGTCTGGATGCTGGTTGAGATTTCAGGGGTAGAGAGGTAGATTTGGGGGGAGTCAGCATAGAGATGGCATTGAAAGCCATGGGATGTTATCAGAGAGCCAAGGGAAGAAGTATAGATGGAGAATAGGAGAGGACCAAGAACAGAACCCTGAGGTACACCAATTGGTAGAGGGATAGAAGTGGAAGAGGATCCACTAGAGTGTACACTAAAGGTGTGAAGCGAGAGGTAGGAGGAGAACCAGGAAAGAACAGAGCCCTGGAATCCAAATGAAGACAGCATATCAAGGAGTAGGCTGTGATCAACAGTGTCAAAAGCAGCGGACAGATCGAGAAGGATGAGGATAGAATAGAGACCTTTGGATTTGGCCAGGAACAGGTCGTTGGAAACTTTTGCAAGCGCAGTTTCAGTTGAATGAAGAGGGCGAAAGCCAGATTGGAGTGGGTCAAGAACAGCATGAGATGAGAGAAAGTCAAGACAGCGGCGGTGAATGGTGCGTTCAAGTAACTTGGAAAGGAAGGGGAGGAGGGAGATGGGTCGATAGTTGGAAGGACAGGTAGGGTCCAGTGAAGGCTTTTTCAGGAGCGGTGTGACCACAGCATGCTTGAAGGCATCAGGAACGGTCGCAGTGGAAAGAGAGAGATTGAGGATATGACAGATAAAAGGGGTGAGAGTAGGAGAGATGGTGTTAAGAAGGTGAGTGGGAATGGGATCAGAGGAACAGGTAGTTCGTTTTGAGTAGGAGAGAAGATGTGATGTTTCTTCATCATGTGATGTTCTTAGAGGCTGAGGATTGAAGGGGGAAGTGAAAGGCTTTTATGAGTGAGTTCCTTAGACATTAGGATTGTTCAGGATGAAAGTATGTGTACACTATATTGGTTATTAAAAAAATTATTGTTATAGTTAAAAGGATTATCTGTGTATTTTGATGAGCAGGATTTGTACTCTATTTGAAATAATTTTCTCCTGGAGTAGTAGATTAAATTTTAACTGCCAGACCCTTGACCATTCTTCTAATGTTCGGAGATCCCTTCTCATCGTTTCTACTCCCTCCAGGGTATCCGCTCTATTGGCTTTTTTCATGTCATCCACAAAAAGGCACACCTTTCCTTCCAACCCTTCAACAATATCTCCCACAAATATATTAAACAGAATAGGCCCCAGCACCGACCCCTGAGGAATTCCACTGCTCACCTTCCTTTCCTCCCAGTGGATTCCATTTACCACCACCCTCTGCCACCTGTTGGTCAACCAGTTTCTTATCCAGTCCACCACTTTCGGTCCTAAGTTCAACCCTTTCAGCTTGTTCACGAGTCTTTTGCGGGGGACCATATCAAAGGCTTTGCTGAAGTCCAAGTAGATTACATCTAGCGTACGTGCTTCATCCAGTTCTTTGGTCACCCAGTCAAAGAAATCAATAAGATTTGTTTGGCAGGATTTTCCTTTGGTAAAGCCATGTTGCCTCTGGTCCCGTAACCCGTCGACTTCTAGAAAGTTAACTATCCTTTCTTTCAGCAGCGACTCCATTATTTTTCCTACTACCGATGTGAAACTTACCGGTCTGTAGTTTCGCACTTCTTCCCTATCTCCACTTTTGTGAAGAGGGACCACATCCACTCATCTCCAATCCTGCAGAACCTCTCCCGTCTCTAAAGATCTATTAAATAAATCTTAAAGCGGTCCCGCCAGGACCTTCCTGAGCTCCCACAGTATCTTGGGATGTATCCCATCTGGCCCCATAGCTTTGTCCACCTTCAGATTCTCAAGCTGTTTATAAACTCTTTCTTCCATAAACGGCACAGTATCCACTCCATTCCCAGGCATTCCCTCGGCAGCCGACTGCGGTCCTTCTCCAGGATTTTCCTCCGTGAACACCGAAGGGAAATGATTGTTTAGCACGTTCACTTTATCTTCATCACTCTCCACATAGCCATTCTCATTATCTTTCAGTCTCGCAATTCCATTCCTATTTCTTCTCCTTTCTCCAATATATCTGAAAAAGGTCTTGTCACCTATCTTTACATCTTTAGCCATTTTTTCTTCCGCTCGTGCTTTTGCTAGCCGTATTTCCCTCTTTGCTTCTTTGAGTTTAATCCGATAATCTTTTCCGTGATGCTTTCATTGCGTTCTTTTGTATTTCTTGAACTAAGCCTCTTGCTCTTATTTTTTCAGCTACTTGTTTGGAGAACCATATAGGCTCCTCACAAAAAGATCAGTCACCATATTTATAGCAGCCTTTAGCTTGGACCACTGTTTTTCCACTTCTCCTATGCCTTCCCACGCCAACAGCTCCTTCTTCAGGTATTCCCCCATTTTATCAAAAATCAGTACGTCTGAAATCCAGTACTTTGAGTTTTGTGCGTCCGCACTCCACCTTCGCCCTTATATCAAACCATACGGTGTGATGATCACTATTACATGGACGGGCACCCACCCGGATATTGGAAACACTACCCCCATTCGTGAGCACTAGATCCAGCATCGACCCTTCCCTCGTGGGTTCCGTCACCATTTGTCTGAGCAAGGCACTGTGACAGGCATCCACAATCTCTCTACTTCTTTCCGATTCCGCAGACGGGGCGTTCCAATCCACATCAGACAAATTGAAATCTCTCAACAGCAGCACCTCCCGTTTCATGTTATTCCTTAGACTGCAAGGAATTAAGATTTAACTCTAACTCTGGTCATACTGCTGAAGTTGAGATTCTGGAAGACCCTTTTCCCATTTCAAGGATAATTTAATAGCAGATCTAGAAGTGGAAAAGGTGTCTGTTTTTAGCTGATTTTCTAAAGACGCGCAAACACTGACATATCTACAAAATACTATCAGTAATTCTGCAGAAATTACAGCTACACTGAAACTGAAGACCTTTCCCGCTGCTCAGGAGCAAGCAGGGCATAAACTTAGGCGCATATTTTACAAAACACACAAATAAACTTCAGCTATTCTTAGACTTCTACCTTCAATACACCCATTCAAAGGTTTCCCACAAGTGGTTGTATTGCATGTATTTACACGCAAGGTTCATTTTATAAGAGGGCTTTATATGTCTAAACATGTAAAAAAAAAAAAGCCACTGATGAATCAAGCCCTTAGCTGTTTAAACGTCTTGCCGTTAGATTCATTTCCGCACTAGGGTCGTTTTGGTAAATATTAAATAAACCTTAAGGCTTTTTAAAGGCATTTGATTTGGGCTCATTGCTTGCAAAGTATCTTCCTTAGCACTCAGTGGTGCTTTACTGTGTCGTATTACAGCACAAGGGAGACATAAAGGATCAGAGTGAAGAGGGAAAGATGAAAGGTTCTGCTCAGAGGACTGTTCTGCTGCTCCTCACTTGCTCTCTGGTGAATTGTGCACGCTGAAGGAAGGCTGTTCATTCCTCACGTTACCTTCCAGGCTTCAGCAGATGGTGTCCTGGATGTAAACACCTAACTATTGTCCTGAAACATTGCACTGTAACTCCTTTCCTTAATGTAATTCTCTTAAGCATTTGATGGTCCTAGCAGGAATGCGTTTCGGCTCTGTGCTAACAGGTGTGATAATAATACAGTTTTGCACTGTCCTACAGCCCCTGTAATTGGGGTGTGCTGTGACTTTGAAGAGCCACACTGTGGTTGTGGGATGAGGTACACAAGTGTCCCAGCTCAGCATGGATTAGGAACTGGTTGACGGACAGAAGCCAGAAGTGGTGGTTAATGGATTTCGCTCGGAGGAGGGAAAGGTGAGTAGTGGAGTGCCTCAAGGATCGGTGCTGGGGCCGATTCTGTTCAATATATTTGTGAGTGACATTGCCGAAGGGTTAGAAGGTAAAGTTTGCCTATTTGCGGATGATACTAAGATCTGTAACAGAGTGGACACCCGGGAGGGAGTGGAAAACATGAAAAAGGATCTGAGGAAGCTAGAAGAATGGTCTAAGGTTTGGTAATTAAAATTCAATACGAAGAGACATCGGGGGGGGGGGGGCGTGTCCAAGATGGCGGCATGCTGAATGCTAGCGTCGGAGCTCTTCGTCAATCTGCTGAATTTAGCGTATTTTCCTTAAATAAGATGCCCCATACCAAACGCAAGGGGAAAGTAGCAGCCTCGGCTACTAGGACGTCCTCTCTGGTACAGCAGACCATCGTGAGATATACCACGAAGCAACCTACCTTGGAATCTGGAAGGGGCCCTGCTCTCTCCGTGGGCGAAGACTCCCTAGGAGACTTGGGGCTTGAGGTTACACTCTCCCCTCCAGATCTTCATCCACCGCCGATTCTCAAAGAACGCCCTTCCTGGCGTGACCAGCGCGACCCGGAAGAGGTCGATGCAGCGGTCCCGATTCGAGGAGCAGGAGAGGCGGTTTCTGAGGGAAGCCTGACGTCGGCGGTTGAACACCATACCCCGACACGGGGGGAAAAATCGGCGGCAACCCTGGAGAGCATTTGGACGGCTCTCCAGAGAGTGGAGTCAACGGTGGCCAATTCGGCAAAGGAGATTAAAGATTTAGTAAGTACTGTGGCAACTTTATCCCAGACTTTTACTATAACACAGCAAGAAACAAAGGAACAATTGGATGGTCTTAAGCAACACGTTAATAAATTGAATGAAGTCTCCGTATCACTGGTAAAAGACAATTTGTCTACACAACGTAGACTAGAATTGATAGAAAATTTCAATCGGAGACTTAACTTGAGACTCTTGAATTTCCCGAAAGAAATGGGTATTAACCCTCTGGATGCCTTTAAATTATATCTGCAGGAGGTATTAAACTTTTCCCCGGAATCCATTCCACCTTTGAATAAAGTATACTATATTCCCTCCAAAAAATCACCTGTAACTACTCTACAAGCTATTTCAAAGGAAAATCAAGAAGAATCTTTGAACATTACTGAGATACTAGAGTCAACCCTAAGTGTAAATTCTGAAAGATCAACTCTAATTGCGTCTTTTATTTTTCAGCAAGACTTAGATGCTGTGTTACGATTATATTTCAAAAAAAATGCAGACATTGTTTAGGGGTAAAAGAATAAGGATATACCCTGATATAACTAAGCAAACTCAAGAAAGGAGGAACTCAATTCTCAAATAACTGCAGAACAATGGGAAAAAATCTGGACATTACTATATAAATCCTCAAAATCATCTGCTCTTACCCAATCATCATTCTACATCTTGCATAGAGCTATGTGGACACCTTACAAACTTTCCAAAATATCTAAAGAAGTCTCAAATAGATGCTGGTCTTGTAACAACCACGTAGGTACTTTAGACCACTTAATTTACCATTGTCCTACAATGGATGAGTATTGGTCTCGTATAGAGGACACTATTTCCCATATTCTAGATTTTAAGATCTCTCTAACATACAAAATCATAATCACGGGAGAATTTGGTTTAAACACGGTAATACAACCTCAAATAGCCAAATTATTATGTATATTGATTCAAGTTGCTTTAAAACTGATATGTCAAAATTGGAAGGACTTTACGAAGTTATCTTATGATATGTGGTGGAATACAGTATGTCTTTACGCTAAATATGAAAAAGCTGCCGCAGAGAAATGCGGCCCCCTTTTAGCATTCAATAAAACCTGGTCTCCTATACTCGATTACTCATCCAGTTAATATTAATTATTATAATCTATGCAAATATAAATGGGTACTAATTACATATATATATATAATTTCTTATCTCCACCTCTAACATTTAGTAATATGCTTATTCCTATAGATATACAATACCTGTAATGAAACAGAATCAGGGATCCTAGAGTTGATGTAAACAATGTCTATAATTCTTCTACAAGTCAGTGTACATAATCAAACTTGTTAACTATTATTAAAAAAAAAAAAAAAAAAAGAAAGGAGGAAGTTGTTTTTAGTATTGAGAACAGAAGTTATATCTATAGGGGCCTCCTTTTACCTTAATTACCCCTCTAAATGTGTTGTAAAGTATCTGGGTTTAAAATACATTTTCCATCAACCAGAACAGTTAAAAGTATTTATAAATATGAAGAAATTGACTAACCGTTGACCCTTTGAAGAAAATTAAGTGAAATACAAGATAGGCCTGCATGCTATGCATATTTCCTCTGTTTAATTTCTTATAAACTTCAGTCTTCGTAATTTGGTAGACCTCCCCCCCCCCCCCCCCTCTGTTGTGGTCTAAAGAAGAGTAAAATGTTTCCTTTCTTTGATAATTTTGCCTTCTATGGGAGGATATAATGTCTCTCATAAAATATTGTTTTTGTCTGCATTGCCTGTTCAAATGTAACAATTTATTTAATTTGATTTAAAATATAAATAAACAATTAAAAAAAAAATTCAATACGAAGAAATGCAAAGTGATGCACTTAGGGAATAGAAACCCACGGGAGACGGATGTGTTAGGCGGGGAGAGTCTGATAGGTACGGGCGGAGAGAGGGATCTTGGGGTGATAGTATCTGAGGATTTGAAGGCGACGAAACAGTGTGACAAGGCGGTGGCCGTAGCTAGAAGGTTGTTAGGCTGTATAGAGAGAGGTGTGACCAGCAGAAGAAAGGGGGTGTTGATGCCCCTGTATAAGTCGTTGGTGAGGCCCCACCTGGAGTATTGTGTTCAGTTCTGGAGGCCGTATCTTGCTAAGGATGTAAAAAGAATTGAAGTGGTGCAAAGAAAAGCTACGAGAATGGTATGGGATTTGCGTTACAAGACGTATGAGGAGAGACTTGCTGAACTAAACATGCATACTCTGGAGGAAAGGAGAAACAGGGGTGATATGATTCAGACGTTCAAATATTTGAAAGGTATTAATCCGCAAACGAGCCTTTTCCGGAGATGCGAAGGCGGTAGAACGAGACGACATGAAATGAGATTGAAGGGGGGCAGACTCAAGAAAAATGTCAGGAAGTATTTCTTCACGGAGAGAGTAGTGGATGCTTGGAATGCCCTCCTGCGGGAGGTGGTGGAAATGAAAATGGTAACGGAATTCAAACATGCGTGGGATAAGCATAAAGGAATCCTGTGCCGAAGGAATGGATCCTCAGGAGCTTAGTCAAGATCGGGAGGCGGGGCTGGAGGTTGGGAGGCGGGGATAGTGCTGGGCAGACTTACACGGTCTGTGCCCTAAAAAGGACAGGTACAAATCAAGGTAAGGTATACACAAAAAGTAGCACATATGAGTTATATTGTTGGGCAGACTGGATGAACCGTGTAGGTCTTTTTCTGCCGTTATCTACTATGTTACTATCCAGCTCATTTTCGAAAGTGATCGCCGGCCATCTTCTGACACAAATCGGGAGATGGCCGGCGATCTCGCAAAGGCGGCCAAATTGGTATAATCGAAAGCCGCTATTTTGACACCATCGCCACTTTCCCGTCGCAGAGCCGGTAAAAGTTCAAGGGGGCGTGTTGGCAGCGACACAAAGGTGGGACATGGGCAGGCATGGGCGGGGTTACGAAATGGCCGGCTTTAGCCCATAATGGAAAAAAAACCCGGCGATGAAGAGCATTTGGCCGCCTTTACTTGGTCCCTTTTTTTTCAGGTCCAAGCTTCAAAAAGGTGGCTGAACTGACCACATGATCACTGGAAGGAATCAGGGATGACCTCCCCGTACTCCCCCAGTGGTCACCAATCCCCTCCCAGCATAAAAAACAGGTTACAATACATTTTTGCCAGCCTCTATGCCAGCCTCAAATGCCGTACCCACCTCCATGACAGCAGAATGTGTTCTGTCCTCCGACAGCCTTTGCCTGCTTGTGATGTGGCTCTGGGGTGAGTGTGGCACCTTTTTTGTTATTTGCATTGCAGAGTCACATCAGCAATGCATTGTGGTGGGTATAGGTATTGGTAGTTTGTAGGCTCTGCTTTTCCCCCTGCTTACTGGGTCAGAGTGTGCCCTGTTTTGTTTCCTGTTGTAGTCCATGGCCATTTTTGTAAGACAGTTTTAGATCCCTTTCCTGTGTTACCCACGTCAGAGAACGTAGTTCTTACCTTGCATGGTGCTGAAAGAGGGCATTGTACACCATTGTGCCAGCTCTGACCTACTGATAATCTTAGTACCAGGGGACTCTTTGCCAGTGGGGCACAACCTCTGATCTGCAGTTAACTGTGAGTAAACGTGGTTATTTCAAGAAAGGACTTTTTCAGAGAGATTAGTCTTCAGGTGTGAACTGGTGTGCCAAAGTTATACAGCAGCAATAAGTCCTAGAGGCTGTATGCAGGTCCCTGGAGCAATTTTAGTGGGTGCAGTACATTTGTGGGTAGTGGGTTTGGGGGGCGGGGGGGGGGGGGGGTTGGCGGGCTTAGCTCCCAAAGTAAGGGAGCTAGGCACATGGGAGCTTTTCTGAAGTCCACCGCAGTGACCCGTAGGGTGGCTGGTTGGTGTCCTGGCATGTCAGGGGGGCCAGTGCACTAAAAATGCTGGCTCCTCCCACGGCCAAATGCCTTGAATTTGGCCGGGATTTGAGATGGCCGACATAACTTTCCATTATCGCTAAAAAACGAAGCCAGCCATCTCAAACCCCGGCCAAATCCAATGCATTTGGCTGGCCGGAACCGTATTATTGAAACAAAAGATGGCTGGCCATCTTTTTCGAAAATACGGGTCAGCCAGCTGTTTGCGGCGCTACCAAAATACATCGCCGGCCATGTATTTCGCTGGCGCCGTTCGATTATTCCCCTCCACTTTACTTTAATATTCCCTGTTTGTCTGTCCTAATTAGATTGTAAGCTCTGCCGAGCAGGGACTGTCTGTTCATGTTCAAGTGTACAGTGTGCATGCTGTGATGGGGAGGCAGTAGAACTAGAGGGCATGAATTGAAGTTGCAAGGTGGTAGAAGGTGGTGGATGCCTGGGTAACCCTCCCAGTAGAGGTGGAGGGGGCAAAACCAGTGATGGAATTCAAGAATACAACATGGGATAAACTCGTGGAGGGGCATAATTGAACAAAAACGTCTATCTCCATGGGCGTTTATCTCCGAGAACGGGTCCGTGAAGGGGCGGACCGAACCGTATTTTCGAAAAAAATAGACGTCCATGTTTTATTCGACAATTTGTGAGCTGGGCGTTTTTGTTTTTCAGTGATAATGGAAAATGAAAGCGCCCAGCTCAAAAACGAATAAATCCAAGGCATTTGTTCGTGGGAGGGGCCAGGATTCGTAGTGCACTGGTCCCCCTCACATGCCAGGACACCAACCGGGCACCCTAGGGGGCACTTTTACAAAAACAAAAAAAAAGGTAAAAGAGCTCCCAGGTGCATAGCACCCTTCCCTTGTGTGTTGAGCCCCCCAAATCCCCCTCAAAACCCACTGCCCACAAGTCTACACCATTACTATAGCCCTAAGGGTTGAAGGGGGGCACCTACATGTGGGTACAGTGGGTTTGGGGGGGTTGGATGACTAAGCATTAAGCAGCACAATTGTAACAGGTTGGGGGGGATGGGCCTGGGTCCACCTGCCTGAAGTCCACTGCACCCCCTAACAACTGCTCCAGGGACCTGCATACTGCTGCCAGGGAGGTGGGTATGACATTTGAGGGTGAAAATAAAAAGTTGTGAAACATCATTTTTTTTGTGGTGGGAGGGGGTTAGTGACCACTGGGGGAGTCAGGGAAGGTCATCCCCGATTCCCTCTGGTGGTAATCTGGTCATTTAGGGCACTTTTTGGGGGCCTTATTTGTGAAAAAACAGGGTCCAGGAAAAGTGCCCTAAATTCTAGCTACAAACGCATACTTTTTTTCCATTATCGGCGAAAGGCGCCCATCTCTGTTCGGGTGATAACCACGCCCCAGTCCCGCCTTCACCACGCCTCCGACACGCCCCCGTCAACTTTGTACACTTCCGCGATGGAGTGCAGTTGAAAACGTCCAAGTTCGGCTTTCGATTATACCGCATTATTCGTTTTTGTGAGATAAACGCCTATCTCCCGATTTGGGTCGCAATATAGGTGTTTTTCTTTTTCGATTATAAGCTGGATTAGATCCTTATATGGAAAGAGGATGAAATGAAAACTTAAATGACCTTGTGGATGTTGATGTGTTACGATGGCCGGGAGTTCTGCTTAGATTGGAAGTCCAGCCATGGGTAAGTAAGGCCAGTGCCAGGTTGGTGTCCTGGCATGTGAGGGGGACCAGTGCACTATGAATGCTGGCTCCTCTCATGACCCAAAGGGCTTGCATTTGGTCGTTTTTGAGATGGGCGTCCTCGGTTTCCATTATCGGCGAAAATCGAGGTCTTCCATATCTAAGGTCGATCATCTCAACATTTAGGTCGACCATCTCTTAGGTCGACCTAAATGTTGAGATTTGGGCGACCCCGACCGTATTATCGAAACGAAAGATGGACACTCATCTATCTTTATTTATTTATATATATATTTATTTATTTATTGTATTTGTACACAGAGTAATCTTAGAAACACAGCAACAGAAACCTGCGTGGCCGCATTGCTGATCTGCAAGGGCAGACTTCTACATGGAATGCTGCTAGTGGAGGAGTAGCCTAGTGGTTAGTGCAGCGGACTCTGATTCTGGGGAACTGGGTTCAATTCCCACTGCAGCTCCTTGTGACTCTGTGCAAGTCACTTAACCCTCCATTGCCCCTGGTACAAAATAAGTACCTGAATATATGTAAACCGCTTTGAATGTAGTTGCAAAAACCTCAGAAAGGTGGTATATCAAGTCCCAGTTCCCTTTCCCTATTGGAGATTCTAGATGGAATGTTGCTAGTGGAGGAGTAGCCTAGTGGGGAACTGGGTTCAATGCCCACTGCAGCTCCTTGTGACTCTGATTCTGGGCAAGTCACTTAACCCTCCATTATCCCTGGTACAAAATAAGTACCTGAATATATGTAAACCACTTTCAATGTAGTTGCAAAAACCTCAGAAAGGCAGTATATAAGTCTCATTCCGTTCCCCCCCCCCCCCCCCCCCCCCCCCCCCGTTACTGAATCCCAATTATACTCTGCAGTTCTCCGGGCTTCCCCACTTCCCTCTCTAGGTACGTAAAAGCTGTTTGTTCCTGCTTTCATTTTCCTTTGCAGGGTTAGGCAGCCTGTCCCATACATCACAGCACCCCATAAAGCAGCTTCTTTGGTGAACTGGGGGAGGGATGGTTTTTCCATTTCTTTCTGATAAATGGAAGCAGATCTGAGCTGTTTTTTTTGCTTGAAGCTGTTCTTCCTATGAATGATTTATATAGAGAGACCCACACTGTGTTCAGGGCTGGGCTCGTTACCTCCATCACTGTCCGCAGCCTTCTGTCTTTCTTTTGTTTCCCTCCGATGGAAGAAAACAGCGTAATATGAAAAGTTCCGTCTCAGTAAGAAACGGAAAATTGTCCTTGAATTTCATTGCTATAGAAGGGAAGTCGCTGTGTCGTTTGGGATCGTTCTCTTTCTTGAAGGAGCCGAAGGGTGTAAGGTCAGACCTTGAAGTTGCAGCAGGCGACATGCGAGTTTCACCTGCGGTGTTGCAAGAGGTTTCTGTTGTGTCTCATTATCTGTCTAGGAAAGATAAATAACTGAAACTTAGGCACATTTATTATTCCTTCCTCAATCTCCACCTTTCATTGGCATGTTAATTATCTCTTCCTACCAGCTCTCATCAGGGAGACATCACATGCATATTTTCTCCTTTCATCGGGGAGCACTGCTAGACCTCTCTCCTTATTCTTTCCCATGGGTCTCATTAGGGAGACATCATGGTGAGCCTTCGGTATTGTTCCCCGTTTTTTGCTTTCCATACACCCTGGTAAGCACTGTGACCTCTTGGGTCTGTGAAGGTATTTTATGAACACAGAGTAATCTTCGAAACTCCAGCAATACAAGTGAACACAGCAACAGAAACCATAACCTCAAAAGTTTTGACTCCCTGCCAATGATTATTAAACATCGACATGGAGAATATTCACATCACAGGCTCAAAAAAAAACCCTTCCACATACCGGTTTCAGTTTTAATAAATACTAAATACAAAACTGAGGGGCCCTTTTTTTAAGCAGCACTAAAAAAAAAAAAGTTGCCTGTACTCTGGAATTCGTTGCCAGAGAATGTGGTAAAGGTGGTTAGCTTAGCGGAGTTTTAAAAAGATTTGGACGGCTTCCTAAAGGAAATGTCCATAGAACGCTATTAAATGGACTTGGGGAAAATCCACAATTTCTGGGATAAGCAGTATAAAATGTTTTGTACATTTTTGGGATCTTGCCGGGTATTTGTGACCTGGCTTGGCCACTGTTGGAAACAGGATGCTGGGCTCGATGGACCTTTGGTCTTTCCCAGTATGGCAATACTTATGTACTTATCCAGCTCAGGTCTTTCCCATGCACTAAAGTCATTTTTAGCCAGGCGCATAGGTTTGGGGGGGGGGGGGGGGGGTTACAAAATTTTGCCCAGCCTCCTCACTACTGTTCACCCCTACCACAACCTCACATACCTGGGCTGTTGGGGGTCCCCAAGCCCTGCTCTAGCCAATGTTTGTTTTTCCTCAGCCATCACGCTGTTTGCCCTGCCCTGCTCCACCCTCCTTTCACAATTTTTATGGGTGCACAGCGGTGAACCTCCCTCGTGTGTGCTCAATTTTTACTAAAACCAAACATGTGCACAAGGGGAGAGGACCCTGGAGTAAAGGAGGAACAAGGGTGATATGATACAGACGTTCAAATATTTGAAAGGTATTAATCCGCAAACAAATCTTTTCCAGAGATGGGAAGGCGGTAGAACGAGAGGATATGAAATGAGATTGAAGGGGGGCAGACTCAGGAAAGATGTCAGGAAGTATTTTTTCACAGAGAAGGTGGTGGACGCTTGGAATGCTCTCCCGCGGGAGGTGGTGGAGATGAAAACGGTAACGGAATTCAAACATGCGTGGGATATGCATAAAGGAATCCTGTGCAGAAGGAATGGATCCTCAGAAGCTTAGCCGAAATTGGGTGGCGGAGCAGGTGGGGGGAAGTGGTTGGGAGGCGAGAATAGTGGAGGGCAGACTTATACGGTCTGTGCCAGAGCCGGTGATGGGAGGCGGGACTGGTGGTTGGGAGGCGGGAAATACTGCTGGGCAGACTTGTACGGTCTATGCCCTGAAAAAGGCAGGTACAAATCAAGGTAAGGATACACATATGAGTTTATCTTGTTGGGCAGACTGGATGGACTGTGCAGGTCTTTTTCTGCCGTCATCTACTATGTTACTATGTTAGTGCAGCAGCTCAGGAAAGCAAGCATTGGCTGGAGAAGGGCTTCTGCTGATGGGGCTTGGGAAACCCTGCCAGCCAAACCAGCAGACAGTGCATCAATTTTGGGGAGGCTTGAACTCAAATTGGGGGTCCCAGTCCTACGCCACTGCTTTTCTGCAGAATGTGGCAGTACTCTTAGTGAATCTATGCAGAAACCATGTGTTCTCTTTCTTTCAACTACGTGTTCTCAGTAAGTTAAAGGGGATGATATCTAATTATGATTTCAAACGATTGTACTAAGCTTGATTATAACAAGATGAGATTATTTTAACTCACTGTATTGGCTGCTAGAGCTGAAGCACTGCAGGTTATACAAAATGCAGCAGCTCAGTTACTTACTGGCAGACAGAGATCAAATCACATGACACCCATTTTATTTATTAATTTATTTATTTTGATACATTTATACCCCACATTTTCCCACTATAGCGAGCACAATGTGGCCTACAAAATTACAGAGGATTACAATGCATAGAGGGTAGTGACAGAAAAGTGAGAAGGTCTGGAAAGAACAAGAGGATAATGCAAGGATGCTTTACTAGGTGGAAGTAGGCGGTGACTAAACGGGTGTAGTCAACATGAGGAAGGTGAAGGCTTAGCATAAAGTGGGGGATAAGCTTTCTCGAATAAAAATGTTTGAAAGGATTTCTTGAATAGCTGGTGGTCTTCAATCACTTTTAGTTGCCTAGGTAGAGCGTTCCAAGATTTTGGGCTGACGTAGCAGAAAGAGGATGGAAAGAGAAGTTTATATTTTACAGACTTGCAGCTTGGATAATGTAGATTAAGGTAGGATCGAGCAGTCACCGATGCGTTTCTTGATGGTAGATCTATCAGATCTGACGTGTAGGCAGGGGCCTCCCCATATAGTATCTTGTGACTCAATGAGCAGAATTTGAAGGTAATACGGTCTGCAATGGGGAGCCAGTGTAGGTTAAAACGAAGAGGTTGAGCACGATCAAAGCGTGATTTGCCTAGTATTAGCCTTGCAGCCGTGTTTTGTGCAGTCTGGAGTTTTTTCAGAATGGAATTGCGGCAACCAGCATAAATTCCACTGCAGTAGTCAATATGCGATAGGACCAACCAGTGAGTAAGGGTTCGGTAGAGCTCCCTGGTGAGGAATTGCCTGAGACGTCTCAATCTCCACATGGAAAGGAACATCCTTTTAGTGATGAGTTTAGCTTGGCTGTCTAGTAGCAAGTGGTTATCCTACAAGACTCCAAGGACTTTTAGACTTTTTGAGATCGGGAGAGTATAATCCTTAGTGATGAGTGAAGTTGGGATAACCTTTCCACCATCTTCATTGGTTACCACTTAAAAAGACCTGCATGGTCCATCCAGTCTGCCCAACAAGATAAACTCATATGTGCCACTTTTTGTGTATACCCTACCTTGATTTGTACCTGTCCTTTTCAGGGCACAGACTGTACAAGTCTGCCCAGCACTATCCTCACCTCCCAACCACCAGCCCTGCCTCCCAACCACCGGCTCTGGCACAGACCGTACAAGTCTGTCCAGCACTATCCCCGCTTCCCAACCACCAATCCCGCTGCCCACCACCGGCTCTGGCACAGACCGTACAAGTCTGTCCAGCACTATCCCCGCCTCCCAACCACCAGTCCCGCTGCCCACCACCGGCTCTGGCACAGACCGTACAAGTCTGTCCAGCACTATCCCCGCCTCCCAACCACCAGCCCCGCCTCCCGATCTTGACTAAGCTCCTGAGGATCCATTCCTTCAGCACAGGATTCCTTTATGCTTATCCCACGCATGTTTGAATTCTGTTACCGTTTTCATTTCCAACGTGATTTAGTAAAAGGGCCTAAGGGGAGACCACTAGGGACAGAGAAAGTACCTGTATATAATATCTGTAAACCGCTTTGAAAGTCAATATATCCAATCCCAATCCCTTTCTCCTAAATGTTAAATGGATAACTGTGAAAACATTAAAAAAAAAAAAACAGCACTTCAAATAACTTCTTGAAACAGTTACCATAGTCCCACCAGCGGTGTCCAACATTTCATAACTGCGTACGTCAGGGATTCAGGAATGCCCAATTTTGCATCTCTGTGGGGTTCTGACTCATGCTAACTGTTTCAAGAAGTTTTTTGAAGCTCAGTGCCTGCTTTTTGAAAAATGTCTTATATTCTGTTTTCATACTTGTTTACTTAATATTTCGAATTTATTAAAATAGGTTTTTTGAGCCTGTGATGTGAATATTCTCCATGTCAGTGTTTAATAATCATTGGCAGGGAGTCTAAGGCTTTGAAAAATGTTTTGGTTTCATACTAAATTACTAAAGACTAAATTGTTCAAAAAGGCTTATCAAAAGGGTCCTTCATAAATGACCTGACATCAAAACTCAACCAGAACAAGTTAACATTGAACTCTTCTATTCGGTTACTTTAATTTCTTTTTCTTTACCGAACGTTATACATCACCCTTGATTTCAAATTCCTGAAATGATCTGTTTATCCATTTACTTCTAATGTACTTCATATTTTCTGTACTTTAATTGCAATAATAATAATATGTACTTCTCATTCCGGAAAAGGCTACCGCCATTACGGCATAATGTAAGCCACATTGAGCCTGCAAAGAGGTGGGAAAATGTGGGATACAAATGTAGTAAATAAATAAATAAAATACTGCTACTACTTAACATTTCTAAAGCGCTACTAGGGTTACGCAGCGCTGTACAATTTAACATGGAAGGACAGTCCCTGCTCAAGGAGCTTACAATCTAAAAGACAGGTGTACAATCTAAAGACAAGTGTACAGTCAAAAGACAAGTGTAGAGTCAGTCTGATAGGGCAGATAGATTGGGGGGCATACTATATTTCTTGAAAGGTTAGGTGCCGAAGGCAGCATTGAAGAGGTGAGTTTTAAGCAGAGATTTGAAGATGGGTAGGGTGGGGGCTTGGCGTAGGGGTTGAGGAAGATTGTTCCAGGCATAGGGTGAGGCAAGGCAGAATGAGCGGAGCCTGGAGTTGGCAGTGGTGGAGAAGGGTACAGAAAGGAGGGATTTGTCCTGTGAGCTGAGGTTACGGGTGGGAACATAGGGGGAGATGAGGGAGGAGCCGCAGACCGGGTGCATTTGTAGGTAAGGAGGAGAAGCTTGAATTGAATGCGGTATCTGATTGGAAGCCAGTGAAGTGACCTGAGGAGAGGGGTGATATGAGTATATTGGTTCAGGCAGAAGATAAGACGTGCAGCAGAGTTCTGAATGGATTGAAGGGGGGATAGATGGCTAAGTGGGAGGCCGGTGAGGAGTAAGTTGCAGTAGTCAAGGCGAGAGGTAATGAGAGCTTGGATGAGAGTTCGTGTGGTGTGCTCAGATAGGAAAGGGCGAATTTTGCTGATGTTGAAGAGGAAGAAGCAACAGGTCTGTTTACACTTGTATTGCTGGAGTTTGGCTGGTTATTTTGTGTTTAATAGTCCAGTTCTCCTGTTTTGTGGGTGAAGACGTTTATTCTCTTCTGTACTGAATCAGTGTAAACATTCAGCAGATCTGTGCTACATTCTCTTGAAAATATTCCCTGCAATGTGATGATTTATGATGCATGCCGCCTTCTTCCATCGAGCTTTTCTAGATGAATTAAATGCCAACAAGACCTTGCATATGTTCAATAGGCAAAACCTTTATGAAAACGCAGTTATGAAAGCAGTCATATTCTACATATGTTTTAGTGGTTCCCAGCCAGCGATGGTCGTCATTTCAGCTTTAATTCCCATTCCTGATTTTAAACTTTATCCTGCTCTGTGGCTCCTCATCTTCAGGCTGAAGAGACTATGCTAAGCTGCTGACTTGTTTGACTTGAATTAGTTAAATAAATCACTACATTAGTTTTCTACTGCAGAGAGCACTGCTTCTGAATGGAATTGCAAATGACACATCCCAGAGTTTCTTGGAGGGTAAGGTCAAAGCAATAAGGAGTTCAAGGCAAGCTAAGAATCTCATCTCTGTTCATCAGCGAGAGGGGCAGGAGGAGGGATCTGGCCATGATAGCTTTGGCCACAATGTGACTTTAATGCACATGAATAACGCAGCGGCTGTGATAAGAAGTTGCTCACTACGTTAGTTGTTGGTGCAATGCCAGTTGATGCATTAAACATGTAACGCAAGAGGAGCTGGGGATTTTATTTATTTATTTATTGTATTTGTATCCCACATTTCCCACCTATTTGCAGGCTCAATGTGGCTTACATAGTACCGTCAAAGGCGTTTGCCCAGTCGGTGGATAACAAATACAAAGTTGTATAGTGATCGTATGAGTTATAAGTGGAGGGTCGCAAGGGATGAAGATTGCATGTTGTCCTTTCCGATTGTAGTCATGTTGTGTTGCTTGGGTGAAGAGGTTTACGTGTTTTGGAAACTCTGCTTGATTGGGATGATTTCTTCTTGAAATGTTACGTTACTTAATAAAGATATTTTAGCATAAACACATAGTAGATGATGATGATGGCAGAAAAAGACCTGCATGATCCATCCAGTCTGCCCAACAAGATAACTCATATGTGCTACACACCCTACTTTGATTTGTACCTGTGCTCTTCAGGGCACAGACCGTATAAGTCTGCCCAGCACTATCCCCGCCTCCCACCACCAGCCCCGCCTCCCAACCACTGGCTCTGGCACAGACCGTATAAGTCTGCCCAGCACTATCCCCGCCTCCCAACCACCAGTCCCGCCTCCCACCACCAGCTCTGGCACAGACCATATAAGTCTGCCCAGCACCATCTCCGCCTCCCACCACCGGTTCTGGCACAGACCGTATAATTCTGCCCAGCACTATCCCCGCCTCCCAACCACTGGCTCTGGCACGGATCGTATAAGTCTGCCCAGCTCTATCCTCGCCTCCCAACCACCAGCCCCGCCTCCCAACCACTGGCTCTGGCACAGACCGTATAAGTCTGCCCAGCACTATCCCCTCCTCCCAACCACCAGCCCCGCCTCCCAACCACCGGCTCTGGCACAGACCGTACAGGTCTGCCCAGCACTATCCCCGCCTCCCAACCACCAGCCTCTCAGTGACCCAGCAGCAGAGAGAAAAAGCCTAGATGGCTTTACTTTTGAGTTCTTCAAGGTTTGTGGAATGCAATTGGCCCCTCATTTCCAGCTCTCTCTTTTCTCCCCTTCATGCGGGAAGCCTAGGCTATGGCGATTCCAAGTGAGGCAAAAGATCTCAATGTCAATACTACAGACCAGTTTCAATACTCAATACCTATGTCAAGGTTTGGCAAAAGTACTTGCAAGCAGGCTGTGTGCCAGGTTGGTCTTGTGATGATACATAAACAGGCTGTTGATAACATATGCAGAGTACTTAATTTGATCAATGTAGCCTGGCAGGCCCACACTCCTGTTTGGCCATAGATGCTAAAAAGAGTCCATTAGGACTTTATCAGCTTAGGGTAGTGGTTCTCAGACCTGTCCTAGGAGCTCCCCAGCCAATCAGCTTTTCAGGATATCCACAATAAATATTCACGAGACAGATTTGCATGCTAGCCTCTATCTGCCACCTGTTACTACAAGATATTCCAGTGCTTGTTAAAAATATGCCAAAATACTTCAGTTTCTCTGCCATCCTAAAAGGAAACACAACCTGCATCTCTGAAGCAACCTGCCATCAAGGGTAAGATTTAAGGATTGAGTCTTTTTAGTCATATTAATTTTAAAGCGTAAGCCAGAGATATAGCCCTGTAAAGCTTGAAGCAAATTGGGAAAGGTTATAAGTGGACTGGAGAGAGTATGTAATATATCATGAAACAAAACAGGCTGATGTTAGTGTTTCTCTCTCCAACCTTGCTACTGTACACGTTGACGTTATCATGCAGAGACTGGGCAGAGGCTCCAAATGAAAGGATGGATAGTATCTGGAAATTCTCTCTAGAGGGAATGATGTGGTCAACGTAGAAGTGATTGCTGGGAACACAACACCCCCACAGTTAATGCACAGCTTTTCCATTTAGAGGACACTTCTTAAGCAGGTGCTGTCACGAAACGCCTAGCCGCCCACCTAGGGTTACCCCGCGTCTACCCAGAGGGTCTATCCCCAGCACAGCTCAGATCCGCCTTCACCTGCCTCTTGTGATCTCCATTAGCACCCTCCTCCCACCGACTGGGTACCAACTCTGGGCGAGTCTCCCGTTCTCAAATTATCCCCAGTGATTTCTAGGTTTTTGGAGGCCTCACTCCCAGTGGCCCCACAGTTCCCAGAAAGCACTCGCAGACCCAACACACAAACCAGCAGGATTCTTTATCAATCAAGACAGTGAGGCAATAAACTAAATTTTATTTAATCGCATAGCCCGGTGCTTGGCATATTCTATAAACCATGTAGAAATTTAGGCTTACTCTATAAAGCACGCCTTAGTAAAGGCGTGCTTTATAGAATACGCTTAAGTGAATTTAATTTTGGCACCTGACATGATATATATACACTGGCTTCCACTTAAAGAACGTATTGCGTTCAAAATTTGCGCCCTGGTTCATAAAATTATTCATGGCGAGGCCCCGGCCTACATGACAGACCTCATAGACTTACCAACCAGGAACACAAAAAGTCAGCACGCACATTCCTGAATCTCCACTACCCCAGCTGCAAAGGACTAAAATATAAATCAACATATGCATCCAATTTCTCCTACATAAGCACGCAACTGTGGAGCGCACTGCCAAACGACATAAAAACAATGCACGACCTAACTTCCGAAAATCACTAAAAACCAAAAAGGCACACCATAATGCTCTATCCTAAATACCAGAGAACGAAACTTATACCAGAACTGGACAAAACCGAATCCTCGATACTTGACTGCTTAATTTACTCTGTCACCACTGAACTTTAACGCAATACCACTTAATTTCTTACTCCGGAAATGAACTTTCTATACCTGACTGCTTAAAGTACTCTGTTACTTATGAACTTTAATGCAATTCCAGTCTGTATTTCTCATTCTGATAATGGCGACCGCCATTACGACATTATGTAAGCCACATTGAGCCTGCAAATAGGTGGGAAAATGTGGGATACAAATGCAACAAATAAATATAGAATCTAGTCCTATACTTATAATCATACGGTAACTTATTTTTGTAGATAAATGTGCTTTCATATAACAAATAAAACACATATCTCCTTGTGCAATTTTCCATTTCTCTAATTACAAATAGAAATCAAACAAAATAAAACATGGAAAAGAAAATAAGATGATACCTTTTTTATTGGACATAACTTAATACATTTCTTGATTAGCTTTCGAAGGTTGCCCTTCTTCCTCAGATCGGAAATAAGCAAATGTGCTAGCTGACAGTGTATATAAGTGAAAACATTCAAGCATTACTATGACAGTCTGACAGGGTGGGAGGAGGGGGGTGGGTAGGAAGTATGCATGGGGACATCAAAGCATATCATTGATATTCTAACAGGATGGGTGTGGATAGGTGAGGGGTGGGGTGATCAACAGAGACATACAGCTTTATGGTTTATAATGGGCTAGGAATCCCAGATCCTTGTTAAGTCCTTTCTGTTGGGTGTTAAAATATTCAATCATTCTGACTTCAAAGGTCTTACGTTCTTGTATGGTTTTAAAGTTACCTTTCAGTATTCTCACTGTGAAATCACTGGTACAGTGTCCTGGTCCTGTAAAATGCTGACCAACAGGGGTGGGAGCCCTACTGGCACCAGTATTGTTCATGTGATGTCTATGTAAATTGAATCTTGTCTTAAGCATCTGGCCTGTTTCTCCAATATAGCATCCTTCGTTACATTTTTTACACTGAATGATATATACCACATTGGAAGATGAGCAAGTGAAAGATCCCTTTATGTTGAATATCTTTCCTTTGTGGGTAACTGTGGGGTCCTGTGAAATATTTTGGCATAGTTTGCAACTGGATAAATTACAGGGAAGTGTGCCCTTCTGTTCCTTTTCAGTCTGTGATGGAAGTTTACTTCTGATTAGCTTGTGTTTTAAGTTGGGTGGCCATCGGAAGGCCAGTACTGGTGGGGATGGGAATCTCTTTCAGTAATTCATCCTCCTGGAGTATAGGTTGTAGAT